>NC_045740.1:17970110-17972631 GCF_008692095.1 Etheostoma spectabile
TTATCTTTTTAATATAGTAATATTTTTTAGATTTTTTTTTTTTATGTATTTTTTTTTTTTAGTATTTGGTCTGTTTTCTTATTTAGTTTTTTTTTATTTATTATTATTTTTTTTTTTTGTTTTTTTTTTTTTTAGTATTTTCTGTTATTTGGATTTTCTTTTTTTTTTATTTATTTTATTTTTATATTTATCTTTTTTTATACTTTTTGTATCCCATTTAGTTTTATTTTACCTTAGGTATTATTTTACTTCTTTTTTTTTGTTATTTTTTATTATTTTTTAGTTAGTTTCTATAGTATTATTATTTTATAATTATTTTTAGTTATTTAAATTAGTTTTTATTTTCTTTTTTTTACTATAGATTTTTAGTTTAATTTTTTTTTATTCTTGTTTGTATTTATTTTTTTTATTATTTTATTATTTTATTATTTTTTTTTTACTATTATTTTAATTCAGTTTTATTTTTTTTTTTTTAGTTAACTTAGTATATTTAGTAGATTTTATTTTTTTTTATATTTTTATATTTATTTTTTGTTTATTAGTTTTTTCGTTAGTAATTTTTTTTTATTCTTTATTTTTTTTTATTATTTTTTAGTTTATTCTATCTTTTATTATTATCTTGTAGAGTTTTTTTGTATTTTATTGTTTTTTTATTTTTTTTTTTATTAATCATTCTTTTATTTATATATTTTTTATTTTTATTTTTTATTTTTATATGTTTTTATTATGTTGATATTATTTTTTTTTTTAGTATTTATATTGTTTTTGGTTTATTTTTTTTTTTTTTATTTTACTTTTATTTTTTTTTTTTATTATAATTATTTGTAATCATTTAGATTTTTGCTTCTTTTTTATTTTAGTAATTTTGTTGTTCTTTATTTATTTATTTTATTTTTTTTTTTTTATTATTTTATTTTTATTATTTTTGATCATAGTAATTTTGGTTTTTCGTATATTTTTTTTTATATTTATTTGTTTCTAGTTATATTTTATATTTTTATTTTCTGTTTTAGATTTTTTTTAGTATTTTATCTTTTTTTATTTTATTTGTTTATGTTATTTTTGTTTGTTTTTTTTCTATTAATTTTTTTTTTTTTATATTTTTATTTAGTTTTTTTTTTTATTTTTTTTTTATATTATTTTGTTTTTTAGTAGTTTTTTGGATTTTTTATTTTTTTTGTTATATTTTTTTTAATCTTAGTTTTTTTTTATTTAGTATCAATTCATGAACAAAAGAGTTTGTTCAAGAAACTTTAAAGATATAATAAGTGAGATGTGACAATGGGAATGATGAGTAAATAGTAAATAATAAATAATAAGTGATGAGTGAGATATGAGTATGAGAATGACAAATAAATACTAAACAAGTGGAATAATAAGTGGAATAAATGGCTGCCCACCGCTCCATTGAGGGAGGGGTCAAATGCAGATAATGAATTTTGCGACTTGTATGTGTGTGTGACAATAAAGCACCTTTACCTTTATATATAGGAGCCTGACCGAGGTTTCTTCCTAAAAAGGGAGTTTTTCCCAACTACTAGATCTGTTGGGTCCTTGTAAAATATAGTGTTGTAGACTCTATCTGTAAAGTCTTGTTATGAATTTGTACTATAAATAAAATTGAATTGATAAATGAGTTAAAATCCCAACGGAGGAGGTTACAAGGTTATGGAGATAAACTGAGAAAATAATATGTGGAGTTACGGTGTTAAAAATCTTAAACTGGCGGATTGGATTTCCTAAAATGTCTGTGTGTTCCTTCAAGAAAGCAGAGGTGGAAAATGGATGTCCAGAACCAGAAGAACCCGCTTTGTTGTTGTGCGCTCAGTTGGGTAACAGCCCCCCCCCCCCCCCCCCCCCCCCCCCCACCCAGAGGTCAAAGGTCAGAGGGCAGATGGGAGACTGACACTGGTTTCACTTCCATCAGCCTCATTGATTCATCCATAAATCATCTGTTTGGATGCATTTTATTCATTTTGTTTTCTGTAATTAATGGTGTGAAACCTCATGATTAAACATTGAATATGCTTATCTATGCAAGATTGTCTTTTTTGTGTTATGCTTTCTTCTATATTGTCAAAACCTGCCGCCTACTATCACTATTGTCCATAGCTGCTGACTATATCATGGGCTATTATGGACAAAACAAAGATGGCAGTTTAATTTTCTAACTCAAATGTAATCCTCTTTCCTCATTCGCATTTGCCATACTCACTGTAAATAAAATATCGAACACCATTATTACTGGGTGCGTGTGTGTGTGTGTGTGTACGTGTGTTTGTGTCCGTGCATGTGTGCGTGTTGGTTGGTGTGCGAGTGTGTGGGCGAATGTGTATGTGCACACACACACACACACACACACCCTCACACACATGTGTATGTGTGTTTGTGAGTGACACAGAGGATGGCCCATTTTACCTCAGTGGGTTAAGGTAAATTGGGCCGCTGAGAAAAACATCACTTTTACAAAAAAATAAGTTCATATACCAAACTAACAGCATTATTTCTGGTGGATGCCATC
>NC_045740.1:17972641-17972751 GCF_008692095.1 Etheostoma spectabile
AGATATTATGCACAGTTTTTTTTATGTGCATGTTTGTTTTTTATAGATTTATCATCCTTTATAATAGTTTAGTTAGATTTGATACGCCAGGCTACTTACCATGCAGCTTT
>NC_045740.1:17972761-17972845 GCF_008692095.1 Etheostoma spectabile
CTTGATTTGAACTATTGCCCCGCCCGCCATAGCAACCACAAACCAATCAAATCACCTGTTACTTGTCAAGCACAGTTATGACAA
>NC_045740.1:17972855-17975496 GCF_008692095.1 Etheostoma spectabile
TCCTTTGCAGTCATTGGCTCTAAATTCCAGAGGGGCTGGGACCCCAAAACCTTGAATGGCCCATTTTAGCTGATGGCCCATTTTACCTGATATCACCCTACCTGTTATTACATGGTCTGGGAAATTGAATAATTAATCTAATTTGATTAAGCGTCATCATACGGGTTGAGAAGCCTCTCCATCATCATATTTCAGTGATCAAGTTGTTCCTCATTTTCATTTCCATTGCAGTATACAGACCTATATCAGTGCTGCTGCCATTTATTAAACTGACTAAATTAGGAAATACCTACTTCAGGATGGTTCTGTAATATCTAAATTTCGATTTTAAGATTATATATATTTTTTTTTAAATTTCATATGCAGTTGGGAAACTTTTCTCAAATACCAAAAATCGTCAACGTCATCCTAAACTGAGTTAAGATGGGAAGTTTCTGTGAAGTGTCCCCTTGTGCCTACATTACCCATGATGCAACTCAATCGCTGGCTGGTTTTAAAGCGAGTGGTAGAAAGGAGACAAATAAGGAGCGTGGTATATTAAACTCTGTCTTTTTTTCTTTCCCCTCTTCTTTTATTTTTAACTTCAGACGTCTTGAATCTCAACTCAACTGAATTAGCCTCAACTAAATTACGTAGCGTCCTTTTTTTTTTTTTAATTGCTTTATTTTAACAAATAAAACAAAGAATCAGACATCTCAGTTACAGTATAAATAATGACAAAATAGAAAAAAAAGATCATAATAAAGAACAAGAAATAAAAATGCGACAGCCTTGTAAAGAAAAAGTAAAGTGTTGCAATATAAACCCTTAATTAAACCTCCTTAAGTAAATGTCAGAAATATATATAGCTTTTTTTGTTTGTTATTAAGTTAAGAGACTCAAAGTAAGTGTCAACTTCAATTTGAAATAATTTAAAACAAGGTTTTGAATTAGAGAACTTGGACTTATGAATATGAACATTTCCCGGTAAAATGAAAAGGTTAATAATATCCCTCAAGTTCATATCTTTGCACTCAAACAATGTAATAACATGTTTTCCTTCTAATGTAATTGTGTGTGAAGTTTTAGAAGTTAAATAATCTTCTAAACTTTTCCAGAATGTGTGACAAAATAAACATACCCCTCCCCCCCCCCCAAAAAAAAAAGGTGAATTAATGATTCTGGTCCGGATTTACAAAAACTACAACAATGGTCGATTGACATGAACTTTGAGATTAACAAGTTTGTGGGCTATATTTTATGTAGTAGGCTATTTTTAAATGTAATTCCCTTATTTTGTTTGAAATACAAAAGGAACAAGCCACGCCCTCTGCCAGTTGGTGTCGTTAAAATGAGAATTCCAAAAGTATTTACCACGAGGTGTTATTTTCTTTATTACGTAGCGTCCTTCACGAGACCTGCAAACAGCAATGACGCTGTAACTAGAGGATGGATACCGGAGCCGAGCCCGACGGGCCGGGCCGGGTTCGAACAGATTTGTAGAAAGGATGCTCGGGTTCGGGTCGGGCTCGGTCACATCAGCGCGATAAGGCATTGAACATTTTGAACTTAAAACAGCTTATTATGTAGGTAATGGCGCTTGTTGCCCCGTGTGCATTGATGCTCATCTGTTGACATTTCCCAATGCCTTCCTACAATTGCTTAATAAAAGCGGGCTTTTATTAATAAATAAAGCGGCTTTCCACACAAACAAACGTAGCCTACATGTGTCATTAGTATGAGAAACAAATGCGATTTTAACTGTGTCGGGCTCGGGTCGGGCTCGGACATAAATATCTTAATGCCTGTCGGGCTCGGGTCGGGTTCGGTTACTGCTCTGTCGGGCTCGGGTCGGGTTCGGTTACTGCTCTATCGGACGCGGGCCGGGCTCGGACAGAAAAATCCGGCCCGATCCGCACTCTAGTTGTAACCGTTAGAGTGCGGTGGCGGGTCGACGGCGCCATCTTGTGCCCGGACACGGTGATGTGGCCGTGGGAGGAGATTTTCAAGCTCCGCGGGGAGCTGAACTTCGGACTCTCCGCTGTAATAAATCGGTGTGTGTTGTTTCAAAGTTGTTTGATTCACACGGATTCGGTCTCAGCTCGGTTTCCAGACTCTGGGACGACTGGGACAACAAAAGCCAACCGACGACGTTAAACCGGAAGACGTTAGCTGGACGTTAGGTACGTTGTCGCTGAACAAGAATCGGCTCACACACACATACGTCGGGCTAAGCAATAATTATGCAACTTTGGAGGTATGAAATGAGACGTTTGTGTCGAATTATAGCTTATATATCTATTGTGAGTACAGAGGTCCACATAAATAGCGTTATTTTTATCCGTTTGTCTCCCAGTAGAAGCAACTTTCTGTCCCTGTAAGTGATTGATTCTTCTGTTACACTGAAGGTCCCAACGGTATCAGTGTAACGTTAGAATGTATGTAACTAAGTACCGTTACTCAAGTAACAAAACGCTTTTTTAAAGATAACTTTTGAAGCCTGTAATTGACAGGACAGTTGAAGATACGAAAGGTGAGAGATATCAGAACCAGAATCAGCTTTATTGACCAGGTATGAAGACACATACGAGGAAGTTTCCTTTGGAGCGTAGTTGCTCACAATGAGCTTACACATTCAAAACAACCAACCCAACAAACAATA
>NC_045740.1:17975506-17980848 GCF_008692095.1 Etheostoma spectabile
AATATATACACACTAATATATACACACTAATATATACGTACTCTAAACAGAAACAATGTAGAGAGATGAGGCCAATGAAGAGTCCAATAAAAATTATTTAAATGTGGAGCATAGTGCAAAGGATACTGGGATAAATAGTATTATGTTATTATATTACAATATGAACAGTATGAACATTATGAAGAGTTCTGAAATAGGAAATGAGAATGATGAATAAATAATGGATAATAAGTGAGATATGAGAATGAAAGTGAAAGTAATATTCTGACCCTTTTAGTCAAGTTAAAGTACTTATACCTCCCTCTGAAAAAATACTCTGTTACAAGTAAAAGTCCTGCATTGAAAAGGTATGGGTAACACTTTATAATAACCATCATTAATAGATGGTGAATTAATCTTTAGTAGGTAATTGACATTTAACTGTTAGCAAATGCTCGCTTCATTATTTGGTCATATCTGTCTCAGGTTGTTTCAGGATGGACGGGAAGCCGTGTTGTGTGAAGCTGTCGGTGCAGCCGTCCAGAGGGCTCATGGACGAGAAGTTTATCGTCCTGGTCCAGAACGTCTTCCCTGGTTTCCAGCTGACGCTCCACGCCCTCTATAAGTGTGAAGACGGACACAGCTGGGAGGCGTTCGCTCACTACACCGCCAGCGCCATCGGGACTGTGAACGGTTAAGTCTTTGAATGCTAAAGGCCCGTCCACACCAAGAACTATAACTATAAGCATAACTGTAACCATAACTATAACGCTGTGAGCAGCCACACTGCAGACAGCAGCGCGAAGCACACTGCAGCTGGTAATAATACATACAGCAGGAATGTCTGAATCCATATCCTACACATTTGTGAATTTGGGTACACTTTATTAGCCTAAAAGGTCTGACCGGCGGTCCCCAAAGTGCAGACACAGATCGTATGATAATTGAATTTAAAACACAAGATTCACTCTCTGTTGTTTCTGTGACACGAGAAATACTTTTAAAGTACTGATGTTTAAAAAAAAACAACACACACACAGCGAGCTAAAGGATCGTAGCCCCACGGAAGGGAAAAGTCACACCACTTACCACCTGTGTGAAACAAATCTCTCTCTTTAGTAAACTCCGATGGATTTTGATTGGCTGCCAGTGTTTCTGTGGTTCTGTGGTTTCTCAAAGTCATCCCAGCGATATCGCTCTCCACGGTCCCTGTCTTTATAGTTGTGGTGAGGACTCGCGACTATAGACTTATAGTTATTGTTATAGTTCTTGGTGTGGACGGCCCATTGGACCTAGACAATTTAGAAAAGGGAAATCTGAAATGTTTGCAGGGATCATACAAAATTGTGAATGGCAGCAATCCACATTTTTGTTACAAAATGATGGAATTGATTTGAAAGAATGAACATCGAAATCATTTGTTGGGCCTGTTTACACTACAGTTTCAGTGGACCCCAGTCTGGGCGGGACATATTCCGGGGTTGAACCGATGGGTCTTCTGTGGAGCCTCAGACCAGTTCCGGGCAGCAAACCTTGGCTCAGGTAGGTCGATAAGAGTAGGCGCTGTTCAGATGATAGCAACGAATACGGAATCAGTGTCAGAATCGCCTCTTTCCCATCATCCCCCAGGATGAGGAAGATGAATGTCCAGACTCCCATGGAGGTCACAATCTCGGTGTACCCGGGCTACCAGACCGAGGGCTTCCTGGATCAGGTGTCGCTGGCCGGTGTGGTGGTGGAGCGCTGGTACATGGCGCCTGGCGTCCGCAGGATCCCGATTACAGAGGCCGGACTCACTGCGACCCTCTTCCTGCCCCCAGGTAGGACCAGGGGAGAGTTGGGAGGGAGGTTTCTAGGTGGAGCCCAGGTGTGACATTAGGCAGGCTTAAGCTACGGACGCAGTTCTGCTAAATAGTTTCTGGTGGAGCATTTGCACCCCTGAAGAAGAAAACGCCATACACAACGTCAAATGAAGTTAACTGTCGACACAATACAGTAACGTGAGCTATTTAAATTAGCTGGATACATGGTGAAACATCATTTGCTCTTACCAGTGTACTGCAGTACGTACTTTGTCCACAGCAATCCCACCGATCGGTCCCAAAACGTCCCAGTTAGAGAAGAAACACCCTAAACATATTCTTTGGAAATCTTTACAATCATTCCCCGAAAAAAAACAAGCAGGCCTGCCTTGTTGCAAAACCCAAATGTTGAAACTTTAATGTGTTTCCATTGAGCCAGACTAGGGTTATGTTCATAGGCTTATGTTCCCATCAGATGAACTCCCAGAGAACTCCAGAAATGAACGATATCGTCCTGCAAACTGTGACCTGTTGTTGGGGATTTCATGTCTCTGAAGGACCGGGACCTTTCCCTGGCCTCCTGGACCTGTGGGGGGGTGGAGGGAAGTTGGTGGAGTACAGATCAGCACTGCTGGCCTCTCACGGTTTCGCCTCCCTGGCCCTCGACTACCTGACGCCACAAGTCACCATAGAAACCGGGAAGATGGTGGACAACCAGTACTTTGAGGTAAACCCCATGAGTGTCTAGATCACAACAAAACCAGCGTTCTTTTTAAACCTCCCAAAACAAGTTAGCAAAACAGCCACGTCAGCGGACACAGCTGCAACATGACCAATATATCGGCGGGCCCATATTATCAACTGATATTAGGCATTTCCCGAACTTATCAGTATCGACATTTATAATGGACGAATAATTTTTATTTATTTTTTAAATATTCATTCATTAGAATCATCTATAATGACAAATAAATGATTCTAATAAATGAATAAAAAAAATAAAAATAAAAATAATAACGGACAGTCAACCATGTTGAGCGTTGGTGTTGCATAGTCTGTCCACCAGAGGACGCTCTACAGCGTCCCTGTTAGTGATGGCGTTGATAGTCTGCCACCAGAGGACGCTCTACAACGTCCTGTTAGTGATGGCGTTGATAGTCTGTCCACCAGAGGACGCTCTACACGTCCCTGTTAGTGATGGCGTTGCATAGTCTGTCCACCAGAGGACGCTCTACACGTCCCTGTTAGTGATGGCGTTGCATAGTCTGTCCACCAGAGGACGCTCTACAACGTCCCTGTAGTGATGGCGTTGCTAGTCTGTCCACCAGAGGACGCTCTACAAACGTCCCGTTAGTGATGGCGTTCATAGTCTGTCCACCCGAGGACGCTCTACAACGTCCTGTTAGTGATGGCGTGCATAGTCTGTCCACCAGAGGACGCTCTACAACGTCCTGTTAGTGATGGCGTTGCATAGTCTGTCCACCAGAGGACGCTCTACAACGTCCCTGTTGGCAACACTGATCATTTTTTTGTTAATGTGTTTTTGTTTAAAGGACTTTAACTTTCATATCTTAAGTTTGTATTTTTATGAATTTTATTGATCATAACATTAATAATATTAATATATTTTGATGTTTCTCTGTTCTGTTGTGACAATAAAACAAATTATATTATTTTAGTGAGGACTCATAAATACAGTAACTACAAACAACTAAAGTTAGGGAAATCTGTTTTGATTTGTTATGCGTTTCTGGATTTAAAAAAAAAAAAATATTGGAATATCAGACTTTAAAATAACCACAAATTTGTATCAGTATCGGCCTTAAAACTCCTTCATCAGTCGGGCTCTGCTGCAGAAACCAGCGTGTGTGTTATCTGTGTGTTTGTGTGGCAATAAACACACAAGAAACTGGTTCAGAGGTTCATTTACCTTTACAGACTAGACTAGACTAGACTAGAGGCAAAATTACGTTTTTAAGGAGTTTTTCTTGGTGTAAAATAAATCTGATGTCACACTATTATTATTATTATTATTATTATTATTACATCTCTTCTTTCATATAATGTCGGATTATTTAAACCATTAAGCACAGGGCCTGAGCCCTCCAAGGCTTTGGTGAAAATCCATAAAATCTTAAAATCAACGATTAACCTCAGTGGTGTAAAATAGCTATAACTGTTGACTAGGTCAGGCAGCAGCAGCCGTTTTGATTGGCTAGAGGCCGGAGAGGTTTTGGACTTTAACCCTGAACAGAGAGGACACTATTGTCCAGCTGTGTCATGTAAAGTTCATTTTACTCATACAGCCAAAAATCCCCATTCAAAAAAATTGCCTCAGAGGGCTCAACACACCTCAATCAGTAGACCCTCAATCCAGATCCAGAAAAACCCTGCAGACAACATAGAGACAACTTCATGAAAAACAACACAGGAGGAACCCCTCTTTTCAAGATTTAATAAGACAAAGACAATTGGGAGTTGCTTAACCCTGGTGTTGTCTTCCATTTTTCCCTTATCTCAACATTGTGGTTGCTTTTTTACAAAGTTTTTTTTATGAAGTTTTAGTATTTTCTTGGTATTTTTGATTTTTTTTCATAGATTTTGCCACCTTTTCTAACATTTTTCACCCTTTATTTTGACTTCCTTTATTTTAGATATAAAAAACAAAAACAAGTTGGAAAACGGGTCAAATGTGACCCGATGACAACATGAGGGTTAGAACATCATTTCACAACTTTTTTTTTAAGATTATTTGTTGGACTTTTCCACCTGTTAAATTTTGAAAGGACAGTTTAGTGAGAAATGGGGGAGAGAGGCACGCAGGCAATCGTCACAGGTGGGATTTGAACCCTTGACCTCTGCGTTGAGGCATAAACCTCTCAGTACATGTAGTGTATGTGCGCCTGCTCTACCACTGAGCTAACCTGGCCACATAAGTTCACAACGTTAGTCGCCTGAGAGGAAAGCTATGAGTCAAAGATTACATGTGTTGCCAATTAAAAAGATTTCAGGTTTGAGTTGGTAGTTAGTATAGCTGTCAGAAGCTTTGTGACCTCCAGCACTGACTATACGATAAATGGATGTAGACGGCAAGAAATGCAAAAAGAAGCACAAATTGTGAGGGCAATCCTATCTGATGTGCATGTTAATGTGGAGCGTGAATGTGCACTAGAACGTTTAACTGAAACAAATCCCATTTGCATCAACGACGACTGCAGAGGGCCTTTAAAGTCCTGGAGCAGCATCCTCAGATCCTCAGCAGCAGGATCGGCATGATCGGTCTTTCTTTCGGGACCAGCATCACCCTTAAAATGGCGGTTTACTCCCAAGTAGCAAAGGTAAGACGGCAACAGCTGAAGGTTACTTCACTTTTGGTACTATTAGATCTTTGTTGTCCATTAAAATGAATTCAGCCAATCATCATGTATAAATAATGTACTGTATGTCTATTTAAAATGTGTGTGGGTGTGCGTGTGTGTGTGTGTGTTTGTGTGTATGTGTGTGTGTGTGTGTGCGTGCGTGCGTGTTTGTGTGTGTGTGTGTGTGTGTGTCTGCGTGTGT
>NC_045740.1:17980866-17982725 GCF_008692095.1 Etheostoma spectabile
TGTGTGTGTGTGTGTGTGTGTGTGTGCGTGCGTGTGTGTGTGTGTGTGTGTGCGTGTGCCATCTTCCAGTTCAGGTGTATAGTGGGCATCAGTGGGAGTCACGTGCAGCCGGTTGACGGATCTGTGGAACAATTAATGAATTTCTTTAAAGAGTAAGTTCATCTGCCTTTAGTTACATGAGATGACTTAGATTTATAAAGCTACTACTACTTAACTACAACTGATGAGAATAAACCTGCGATCTGAATGACCCCGTGATCTGTCCTCTAACACCAAAACGTCTTTTATGTGTCCAATCAGAAACACGGAGAAGACTCGCTTCAACAGTGAGAACCACGTGATCTGCCGCGATCTGCTGCTGCCCATCCCCACCGACCCCTCCCTCAAAGTGGACGTGAGTACACCCCGGCAGAATATCTCCTCATACAGGTCATTTTCTATTTCGTCAATGTGTTTTTGGTCTAAAAAGCTAGCGTCTTTTTGTCTCTTTATGGTATTTTTTGCCTTTATTTTGATTCTACAATTGTACCCAGCAAGAATTGAACAGCTTTTTTAACAACAAAACAGGTGAACAACTTGTACTGTAGCTTCTTTGTGGAAGATATTTACTGCAACTGCAATGTTGGGGAATTTTGCAAAACAACAGCAACATACTAATTCTACAGGTGCCGGTAGGTGTAAAAACATGTAGAGGTAAAAAAAAAAAATTCTTCTTCTCTGGTCTTTCACAGAAATCCATTTCCTTCTCAGTTAAGCCGGTTATTTCATTTGTTTCAAGATACACAGTCCCTCCAGAAAAACGCGATACTGCGATCGCATAATTCAAAGTCCGCATATTTATGTGGGGGATTCGCATCTTTTCAAATACGACGCACTTTCGCCGCATTAATTGCCGATTTCCGCGCAAAGTAATGTGGGGCTTGCATGATTTCATGATCCCTGCATTTTTGTTGCAAAAAAGTCACATATGTTAGCAGAAAGTTGAAAAATGTTAAGTTTGCTTCACACAAGAGAAGCAATTTGCCCCTGTTGCCATGGGAACGTTATGAAGTGACGTAATTACGCGACAAGACAAACAGTCTCTTTTTCGTCAAACCGCAATTTTTGCAATTTCCCGCAATTTTATTGCATAAAATTGCATAAATATCCCGCATATTCCATTGCATTTTTTGAGAAAACGTGCCGCATCATCAAGGGTTTTTGCCCGCAAAAAATCACAAAAAACCTTTTCTGGAAGGACTGGATATAAAACACATTTGGGGATTTGGTGTGTGCACGATCACAGCTTCAGGCTAACCTTTTACATCCGCTGCACTGGTGAGCCTCACTTTCTCATTTAGCTGCACCAGAACATCACTTTGGTGCACCCAAAAATTGATTGAAAGATTTCCAATAATGATATAATAAATCCAATAAATAAATAAACTACAGCTGAAACGCTGCTGCTGCTGCTGTTTGTCTCTGAGCAGGTGGGACGACTCCAGTGTCCTCTGTTGCTGGTTGTAGGTGAGGACGATCAGAACTGGCCCGCCTACGAGTCTGCTCTGGACGTGAGTTTACTGGGATGATGTCATCTGCTCTGGAAAACAAGCTCGGTCACAAACTTTTGAACAGTGATGTGCATATTTACAAATGCTACAGAGCCCTGGAAGTCGAATGTAAAGCGCTTTTCTAGTCTTAACGACTACTCAAAGCGCGTTTGCATCATACAGGAACCGTTCACCATTCACACACATTCACACACTGTGGCCGAGGCTGCCCTACGAGGTGCCACCTGCTCATCAGATACACACTCACACACACATTCACACTCCTATGGGGGCTTCAGTGGGTTCAGTGTCTTGCCCAAGGACACTTCA
>NC_045740.1:17982735-17983094 GCF_008692095.1 Etheostoma spectabile
GCAGGGCCAGGGATTGAACCACCAACCTTCCGCTCTACCACAGCTACAGCCGCCCAGGTGGATGATTATTTTAAAACTGGCACGCCCGCTTCGCTAAAGCACACACCTGCTTTAAGTACGTTGCACGCTGTCCACAGCTGTATGCATTCAGTACTTTCAATGAGCACAAGATTTCACAAGTGTGACAACAATAAGTCGATGACTAGTCTGGCCACACAGCATTCTGGGATGGGTGGAAAACGGGCTCTGATTTATTACCGTTTTCTTTAAACCAGAGATGGCAAAAGTACTCACTTCCCGTACTCAGAAGTACAGATGTTTGTGTCAAAAATACTCTGGTAAAAGTAGAAGTACTGATT
>NC_045740.1:17983104-17983488 GCF_008692095.1 Etheostoma spectabile
ACTCAAGTAAAAGTAACAGAGTACAGGCTTGGACATGTACCTAAAGTATAAAAGTAAAAGTAGCCTTGCGAATGACAACCATTTTTTATGCCAAGCTACCTGGAGCACACACTAACGTTACTAGAGAGCAGGCTGAGGAACTACAGTGGGAAAAAAGGCTCTCTATATGTCAGTGGCTACATTTTAAATGGATGTCTGTTAATAGGCCTAAAACATCACATGTAGGATTACTGTGACCGAGACTGGGACTCCAGGTTACTGAGATTCTGACTCATTAGCAAGATATGATTTCAGTTGTGATTCTGTGAGAATTCACAGATTCAGTTTCTCTTTTTAATCTTCCCCTTAACATTTAAAGGAATCTACACCTATGTGTGTGTGTGC
>NC_045740.1:17983498-17984660 GCF_008692095.1 Etheostoma spectabile
CTTCTGGAAAGAAAATAAAGGATTAAAATATGAATTACTAAACAGACATTAATGATGAAGTTCCCCCTTTTTTTATAGTTACGCAGCCCATTGGCCATGAGTCATTCTTGATGCCTCCTGTCTCAAAAATCTCTCTCAGATAAGGACAAGGATGATTGGGAATGTCTTGCTGCTTCTCCCGAATGCCGAATCTCTGGGATCTCTTTACTTCCTGTTTTTCCAGATAAAGGAGATGATGGAGCGGGCGGGGAACAGCCACCTGCTGACGCTCCTGTCCTACCCCGACACCGGTCACCTGATCGAGCCTCCGTTCACGCCCTTCGCCAAAGCCAGCACCTTCAGAGCCGTCACCTCACGCCAGATAAGTAGGTTCTCCCTCAGCCCGGGAGGCGTCGCTCAAAGTTAAAGTGTCACAACGAGGACTCGGTGTCTGACGTCTGTCTCCTGTCCTCTTTACAGTGATAGCGCTGTGGGGGGGAGAGACGGTGGCACACTCTCGAGCTCAGGAGGACGCCTGGAGGAAGACGCTGGTCTTTCTGAGGGCTCATCTGTACGGCAACGTTAACACTGGTGTGACTTCATTTTCTAACCTGTAACCAAGGCAACAGCTGATGATGATGATCGAAGAGTCACTGTATGGGAAGAGCCACTTCAGGCGCCTTTGGTTCAGGAAGTTAAATTCCCTTAATTAATCCACCATAGATGATGTAACGTGTTGACAGTGGACAGCTTTAAAGGACATGACATTTTACTGATTTAATCGTCAATCACAGGATGAATTACTACGTTTGAAAATATCACGGTGAAGGCAAGGCAGCTTTATCTATGCAGCAGCTCTCAAACACAAAGGCAATTCAAAGTGCATTACGTTTATGTCTTTTCCACCAAGTCCGGTGCTGGTTCCACTCGCCAGTTCTCTAACCAGCTGGATCTTCCCCAGCCTGAGGGTCAGCAGACCGTTGGTTTCTCCCCAGACCACGGTGGTTCTGGTTCCCCATCCATGTGCAAAGCTAACATTAACAGCTCTCGATGGTTAACAGCTGGCCGGGGTTTTCAAAATGGCCGCCAGAAGTTTTTGTTTTCGGCCTGATAACCCCGCCCCCCTCCCAGCACCTGTCGTAACCGGTTCCTATCTCTAGACCAGCGCTACGTTGGTGCTGAG
>NC_045740.1:17984670-18007868 GCF_008692095.1 Etheostoma spectabile
CGTGTTCTTGGCCCAGAGCCAGGTTTATTTATGTGGAAAAGCAAAGAACCGGTTCGATCTCTGGCCCTGACCCCGAACCAGCACCAGAACCGCCTTGGTGGAGAAGACATAATTGACAAAGAACACGTAAGTATTGGTTCCACTTTGTTTTTCAGACACAAAGTGGAATTAATTAAAACTGGTGACCGTAACTTTAACATACAAGTTCATTATATCATCTGGGAGACTCCTGTGTTTCTGTGTCAAGAACCATTGAAGGTATTGTTTGAAGAAATGGGAATACAGATGAGGGAAGAACACTTCCAGACCCAGAACCAGCAGCTGCTCCAACATCCGCTCCCTGCTGCAGCTCACATCCAGGTCAAGACTCTGGTGTTTGCCTGTAGGCTGTTGAAAGGAACCCCTCCCTCCGGGGAGTACTCAAAATCAGATCACTTATTCCTTAAATTCAATCCGCCTGTACAAATCAGTCAAGATCAGTCGATGGAGAGCGGTGTGTGTTTGATGAAGCTGTCACTCCCCGATGTGAGCCCGGTGCAGATTTGAGTCGCGCATGCTCAGATTTAAACGGTTTACGGCATAACGTGTCATACTGAAATTTGTGAAATCCATGAAAATAATAAACTTTTTTCATTACAAACAATAACAGAAGATGGGAATCATTTCAAAAACGTTTTAGCTATCTATGATTGTTGGAGTGCTAACTTAACCAACTTTGTTATGTACAGTAGGTCCAGTCAATGAACAGGCTACTCTATCCTTACAGTCTATCAATGAACAGGTTACTCTAAAACAGGCAAACAGGCTAGTTGATGGCTAGTTGATGTCCTCTAGGAGGAGGTTTAGAGTCCCTCGATGCATTGTAGATTCAATTAATTTCAAAATGAATTTGTCCCTACGTCTTGAAAGCTTTCAACCCTAACACGTTTTGTTGTTGTCCCTATCTCAAAGTTTTGTTGCTTTTTTTTTTAACCACAACAAAAATTATATATTATGTTTATTCAAATTTGACCTAACACTAGGGTTAACAAGCAAGTAAATTATTGTCTGGGTCGAGACGGACTGGGAGGCTCTCTCTGGTTTTACTCCTACTAACCCTTGTGTTGTCCTCCTGAGTCAAAAACTGACAAAAACGTGACATTTTTGTCCCTTTTGCAGCATTTAAAAAAAAAAAAGTTTTAACTAACACCACCTTAATACCACTAGTTTTACAGTACTTTTTGGTCATTAACCCTCATATATATAAAATTGTACCTCAAAAAAATCAATTATTTTGACTAATAGTTAAGATCCGAGGAACGTACAGATGAGTTTAGTCAGAAATGAAAGTGATCAGTTGTATTTGCAAAGAGTTTCGTAAGGAATCCAATCCATTTTTTTTGTGGTAATTTGGTTAAAAAGAAACCCATATTTCAGATAAGGACATTTTTAAAAGGGGTCAAATTTGACCGAGGACAACAGGAGGGTTGTGTGTGTGTGTGTGGTGTGTGTGTGTGTGTGTGTGGGTGTGTGTGTGTGTGTGTGGTGTGTGTGTGTGTGTGTTGTGTGTGTGTGTAATGGCAGAACAAGTTTCTTTTCTTATCTGAAGAAGTTTGTTGTTGCAGCTTGTTTGTGTGAGTTGCGGTGTGGGTCCGCAGGGAGGCGCCTCTCCCATCTTTGTTGCTTCGCCTCCACAAGCTGCACGATGAAGTCATTAACTCATCTGTTACCGCACGAGCCGACACAACACACCACACACACGCCGTGCGTGTTTACCTTCTAATGGTGTTAGTCCTACGCACTACCTCCCCCCCCCCCTTCCCTATGTACGCCTCCGTTGTCAGAGCCGAGAGGGCAGCTGTGTGAGCGGGGAACTTGATGCGACCCTCAGACTCCCCTCAGCCCGGACTCGGCGGGTGTGATGAGCCCCTCGCGCCTCCCGT
This sequence comes from Etheostoma spectabile, assembly GCF_008692095.1. Classification (NCBI taxonomy): domain Eukaryota; kingdom Metazoa; phylum Chordata; class Actinopteri; order Perciformes; family Percidae; genus Etheostoma; species Etheostoma spectabile. The sequence goes on from NC_045740.1 coordinate 17,986,593, forward strand.
GTTTCCTGTGACGCAGGACAGCCGCGCCGCACCGCGCACTTCGAAGAGCTGCGAGAAGCGAGACCAAAAATAAACAAAAACCCAGCGCGGACTTCTGTTCCCACTCGACCCTGATGCGGAGGTGTCTTTCCGGTCCGACACGCTGATCTGAGAGCGACCGGTGCTCCGGGCTCCGGGGCGGCAGGAACGGGAAGGCGGGAGTCGAACCCACACCTGCAGCAGGTGATCCGGGCCGTCTCGAACCTGCTGTTTGGAGGAATTTACCGCCTCTCGTTCAGCATCAAGATCCGGAACAGCTGCGCTCTGTCACTGCGGTTACAGAAGGAGGGGGAAAAAAGTGGATTTGGATTTAATTTTTCTCTCTTTTTCTGGGTTGATGGATGCAGATGCTGGAGCTCGAGACCCCCGCGGAGGAATTTAGATGAAAATGTTTTGTGTGATGTGACAAACAGCCGGAGACGGAAAACATTTGTCTGACCTGTGACACCGAGAGAGGAAACACCTGCTCCTGCTGCGGAGAGGAAAGGTATCTGGACACATCATTTAAACAGAATGTAGCCTACACGATAGAGCCCAATCAATTAATCAATCAATCAATCAATCAATCAATCAATCAATCAATCAGTCAGTCAGTCAGTCAGTCAGTCAGTCAGTCAGTCAGTCAGTCAGTGTTCAATTAAAGAGGACGCCTGCAGATCCTTATTTATCTGTTATTATTGGTGTCTTGGGATGGGAACGTGTTGGAGATATGAGCTCTCGCTGCGACATGCTCCACATTGTCGGAAATCCACCTGTAAAATCAATCAATCAATCGATCGATCGATCAATCGATCAGTCGGTATTGTGTCGATCAGTAGCAGTTGGTCACTCATTGCTGTGTGTTTCCTCTGGTTTCAGATCAGATTCATTGTTTGATATCAGCTGACTATGCTGGAATGCAACTTGAGCTCCTGCTGATTTGTTCGTGCGCGCTTATGAGGGTGGATGTGTAAATGTGGAGGGTGGGCGCGAGGCATAGATTACGCGCGTGTGTGTGTGTGCGCGCGTAATTATATTTAAGACTAAGAGAGAGAGAGGCAGAGAGATAAAGATGTGTAGGCTATTAAAAGAAGCTCAGAGAGAAAGCACCCCACAATTTAACCATCTGTTTAAATGCATACATGGCCAAAAGTAGAGCTGGGTGAAAAAAATTGATATTATATCGAGATATGAGGCTAGATACGTCTTAGATTTTTGGATATCGTCATATGGCATACGTGTTGTCTTTTCCTGCTTTTAAAGGCTGCATTACAGTAAAGTGGTGTCATTTTCTGATCTTACAGACTGTAGCTGTTCTATTATTTGCCTTTACCCACCTATATATGTCCACATTACTGATGATTATTTGTCAAATATCTCATTATGTAATTATTTTGTGAAAGCACCGATAGTCAACACTACAATATTGTTGCGGTATCAGTATCGAAGTAATTGGTCAAAAACATTGTGATATTTCATTTTCTCCATAGCGCCCAGCCCTAGCCAAAAATATGTGGACCCCAGCCTTGTGTGCACGTCCTCCAAACACCGTTTTTGGCAAGTTGCAAACCGAGTGACCTGGTCTCAAAGAGGAACGTGATTTCTGCAGTTTGGCAGCATTTTGGGTTAAATGTTGAGAAGGGAGAGGTGTTTCGGTATTAGTGTTTGGTGTTCGCTTTCTGAACGGTGTCTGCACAAGCCAACAGTTTGGTGACGCCGTCTGAGTCTGAGGTTTGACGGTATCAAAATTTGGATTCCGCCCAACTCTAATATTCATTGCAACACACTCTTACTCTCATCTTGTGTAACACGGACGCTTGGTCAGGTGCCTTCGGCGTTGTTATTGACGCTAAAAATCTCCTTCAGCATCATATCTAAACGTGTTTTATCTAAACGCACTTGGTCGGGACAATTGGCGTCACTTTTGACGCAGCTAGGTTAAGGAAAAGGTCGTGGGTGGGCTTACGTTTACGAGAAACTCGGGAGAGTTGGGTTTAGGAAATGAAAAATGGAGGGTAGGGTTTAGGAAATGGAAAAGGAAAAGAACAATGGGACGGTTGGGTTTAGGAAAAGAAGAAACTGACGGTTGGGTTTAGGAAAAGAAGAAACTGACGGTTGGGTTTAGGAAAAGGAAAAATGGACGGTTGGGTGTGGGAAAAGAAGAAAGCCACGGTTTGGTTTAGGAAAAGAAGAAAGCCACGGTTTGGTTTAGGAAAAGAAGAATAAGAGTTGGGTTTAGGAAACGTCATATTACTCGCTACCATAGTCTCTCTTAAACTACGTCATCCTCAAACGCTGTGTAGCCGATGCTCTGCCTGGTGCGTTGAAGGTGCTTTTTGCATCGTTTCCAACGCAGACAATCACTGCCCAAACGTCCGTATTTTACGAGATCGGAGTGAGCACGGGTCGTTATATTCAACAAGTTTGCGGGACAGGAAATGGAATTGGACTCACCCTAAACACTTAGAGCGTTAAAATAGGGCCCCGAGTCTTCATCCATGCAGTGCACCTGTGCTCAGGCTTTGATGGTTTCCTCCTCTGTCTGAATCTTCAACAGGTGTCAAGAAGAATGTGAAACTGGATCCGCTGAGACTCTGAAGCTCCGTCTCTCTCTCTCTGCAGACGGCTATGTCCGACACAGGAACCCAAACAGCAGGAAACCCCCGTGGTCAGTGTTCGTAGGTGGGACTGCCCGCCGTGGTTGACCCTGCCCTAGGAGACGGGGGACTCCATGGTCTGGCTCGCCCCGTCCTCGCCACACCCTCTCCTGTCGATTCTGCGATCACATCACCGCTACCTTTCCCTGCAGCTCGACCTATCGGAAAATGGCGATGGGTTCGAAGCCCCTGAGTGTCACGGGACACTGCGTCCTCTCTCTGCTGATGCTTAAGATCTTCTGGCTGCCAGGCTCAGCCGGCCAGAAGCCGGCGGCGTTGGCGGACTCCCAGCTGCCCCTGCAGGAGTACGGCCACTCCATCCGGCTGGATGGCGACATCATCCTGGGCGGCCTGTTCCCCGTGCACTCTCGCGGCGAGCGGGGCATCCCCTGCGGCGAGCTGAAGAAGGAGAAGGGCATCCACCGGCTGGAGGCCATGCTCTTCGCCATAGACCTCATCAACAAGGACCCGGAGCTGCTGCCCAACGTGACGCTCGGGGCGCGCATCCTGGACACGTGTTCGCGAGACACCTACGCCCTGGAGCAGTCGCTCACCTTCGTGCAGGCGCTCATCGAGAGGGACGGCTCCGACGTCCGCTGCGCCAACGGGGACCCGCCTATCTTCGCCAAGCCGGACAAAGTGGTGGGCGTCATCGGGGCGTCGGCCAGCTCCGTGTCCATCATGGTGGCCAACATCCTGCGACTGTTCAAGGTAAGAGAACTGCACTGCAACGCATTGTTGTTGTTGTTGTTGTTAACATCTGAGAAACTAACTGCAAAAAGACTTTGTGGTTCTGTATTGCTCTGTGGTCTTTCGCATTTTTCTACTCTTTCATTGAAACCTCAATGAAACTAGACATGTTCTGATACCAATACTGCTCAAAATGCTGGTATCAATGCTGGGAAGTGCTGGAGTTTATGCACCGATCCGATACCACGTAATAAAGTCCTAAAGAATATCTACATCAAAGTACTTTACTTACGTTCTTTTTAAGTTATAACTGTCTGTCAAACTGAAGGAAAAAACACAGTTCTGTGGCGTTCATTGTTTGTGTTTCTTTGTGTTTAACAAAGAGTTTAACCTGAACCAGACTGACAACAAAGATAGAAATCATATCACATCCATACAGGGATACTAGTATACAGCTGTTAAAACATAACAAAACATATGACAGTACTTGGTTTTAGGAAGCAAAATTTGTATTTTTACTACTACTATTTTCACCATTGCAACACCTTTAATTATGTTAATCACGTAAATACTGTATCGCAATATTCCTTTAACTATTTAAATATCCACACTCCTTATATTTCTTTATTTATATTTCTACTATTTGTGCAACTGCAACACAGAGTTTCCCTTCGGGGATCAATAAAGTATTTCTGATTCTGATATTGGGCCATCTCTAAATGAAACCTCCTTTTTTTTTTTTTTTTTTTTTTTTTTTTTTTTCTTAGACAAAAACGTTGGATGTTTTAATGATATGTGGACCGCCCAACTGCAAATGTCCTCGGTTTTCATTTCAGAAATCTGTACATCTCAGTAGTTTGAGTCGAGAGTCCCCTGTGGCTTTGACTTGAGGGAGAACTGACAGGCAGCCCGAAAATGTCACTCAGCGGTCGAGGAAACGCGCCTCCGGCTCCTCATCGGCTTCATCCTCCCTCTGAGCCGGATGCAGCACAGAAAGCGTTTTCACACGGATGTATGTCGTCGACGTGAAATAGAAAAGTTGATCCCAGCTGTGTTGTCTTTCGAGCTCATGCAGACAAACTCTCTGGAGGCGGCGTGTTTTTTTTTGTTGCTATGCGCGGCAGAAAAACCAATTCCACTGCATTAAATTAGCGATGATGAGCTCTGTGACTCATGTGTATGTGTTAAGAGTCCAGCCTGCGTTAGGAGGACAGAAAAATGCCCAACACCATCACTTATCTAAAATTAGCTGGAAATGGGAGGAGGAGGAAGGATGTTAACCAGATTTAGCTGATGCAGAGGTTTTTTCCTCACCCTGTCACAACCTTTCAGAGGTAGTGGACTCTGAAAGGTAACAGGGACTGACTGCAGAGTTGGTTAATATGTCGGTAACATGGTTTCCACGGGGCTGGGCACCGAATTCAATACTTTTAAGGCACCGACCGAAAGTATTCCCTAAGTGAATCCCTAAGGAGTGAATCTCATTGGCGTCTGTGGGGCCAATGAGCACGCAGCATTCTCCCAAGATCTGATAATGCTTGTGATTGGCTGTTTAACGTTGCATGTTGCAGAGTCACATAGAGAACAATGGGCTCACGCGGTTGGAGCTGAAAAACAAATAATATGATTTCTGTGTTTATGAAATTAGTATTGAAAAAAGTATTGTTTAGTAACCGGTATCAAAGTCACAGTATTGTTACCGGAATCAAATAGTTTTGAACGATACCCAGCCCCAGTCCTCATATTATGCTTTTTATATCTGTTTGTGCACGCATAAGTTTACAAAGTAAAAAAGCCCAAAGTCCCCCCCCCAAAGGGACTTCTCCAACAGGCTATTACACACGTATTAATGCTCGCCTAGCTTCTAGCATGGCACGCCCTCATACTCTGCTTCTGACTGGCTAGTAGTCCTTACCTAGGTACTGTCCAGGGCCTCACTACCTGCTTCTGACTGCTAGTAGTCTTACTCTAGGTACTGTCAGGGCCCTCATACTCTGCTTCTGACTGGCTAGTAGTCCTTACCTAGTACTGTCGGACCCTCATACTCTGCTTCTGACTGGCTAGTAACCTTACCTAGTACGGTCAGGGCCCTCATCTGCTTCTGACTGGCTAGTAGTCCTACCTAGGTACTGTCAGGACCCTCATACTCTGCTTCTGACTGGCTAGTAGTCCTTACCTAGTACTGTCAGGCCCTCATACTCTGCTTTCTGACTGGCTAGTAGTCCTTACCTGGTACTGTCAGGACCCTCATACTCTGCTTCTGACTGGCTAGTACGTCCTTACCTAGGTACTGTCAGGCCCTCATACTCTGCTTCTGACTGGCTAGTAGTCCTTACCTAGGTACTGTCAGGACCCTCATACTCTGCTTCTGACTGGCTAGTAGTCCTTACCTAGGTACTGTCAGGGCCCTCATACTCTGCTTCTGACTGGCTAAGTCCTTACCTAGGTACTGTCAGGACCCTCATACTCTGCTTTCTGACTGGCTAGTAGTCCTTACAGGTACTGTCAGGACCCTCATACTCTGCTTCTGACTGGCTAGTATCCATTACCTAGGTACTGTCAGGGCCCTCAACTCGTACTTACATGTTATGCATTCGCTTGCTATAGTGACTGTCTAGTCCTTACCTAGGAATGCTCAGGGCCCACATACTCTGCTTCTGACTGGCTATAGTCCTTACCTAGGTACTGTCAGGGCCCTCATACTCTGCTTCTGACTGGCTAGTAATCCTTACCTAGGACTGTCAGGGCCCTCATACTCTGCTTCTGACTGGCTATTAGTCCTTACCTAGTACTGTCAGGGCCCCTCTCTGCTTCTGACTGGCTAGTAGTCCTACCTAGGTACTTCAGGGCCCTCATACTCTGCTCCTGACTGGCTAGTAGTCCTTACCTTGTACTGTCAGGGCCCTCATACTCTGCTTCTGACTGGCTAGTAGTCCTTACCTAGGTACTGTCAGGATCTCATACTCTGCTCCTGACTGGCTAGTAGTCCTTACCTAGGTACTGTCAGGGCACGTCCTCATACTCTGCTCCTGACTGGCTAGTAGTCCTTACCTAGGTACTGAGCATGTGCAACTCCCAACAGAGATGGAACAGAAGTGAGATTTCTCACTCTGTTGCTAAAACAGAAAGCTCAACACACAGGGTGAAAAGAGGAGCTGCAGCAATGTGCAGCACAACAAAAATATGGTGCTTTTTTTGTGAAAATGAAACCATGTAAACCTATTTTGGTACAACCTCTAAAGACAATGTGCATCACACAAGTTAGCTTATTATGTAGTTAATTTTGCCCTAGTAAATATATACATGTCCTAATATCCCTGAAATGTCCCAGCTCTAATAACAGATAAATCATCAGTATCTGTCCTGTCTTGATTCACAGGAGTTTTGGTGTTAATAAGACTTTCTCGGCAGGTGTCAGAGGTGAGATGCTTCATCTTAAACTGTGATATCCTCCCGGTACACTTCCATAATATTTGCCCATCCATTTTCACACAGTCTCACGCGGTGTGAGCCTGTCCTCGGTCTCCAGGAGGACGCTCTGCTGCGACAGCGGCTCACGCTGCTGCATTATATTTCCATCTTTTGCGTGGGAGAGACCGAAACCACAGCGTCTCTGTTTATGAGCTTGCTGCAGGCTCAGCCAAAAAAACACCAAATGGGGGGGAAAAAAAACAAAAAACTGGAAAGAGGTGAGAAAATGACAGACCTTCTTCCTACGTCGTTCCATGTAAATTGTCAGAGGGAGGGCGAGAACTGAGCCTCCAGCAGAACGACCGCCTCAAACCATAGAGGAAGAACAATATCACTGTCAGTCAGTGTCCTCGGTGATAATGTGGTGAGCTGAGAGAAATCTTTACCTAAAATTCCTGCTGCAGTCGTGTGTATGTTGCATTTTACTGCTGCAGCTGTTTAAGGTTGTTCTCATTTTCTTAACGATGCACTTTCCATCGGATCCAAGAGGTTTTTTTTTAAAGACTTTTGGTTTTTTTTAGCTTAAGGAGGAGGAGAATTTCCCAAACATTCAACATCAAGTAGATACAGGGTTTTCACCGGATAGTGAGGTTGAGAAAAACTTGTCACCTGAAAAGTAACTAGCTGTCAGACAAATGTAGTTGAGTAACAAGAATAATATTTCCATTTTGAAATGAAGAGGAGTGCAGGTATAAAGTTTTATAGAAAGAATAAAGAAGCAGTAAATGAACCTGGAATTTGTACTTAAGTCCACTGCTGTATGAAATGTCAGTTTTCATTCCTCCACTGAAGAATATTCAGTAAGTAAAAACTTCACTTTAGTAAATGTACAGAAAATAAGTAAAATATTCACTTTAGTAAAAGTACAGAGCAACAAAATGTACTTAAAGTATCAAAAGGAAAAATTCTTATAATGCAAAGTTATTATTACTACTACAGTGTTATTGTATAATTTAATTATTGTTGATGCATTACGAATGTGTAAGATGTACTACAACCCCACCTTGCCCCCCCAGAAACGGCACATACTAAGGAAAGCTCATTGTGGGACTGGCTGTAGTGGCTGCAATTCTGCTCCAAGGCTGGATTTTGGAAAGAGACTTCAGATCCAGTATTAGGGGACCACTAAGGTCTATATAAAAGAGACTTTCAGATGCAGTATTATGGACGCACTAAGGTTATATAAAGACTTCGATAACAGCTATTAGTGGACCACAAGGTCTTCTTAACGAGCTTCAGATACAGGATTAGGGACCAATAAGTCTAATATTAAAGAGACTTCAGGATACAGTATTAGGGCCCACTAAGGCTATATAAAACAGCCCTTCAGATACGTATTAGGCACCACTAAGGTCTAATAAAGGAACTTCATATACAGTATTAGGGACCACTAAGGTCTATATCAAGATACTTCAGATCCATTATTAGGTGGACCACTACGGTCTTTCTAAAGATACTTCAGTCTCAGTATTAGGGGACCATAAGGTCTATAAAAACAGATGCCATAGCTAAGGTCTATAAGAACTAACAGTATTCGGGACCACTAGGTCCTATATAAAGGACTTCAGATACAGTATAGGGTTACACTAGTTTATTAAAGAGTTCAGATACAGTATTAGGGGAACCACTAGGTCATATATAAAGAGAGCTTCAGATAGTATTTAGGCACCACTAAGTCTGATAGGCTTTATACGTATAGTATCCGTGATGAAGACTTCAGATACAGTATTAGGGACCACTAAGGTCATATAAAAGGACCTTCAGATGCAGGATTAGGGGACCACTAAGGTCTATATAAAAGAGACACAATGCAGTATTAGGGGACCCACTAGGTCTATATAAAGAGACGGGTCAATTACAGTATTAGCGGGAACCACAAGGTCATCTATAAATACAGAGAACTTCAATACAGAATTAGGGGACCACTAAGGTCTTATAAAAGGAGACTTCAGATGCAGTATTGGGACCACTAAGGTCTAATAAAGAGACTTCAGATCAGTATTAGGACCACTAAGTCTATTAAAAGAGACTTCAGATGCAGTATTAGGGGACCATAAGGTCTATATAAAAGCGACTTCAGATACAGTATTAGGGACCACTAGGTCTATATAAAAAGAGACTTCAGATGCAGTAGGGGACCACTAAGGTCTATATAAGAGAGACTTCAGATACAGTATTAGGGGACCACTAAGGTCTATATAAACAGAGACTTCAGATACAGATTAGGGACCACTAAGGTCTAATTAAAGAGACTCAGATACAGTATTAGGACCACTAAGTGTCATTAACAGGACTTCAGATCAGAGATTAGGGGACCACTAAGTCTATATAAAGAGACTTCAGATCCAGTATTAGGGGACCACTAAGGTCTATATAAAAAGACTTCAGATGCAGTATTAGGGGACCACTAAGGTCTTATAAAAGAGACTTCAGACTCAGTATTAGGGGACCACTAAGTCTATATAAAGAGACTTCAGATACAGTATTAGGGGAACACACTAAGGCTATATTAAAGAGACTTCAGATACATTATTGGGACCACTAAGTCCTATATACTCGAAAGAGACTCAGATACTGAATTCGGATGACCACTGGGTCTATATAAAGAGACTTCGATCATTTAGGGACCACTCATGGTCTATATAAGACCTAAGATACAGTATTAGGGGACCACATAGGGTCTATATAAAGGAAGACTTCCGATACATGTATTAGGGCCACTACAGGTCATATAAAAGAGACTTCAGATCCAGTATTATTGGATCCACTAAGGTTCTATTAAAGAACTTAGTAGTATTATGGGACCCAGGTCTATAAAAGAACTTCAGATCAGGATTGGGACAACTAAGGTCTATATAAGAGACTTCAGATACGCGTTTAGGGACCACTAGGTGCTATCTTAAAGAGACTTCAGATAACAGTATTAGGGACCACTACTGTCTATATAAAAGAGACTGTCAGTAACAGAATTAGGGACCCTAAAGGTCTCATATAAAGAGACTTCAGATACGATTGAGGGACCACTAGGTCTTATAAAAGAGACTTCCGTAAGTATTAGGCACCACTAAGGCTATATAAGGAGACTTCACGATTACATATTAGGAACCACTAAGGGTTCTCTATAAACAACCAGATACTCGATACAGGTATGTAGCGGGCCACTAAGTTCTATATAAAAGAGGACTTCAGATCAGTATATGAGGGACCACACCGGTCCTATATAAAGAGACTTCAGATACAGTATTGGGACCCACTAAGTCCTAATAAGAGACTTCAGAACATATTCGGGCCACGAGGTCTATAAAAACTTCAGATACATATTAGGGGACCACTTAAGGTCCTATAAAAAGATTAAACTTCAGATGCAATATAGGGACCACCAAGGTCTTAAAAAGAGACTTCAGATACCTATTAGGGGACCACTAAGGTCTATATCAAAGAGACTTCAGATACAGAGGTTAGGGGACCACTACAGGTCTATATAAGGAGACTTCAGATAGTGTATTATGGGACCACTAAGGTCATAATAAAGAGACTTCAGATACAGTATTAGGGCCCACTAGGTCTATATAAGAGGAGCTTCGATACAGAATATGAGGGGACCACTAGGTCTATATACAAGAGACTTCAGATACGAGCGATCATAGTATAGGGGACCATAAGGCTACTATAGCAAATAGACTTCAGATACAATATTAGGGACACTAGGTCGCTATAAAAGAGCTTCAGATACAGTATTAGGCACGCACTAGGTCTATATAAGGAGACTTCAATACAGTATTAGGGACCCTAAGTATCTATATAAAGAGACTCAGATCCCAGTATTAGGGTACCACAAGGTCTATTATAAAAGAGACTTCAGATGCAGTTAGGGACCCTAGGTCTATAATAAAAGAGACTTCATACAGTATTAGGGGACCACTAGGGTCTAATATAGAGACTTCAGATCGTATTAGGCGGACCACTATTAGGTCTCTAATCAACTGAGACTTCAGATCAGGATAGGGCCACTAGGTTCAAATCAGACGACTTCAGATACACGTAATTATGGGGACCACTAAGGGCTATATAAAGGGAGACTTCCGATACAGTATTAGGGGACCATCTAGGTCTATATGAAAGAGAGCTCAGATACCTTAGGGTACCCAACTTAAGTCTATCATACAGGAGACTTCAGATACAGTATTGAGGGACCACTAGGGTCTATATAAAGAGACTCAGATCGTTTAGGACCCTAAGGTCATATAAAGAGCTTCAGAATCGTATTATGGGACCCTAAGGTCTATATAAAGAGACTTCAGATACTATTAGGGGACCACTAAGGTCTATATAAAAGAGACTTCAGATACATATTAGGGACCACTAAGGTCTATAATTAAAGAGACTTCAGATAAGTTTAGGGACCACTAAGGTCTTATAAAAGAGACTTCAGAATACAGGATTAGGGGACCCCTAAGGTCTATATAAGAGACTTCAGATACTCTTAGGGACCACTAAGGTCTATAAAAGAGACTTCAGATACAGTATTGGGGCACCATAAGGCCATATACCGAGACTTCCAGATACATATTAGGGACCACTAAGGTCTATATAAAGAGACTTCAATACAGTATTAGGGGAACCACTAAGGTCTATATAAGAGACTTCAGATCGTATTGGGGACCACTAAGGTCTATATAAAGAGATACTCAGATACCGATTAGGGACCACTAAGGTCTATATAAAAGAGACTTCAGATACAGTATTAGGACCACTAGGTCGTAATAAAAGAGACTTCAGATAAGTATTAGGGGACCACTAAGAGTCTTATAACAGAGACTTCAAGTCAGTATTAGGGGACCACTAAGGTCTATATAAAAGAGACTTCAGAGCAGTATTAGGGGACACTAGGGTCTATATCAAAGAGACTTCAGATACAGTATTAGGGGACCTACTAGGTACTATATAAAGAGACTTCAGATGCAGTTATTAGGGGACCACTAAGGTCTAATAGTAAAGAGCCTTCAGATAGCAGTATTAGGACACTAAGGTCTCAATAAAAGAGACTTCAGATCAGTATTGGGGACCACTAGGAGTCTATAAAAAAACTGTGCGGATCCAGTAGAGGGCCCACTAGGGTCTATATAAAAGAGACTTCAATACAGTATTAGGAGCCCTAAGTCTACTATTAAAGAGACTTAAGATACAGTAATTAGGGACCACTAAGGTCTATTAAAGAGACTTCAGATCAGTATTAGGGACCACTAGGTCTTAAAAGGATAGACTTCAGACAGTATTAGGGGACCATAAGGTCTATATAAAAGGACTTCAGATACAGTATTAGGGGACCACTAAGGTCTTATAAAAGATACTTCAGATCAGTATTAGGACCTAGGGTCTATATAAAAGAGACTTCAGATACAGTATAGGGGACCACTAAGGTCTAACTAAAGAGACTTCGATACATAGTTAGGGACCACTAAGGTTCTATATAAGAACTTCAGATACAGATTAGGGACCACTAGGTCTATATAAAAGAGACTTCAGATACATATTAGGGGACCACTAGGTCTATAAAGAGGACTTCAGATACAGTATTAGGCCACTAAGGTCTATATAAAAAGTAGACTTCGATCAGCTTAGGGACCACATAAGGTCTATATAAAGAGCTTCAGATAGATTGGGGACCCCTAGCTAAAAAGAGACTTCAGATTAGGGACCCTAAGGTCCTATATAAAGCAGACTGCAGATACAGATTTAGGGGACACTAAGGTCTACTATAAAAGAGCTTCAGATACAGTATAGGGGACCACAGGTCTATACAAAGAGACTCAGATACGTATTGAGGGGACCACTAAGGTCTATATAAAAGACTTCAGATCAGATGTAGGGGACCACTAAGGTCTATATAAAAGAGACTTCAGATACAGTATTAGGGACCACTAAGGTCTATATAAAAGAGGACTTCAGATACTATTAGGGACCACTAAGTCTATATAAAGAGACTTCGATACAGTATAGGGCACTAAGGTCTATATAAAAGAGACTTCGATACAGTTATAGGGGACCACTAAGGTCTATATAAAAGAGACTTCAGATACAGTATGGGGACCACTAAGGTCTATATAAAAGAGGATTCCGATACAGTATTAGGGACACTGAGGTCTAGATAAAAAGGTACTTCAGATACAGTATAGGTGGACCACTAAGGTCTATATAAAAGAGACTTCAGATACAGGTATTAGGGACACTAAGGTCTATATAAAAGAGACTTCCAGACAGTATTAGGGACCACTAGGTCTATATAGAAAGAGACTTCAGATACAGTATTAGGGACCACAGGTCTCTATAAAGAGACGGTCAGATACAGTATTAGGGACCACTAAGGTCTATATAAAAGAGACTTCAGCATGCAGTATAGATGGGACCCACTAAGTCATATTACGAAGAGCTTCAATACAGTATTAGGGGCCCCTAAGGTCTATATAAAGAGACCTTCAGATACAGTATTAGGGGACCACTAAGGTCTATATAAAAGCATCCAACGTGCACCTAGTCATGGAACCTTTAATATTCCTGTTGCCTAACATGTTTCATTCTACTGCTGTAGATGTTTGAGGTTGTGTCCTTTTTTATACTGTTAATTTACAGCAATTCCTCATATTCTATAAGATCCTATATCTAAATCTTTCTGTTTTTAGTGCAGTTGTTGTGTGGGAGGACTGTCGCTTCAATTGCATTCCACCACTGAATCATAAAACACCAGAAACCGACAACATATACAATGTTTATGTACTCTTTAGATATTGGTGCCAGCTGCAAACCAGCAAATCTTTCAAGCATGGAGGAATTACTGGGAACTGCAATCCCAGTAATTCCTCCATGCTTGAACGATTTGCTGGTTTGCTGCTTCCCAGTAAGAAGACGACGTAGGAAGCAGAGAGTTGAAGCATTTGTTGCCTCCTGCGGCTCTGTATCATCTTGTTTGTTTTTTTGTTTTTTTTCCTCCGATTCCCTCTGATTTGACAGAATGAGGCAATGAAGATCAACAGAAACCAAATAGACATTATTATCGTGCTTGATGATACAAAACGTTTCCAGATTGAGGAAAGAAAAAATGAAAACCTTCCCTGTGAGGAGCTTCAGAAAGCCCTCCAGGACTCGTTTCATCTAGTTTTCAGGCAGCTGATCTTTGCACAGATCAGCTGTGAATATAGAGGGCGGTTCTCACGCTCTGAAGTGTCGCCTCCTAAAAATCCCACCACTCTGTGGTAACCAGCAGCAGATGGTTCGCAAGAGGGAATGAACACATCACGGGGGACAAAAGGGAAGCAGAGAGGGCCATGAATATACACTCTTAATATACCCTCAAATGTTGGCTGTCCGCGGTCCGCTGCTCTTTTTAGGACCTCTAATGGAGGCGTCAATTTCATGAACCCTGTAAGTGCCTCGTAAAGCGGCGTTGTACAAACAGAAGACGCAGTCGAGGTACAGTAGCTGGGATGTAACAATCTGTGGAGCTGCTTTTCTGATAGGTCGATGCATCAACAAAAGTTGGGAAACTTCGACCAGGTTTGGTGCTTTTTGACGGGTGTTATTCCAAAAGGATTGCAACACAACGCTGATCTTAAATGAGTCTTGATTGACCGACTTGAGTAAAGTCCTAATTCCCTGAGACTTGACACTGACCTGTCCCCAAAGTCTAGAGATTTGACCTGGACTCGTCTCAAATGACTTATATCTTAATTTAGACGGCTCTTCTCTTCAGTGACGTGAGACTTGACTTGAACTTGTTGAAGGTCACTTGAGAGTCTGTTTGCTTCAAATGACTTCAGACTCGGTTTTAAATAACGGGAGACTTGTCTTGACTCAAATAACATAAAACATGTCTCAAACGACTTGACACAGACATGAATTAAGTGGCACTTGACTCCAGTGCTCATGTCACTGGAGTCGAGCCTTGTTTCAAATTATAGTACACTAACTAATATTTTCTCATCACAAACTTATTTACTTTTCTCAAATGACTTGAAACGTGACTTGAATTGTGTGAGACTTTCCTCTAGTGACTTAAAACTAGATTTCAGTTGGTTTGTGTATTTGTGTATTTTCTGCACAATAAAATCAAGACAACAGTAACACAAGATTGAGCTGGTGAGATTAGGAAAACCCCTGGGGGCTTATAGAAGGAATATCACCTAAGGAAAATAGAAACAATATATAATGGGCAATTACGATTGCAAAAGTCCTAATCAATCAAGATCTCAGACTCAAATTACATTTTTTTACAACTTTTCTGAAATTTTGTGAGATTTTCCTCTAAGTAACGTCTTTATCTCAGATTTGGCTCAGATTTGTGTTTTGGACTTGACTGAGACTAGTTTAAAATTACTTTCAAAATGACACGTGACTTGTTTAAAATGACTCTCCTCTAGAGCATCCATCCATCCATCCATCCATCTCCATCTTTGTCCTCTTATCCGGTATCGGGTCTCGGGGGCAGCAGCTCCAGCAGGGGACCCCAGACTTCCCTCTCCCGAGCCACATCAACCAGCTCCGACTGGGGGATCCCGAGGCGTTCCCAGGCCAGGTTGGAGATATAATCCCTCCACCTAGTCCTGGGTCTTCCCCGAGGCCTCCTCCCAGCTGGACGTCCCTCCACCTAGTCCTGGGTCTTCCCCGAGGCCTCCTCCCAGCTGGACGTCCCTCCACCTAGTCCTGGGTCTTCCCCGAGGCCTCCTCCCAGCTGGACGTCCCTCCACCTAGTCCTGGGTCTTCCCCGAGGCCTCCTCCCAGCTGGACGTCCCTCCACCTAGTCCTGGGTCTTCCCCGAGGCCTCCTCCCAGCTGGACGTCCCTCCACCTAGTCCTGGGTCTTCCCCGAGGCCTCCTCCCAGCTGGACGTCCCTCCACCTAGTCCTGGGTCTTCCCCGAGGCCTCCTCCCAGCTGGACGTCCCTCCACCTAGTCCTGGGTCTTCCCCGAGGCCTCCTCCCAGCTGGATGTCCCTCCACTTAGTCCTGGGTCTTCCCTCGTGCCTCCTCCCAGCTGGACGTGCCTGGACCCCCTCCCTAGGGAGGCGCCCAGGAGGCATCCTTACCAGATGCCCGGACCACCTCAACTGGCTCCTCTAGGGTAGTGTTTCTCAAATGGGGGTATGTGTACCCATTGGGGTACTTTGGAGTACTGCAGGGGGTCTGTGAATAATTTTAAAATATATATCATGCATAATTCCTAAAATAATTAGACTATAATAATGAAGGAATGAAGTGATGGATTTGAAACATTTGAAATGCAGCATTTAAAGCTTGTTGTTGTTGTTCAGTGAATCTATCACTTCCGGCACTGTACCTCCTTTATGTGGACTCCCACCCACCCCCACCCTGCTGGAGAGGGGGTACTTGGCTTAAAAAAGCAATTCAAAGGGGGTACAAAATCAAAAAAAGTAGGGAACTTTCTCAGACTTAGACTCAGTCTCAAATAACATAAAACTTGTCTGCAATGATCCAAGACGACTCCTCTTTTCCCCCCACATGGTCTTAAATGACACAACACTTGAATCTTCTCTTTCTGAACCAAGACCCTGATCCCGACCTAATCTTATCCAGGGCCAGGTGATTAATAACTTCATATCCAATGATTTAAAAAATGTTCCACCGTCTCTTTACAGTGAGTGTAAGCTGGAGGCGTGCGCCGGCTGATCTGACTCGATTACCTGATAGCTCTGTTTGTTCTGTTAGAGGATGGAGGGGGGGGGGGGGGGGGGTGGTAATGGAATTAAATCCGAGGAATTTTCGATGCTCTTGTTAGCGGGCGATTCATTAGTGGACTCATGATAACGCCTTGTAAGCTGTCTGGAGCCGTCGTCTTTGTGTCCGCGTTAATGAAGCAGTTTTGTGCTTATGCTCATTTCGTTGGCCTCGTTGGTAATCCCATCCAATTTTCAATCACCACGGTGTGTGTGTGTGTGTGTGTGTTGTGGTTGTGTGTGTGTGTGGGTGTGTGTGTGTGTGTGTGTGTCGGTGTGTGTGTGGTGTGTGTGTGTGTGTGTGTGTGTGTGTGTGTGTGGTCTTGTGTGTGTGGTGTGTGTGTGTGTGTGTGGTGTGTGTGCGCTATTGGAAATGGCGCTTACTACAAGATCCAATCACAATTCTGTGATTGGCTGTTTAGCGCTACATGTCGCAGAGACGGGGTACGTAGCTGGAAAAAAGGATTTTTTTTCTGTTTTTATAAAAATGGTATCAAATAAAGTATCTATTAGGAACCGGTATTGGTATTGAATATCGTTATCAACTCCCCTGCCCTACCTTTAAGTTAATAATTTATAAGAAACTTTAAAAACTTTGTGTTTTCGACTGTTGTTACGACTCTTATCATCAAATAAAAACTGAAAAATGGATAAAGAGATTTTTATTTCTTTCGTTTTTTCAAATAAAATTGGTATCTATGATGAACCGGTATTGGTGCCGGTATTAAATATCTTTATCAACTCTCTATATCAACTCCCAGCCCTACCTGTAAGTCATTAATTTATAAGAAACCGTAAAATCTTTGCGTTTCGGACTGTTGGTACGACGACTCTTTTCATCATTTAAAGCCGCCCCATGATGATAAGGTCACACTGGTTGGTGTAATTGAAGCCTCGGTGTGAGTCTCCGGCTGCAGGTTGGAGGCGGGATGCCTTGCTCCGAGGCTCTGAGGCAGCAGTTTCCCGACGTTTGGTTGTCGTGCCCGCTCGTGGTTTTTCGTGGTCAGCCGGAGCATCGCTCTCCTTCTGTCTGACATGTTTGTGAAATGCGACGGTGATGCGCGGCGTGTTGACTCACCGCGTGCTGAGTGCAGGCGGTAACCTGACAT
Source organism: Etheostoma spectabile (assembly GCF_008692095.1). Classification (NCBI taxonomy): domain Eukaryota; kingdom Metazoa; phylum Chordata; class Actinopteri; order Perciformes; family Percidae; genus Etheostoma; species Etheostoma spectabile. The sequence goes on from NC_045740.1 coordinate 18,004,263, forward strand.
TATTGGGCTGCAAATGGAAATCGTTTTTTCCTGGAGGAGGAGAGGAGGAGGAGGAGGAGGAGGAGGAGGAGGAGGGGGAGGAGGAGGAGGAGGAGGAGGAGGAGGAGGAGGAGCGGCGGTCATCTCGGTGGAGGAGCTATCTTCTTCTTCTGTCTCTGTAAACACTTCATGCTTCATTTGTGTTTCCTCCACACTCGTCTCCTCCTCTCTGCTGCCGGGCCGTCACGTCTCTCCGTCCGTGTCGGCAGCTTTTTACGCCGTGTGCCATTTCTCTATCTTCATCTGATGAAATGCAGACAACAGGGGGAGGAAACAAGGGGAGGAGAGAGGAAGCAGGGATAGGGAAGGAAAGAAAACAAGGGGGTGAGAGGAAGGGACACCAGACAAGGATGGGAGATAGAAAATGAAACGAGGAGAGGAGATGCAAATGGAAACTAGCTGAGGAAAGAAAACAAGTTGAGGTGTAAGAGAAGTTAACAAGTAAAGGAAAAAGGAAGAAACACATGGAGAGGATCGATGGAAGATAGTAAGGAAAGAAAACAAGAGATAGTAGTGTAGGAAACACAGGGGAGAGATTAAAGGAGACAAGGAAGGATGAGGTGTAACGTAAGTAAACAAGGACAGAAAAGCAGATAAAAAGATGAGAGTATAGAAAAAAGGTAAGGAGAGAGAGGAAAGGACACAAGAAGAGAAGACAAAAAATAGTGCCCCCCTACTATAAACCTTTTTATTAAACCTATTATTATTTATCATTCCACACAACTACTGAAAACCCTGCCGCCTGATGAGGTTCCAGGACCTGCTGGGTTTGAGATTTTATTTTTATTTTTTTTGATTAGGTGTTCAGGACAATGCACATTAATCAGCCTTTCTGTAAATGCACCAGTCCTAGCTACCCAGCGTCCCACGTCTACCCACGTCTGTATGGTGGAAAGAAACCGGCGTACCTGGAAGAAACCCACGCAAACACAGGGAGAACACAGAAATGCCCAGAACTACCTGGATTCAAACATTCACACACATTCATACACTGTGGCCGGGGCTGCCGTACAAGGTGCCACCTGCTCATCAGATAAACACTCACACACATTCACACTCCGATGCGCAGCACCGGGGGCAATTCGGGGTTCAGTGTCTTGCCCAAGGACACTTCGACAATGACTGCAGGGGCGGGGATCGAACCACCAACCCTCCAATTGGCAGGCAACCGCTCTACCACTGAGCCACAGCCGCCCCTAACCTTGCTGTTAAAAAGCTTTAGGGGGGGAAGGAAAGACAAACTAATTCAACAGCACGACAGAACATTTTAACAGCTTTTCTTTTTTTCTTTTTTTGGGAATAGTCAAACAGACCACGCGCGATGCCGCTGGCTTACAGTTAAATGGGTTTCTTCCTCAGCGGAGGAGGCTAATACCTGGACGAGTCCTTCACTGACGGTTTCATCACCCCAGTTAGCCTGTTTCATGGAGCTCTTGCCAATTATTCAGTTGTTTCTCTGGATGTTTCCTTACATAGTTTCATCAAAGAACAAATGCTTGTCTTTTTATGCTGATTCAGAAGTTGTTGTTGTTGTCCGTACTCTCTTCTCAGGGTTATTTTGGACGTTTTATGGTAATCCCAAACCTTTCAGGATTAGCCTTGTATTTTTTTCTTGACTTTACAGAGTTATACCCCAGATATTTAAAGATTGTTATTGATTTTGGCATTATTTGATGAGCTTTTGTTGGGGTTATTCCCATTTGTTTTGATTATTTCAGACTTCTCAGGGTACTTAAGAATTTTTTGAGGTTATTCTGGGAATTCCACGCACATTTCACACACCTATCTATCACAATTACCTCTGACTTTTTAGCTTTATTCTGGACGTTTCAGCTTCTTACTTGACTTTTCAGGGTTATTTCTGACTTCTCATGGTTTGCTCTGGACTCTTCAGGCGTCTTGCTAACATTTCATGGCTGTTTCTGACCTTTTTAGCGTTCAGTTTAGAGGTGTTCGGTCAGGCTTTCATCCACAGTCAGGGATTTTCTCTTGTGTATTTTGATCCATAATATAATTTTTTTCAATGTATTTATCCAGTGTGTCTGCACAAGACTCACTGGAGGAATCCTGTGGGACTCAGATGAGATTAAGTATAAATCTGTGAGCATGAGGGAGTAAAGTCCCTTAACTGACAGCTTCCTTCACTTCAGAGGCTCCAGAGGAAAAAGATGCACTCGATGCACAGACACACTGCGATGAACTGAGACTTTAATAAAGTCTCCGGCACAAAACTCTGACAACATAAACGCGAATGATCGGACTCCACAAACACACGTCTATCCACCCTGACGTGTTCATTCACCTGCAGCGACTCGTACCAGTGTTGTAGTCGTGTCGCCAACTGTGGAGTTCGAGTCGAGCCTCGAGTCCCCGAGTCACCAAAGAAGAGTCCGAGTCAAGTCATGAGTCCAGAAAATAGCGACCCAAGTCAGTCGAGTCTGAGTCCAGGACTCGAGTACTCCATCACTGGCCCCACTGGCTCAGTTACAGACTAAATATGTACAGAGAAATACCTTTCACGTCTATAACGGGAGACAGGTGCGTCGGAGGGGGAAGAGCAGGTCAAAAGTTGCGAAGAAAACTCCCTCACACTGTCTAACTTGCAAAAATATATAAAGTTTCGGTACCATCTTTAGGAAAAATGGATGTTGCTTCACAACAGATTAAATATCTATCAATATTTTAAATGCAATTAACGCATGAAAGTAGTCTGAAACTTAATCCAACTTCATTCACCATTTGTATGAAAGCTCAAGTCTGATTTCATAAATCCTCGAGTCCAAGTCATCAGTGCGTGAGTCGAGTCATGAGTCCAGAGAATAGCGACTCGAGCTGGACTTGAGTCAGAGTCCAGGACTCGAGTCCTCCATCACTGACTCAGTCCAGAACGACAGTTACTCTGACAGTGTGTGCACTTTTATACACTTTTGTTTTTCTGGTGACTTCATAAAAACATATTAAGGAGATAGTTCCACTAGTTTTGATTTAGCTGAGACATCAGCTCCAGTTTCAGGTCAGCATTTTTATTTTTCAGCTCGTCCTATTTTTGCAGAAGCTGCGTTGTAGTTGAACTCCTCTGGATTCATTTGGTCTCGAACGTGGCACCAGTCACACATGCGTGGCTGCGTCCTGATGTTTCCAGCTGCAGGCTGCAGATGGTCGCAGGACGCCGGGTCAAAACTGAGAAAACGTGTTGCGCCGTTTCTCTCCCAGGCCTCGGGACGGATGAAGTCACAGCCCGCCGTCGCTAACGTTGTTGGTCCAGATTACCGTCAACCGCCGCCTCGGATCGTCTCCTCGCGTCTCTCTGCAGGCGGCCCAGCGCCGCCGTGACATTTTGGGGTTAAGCTGTGGGAGGGCGGCGCTCCCCGCCTCGCCGTGGGACGTGATGCTCGCTGACGGGTGTCTGCCGACACTGAGCCGTCACTCAGCTGCCACGCAGAGTTCAGCTGGACCGCATGGGGGACCGCATGGGGGACCGCCTGCTGGACGGAGAACCGGCCGCTGCAGATCTGAGTTCGAGATTAAACAGGAATCAGAGGTTGTACTGAGTCTGCAAAAAAAAAA
>NC_045740.1:18007878-18014914 GCF_008692095.1 Etheostoma spectabile
AATTAAAATTCAGCCCTTTAATCTGTTGCTAACCACACAGAGCTGTAAAGCTCATCAAGGTTATTCTGGATTTATGAGTTTTACATTTATTTTAGGGTCCTTCCAGACCCTCAAGTCTTACTCTGGATTTTTTATTTTGTTTCCAGACTTTTTTATATTTGATTCAGGATGTTTTGGGATACCTCTTAATTTTCACGGCTATTTTTGTGCTGTTTTTGGATTATTCTGTGCACGTTTATCCCACAGTTGGCTTTCCAGGGTTATCCCTGACTGTGTCAAGAAAAAAGCTGACATTTTCTGACTCTCACTGTGAAAATGTGGTGCTTTTCTTTGTCTGTCTTAAAGTTTTGGACATTTTTGTAAAGGTTGCCAAGCAAATTGAAGACGTTTTATCTGGCATATTTTTCTGTATTATCTGACATCTTACAAAGCAGGCTGATCATTTAATAATCTCAAATAGTGAGCTAATTAATATTGATTAAACAGACTTCATTTTAGAAGGATGACATCACAGTTTGTCAAATATGTTGTAATCATGCAGTAGGTCACGGCTCAGATCCCAAAATAACTCACAAAATGTTAATCTTTACCTTCGAACTTTTGGCATTTTAGGCCTTTATTTCTATAGGACAGCTTATAATTTGAAAGGGGAGAGAGAGAGGGGTGAATGACACTGCGTCAATGGGAAAAAAACCAAATGGGCGCCCGCTCTACCAGGCGTGCTAACCGGGCGCCCTGTCAGACCAGAGCCTACTGACGTGTTCCAACAGCTGTTCCTTTGGTTAGGAAGGGTCCAAGGATGACCTCACTTTCTAAAAAATGTCCCAAATTATAAGAACACGAAGAGTGAAATATTAAAGATTCATTCCAGGCGGCGACGTCTCTTTGATTTAACATTTCGGCGGCGACGTTCACTTTGAATTGGACGTTAAGAATTAGGTTTTAGACACGTCTCACCGATGACGATACACTGCTGATCCCAGGTCAGATTTGCTCTCTCGGCCTCACCGCTGATGCTCATTGGTCCTGACAGCGCCATGCTGCTGATTGGTCTAGTAACCCTTCTTCTAAACCCCCCAACCCCCCACCCCCCGGCCTCGAGGCGGTCCTCCCGCCTGACTGCAGATCAGCTGTAAACCTGCTGCCTGTCATCACCCTGTCACTGTCATACGCACAGAGACGCTGGACTTACAGTTCACATTCAGTCGATTTATTTTTAGAATCACAATGTAATTTAAGGGGATAGGTCACCGTTTTGGGAAACACTTGTTATCTTTTATTTCTGAGAGAGATGAGAGAAGAGAACAATCTCACATCTGTTTGTTTTAGGGAGCTGGAGTCGGCACGTGGAGAGTTTAAAGACTAAGGAACAGGAGGAAACCGCTAGGCTGACTCTGTCAAAACAACCTTTGGAGCTCACTAATTAACGCGCTGTATCCCATTATTAATTATTTCTCTTTAATCAGGCCTACGTCTATTCGAGGGATAACTTTTCAACAAATTAAGTTTTGAAACTAAGGATCCCATAATTTGTAGGAGAATGTAAACGGGCTGTATAATTGGATACGCTGTGGGCTCCAACTTGAGTTTTTTTTTTTTTTTATATATCTTGGCAAAATACATGCATACTTGCATTAAAAGTACGCCAAATACTTCCTGTGTGCTGTGTACCTATGGAAGCACAGACAACTGTCACTGGATTACTCGGATACTGAAGAAAACTTGAAAGTGTGATGAGTCTTAGTTTTGCTGTAGAGCGTCTTTTTTTGCTATGATTTCCAAGCTTTTATATAGGCCTTAGGGTCCCCTAATACTGTATCTGAAGTCTCTTTTATATAGACCTAGTGGTCCCCTAATACTGTATCTGAGTCTCTTTTATACGACCTTAGTGGTCCCTAATACTGTATCTGAAGTCTCTTTTATATAGACCTTAGTGGTCCCCTAATACTGTATCTGAAGTCTCTTTTATATAGACCTTAGTGGTCCCCTAAACTGTATCTGAAGTCTCTTTATATAGACCTTAGTGGTCCCCTAATACTGTCTGAAGTCTCTTTTATATAGACCTAGTGGTCCCCTAATACTGTATCTGAAGTCTCTTTTAATAGACCTTAGTGGTCCCTAATACTGTATCTGAAGTCTCTTATTATAGACCTTAGTGGTCCCCTAATACTGTATCTGAAGTCTCTTTTATATAACTTAGTGGTCCCCTAATACTGATCAAAGTCTCTTTTATATAGACCTTAGTGGTCCCTAATACTGTATCAAGTCTCTTTTATATAGACCTTAGTGTCCCCTAATACTGTATCTGAGTCTCTTTTATATGACCTTAGTGGTCCCCTAACTGTTCCAAGTCTCTTTCTATATAGACCTAGTGGTCCCAATACTGTATCTGAAGTCTCTTTTATATAGACCTTCAGTGGTCCCCTAATACTGTATCTCTGAAGTCCTTTTTATATAGACCTTAGTGGTCCCTAATACTGTATCTGAAGTCTCTTTATATAGACCTTAGTGTGTCCCTAATACTGTCTGAAGTCTCTTTTATTAGCCTTAGTGGTCCCCTAATACTGTATCCAAAGTCTCTTTTTATATAGCCTTAGTGTCCCTAATACTGTATCCAAAGTCTCTTTTTATAGACCTTAGTGGTCCCCTAATACTGATCTGAAGTCTCTTTTATATGACCTTAGTGGTCAGTGATACTGTATCTGAAGTCTCTTTTATATACCTTAGGGGTCCCTAATACTGTATCTGAAGTCTCTTTTTATAGACCTTAGTGTCCCCTAAACTGTATCTGAAGTCTCTTTATATAGACCTTAGTGGTCCCTAATACTGTATCTGAAGTCTCTTTTATATAGACCTTAGTGGTCCCTAAAAACTGTATCTGAATTCTCTTTTATATAGACCCCTAGTGGTCCCCTAAACTGTATCTGAAGTCTCTTTTTTAATATAGACCTTAGTGGTCCCTAATACTGGTATCTAAGTCTTCTTATATAGACCTTAGTGGTCCCCTAATACTGGTATCCAAAGTCTCTTTTATATAGACCCTTATGGCCCCTAATACTTATCTGAAGTCTCTTTATAAGACCTTAGTGGTCCCCTAATATGTATCTGAAGTCTCTTTTATATAGACCTTAGTGGTCCCTAATACTGTATCTGAAGTCTCTTTTATATCGACCTTAGTGGTCCCCTAATACTGTCATCTGAAGTCTCTTTTATATAGACCTTAGTGTCCCCTAATACTGTATCTGATGTCTCTTTTATATCACCTTAGTGGCCCTAATATTGTATCTGAAGTCTCTTTTATATAGACCTTAGTGGTCCCTAATATGTATCTGAATTCTCTTTTATATAGACCTTAGTGGTCCCCTAATACTGTATCTGAGTATCTTTTATATAGACCTTGTGGTCCCTAATACTGTACTGAAGTCTCTTTATACAGTAGCTTTTGAGGAGGGAGGGGGGGGGGGGCAAGGTGGAGGCTGGGGTTGCGGCCTGACCAACTGCCACTTTGCTCGTTTGAAAGCCAGGATGTCTCTCTCTCTTGGGCGTGGCAAAGCAGAAAAGGGGGTAACCTTGCCCCTTATGACCTCATAAGAGGCAAGATTCCAGATCGGCCCCCCTGAGCTTTCATTTTCTCAAAGGCAGAGCAGGATACTGTTGCTTTTTTATTCATGGTGAATGAACCTCATTTATATGAAATCATAATATTTATGAGTAAACAAACAAAAATAAACAAAAAGGAGCTGAAATTAGGAACTATTTTGGTAAATAGTTACAACTGAGTGGATAATAACAGACTGTCAAAGTTTAGTCAGGATACTGTTTAAAAAGCATTTAATTGTTTTTTTCAAATGCTCTAAAATGTAATAAACTTCTGTGGAAGCAGTGATCTGATCTGTTGTATGGAACTACACATGCTATCTTTGGGCACTTCGCTTAAAACAAAACCCCAAATTTTGATGTAGAAATACGGCTGCGCGATAAAATGTTCTTGTCCTAATGCCCCGATGGCGATACTGCGGCGGTATTATAGGTTTGACGATTGGTGCTTTCACAAAATATCTTCACAATGAGATTTAAGATAAATATCGATTATATTTCCCATATAGCCATATGTAGGAACTTTGAAAACGGGTCAAATTTGTCCGTGTGTTCAGATTTGACAGAGTTCGGACTCCGTGGAGTCCGATTTGTGACAATTAGGTGCTGAGGGTTTTAACTCCCTTAAAAAAATAAATTTCTGTCTGGTGCATCAGTGCTGTTGCTATGGTTACCTGCTGTCTGATGGAGCGGTGGCTAAGCTGCTGATGTGTAAAGTGAAACCATGATACGGCGTTAGCAGCCGGTCCGAGAGCAGGATCTCCTGTGACTGTAGTGCAACTTGAGATAATCTAGACCAGGGGTTCCCAAAACCATCAGCCCACGACCCCCAAAGTAACGGTGCAAGTGACTTGCGACCCCCCCCCACTATAAACGTATATAAACATCGCGCGCAACTGCACACGCACTATGGGCGCATCCAAACACGAGCATACTGACAACGCAGAATAACACAACAGAATAACACAACAGAATAACACAACAGAATAACACAACAGAATAACACAACAGAATAACACAACAGAATAACACAACAGTTTTATCTTGTGTTAAAATCATGGCTAACATTTGCTATTTTTAATCGTTTTTTAAATTTTTATTTTATTTCTGGAAATCAACTTGCGACCCCCCCCCCCCCCTTTCTGGCTCGCGACCCCCTGTGGGTCCCGACCCCACTTTGGGAATCCGATCTAGACCCATGTGTCAAACTCAAGGCCCGCGGGCCAAATCGGGCCGCCGTATATTAATTTGGGGTCACATTAAATTTTGGCCCCCCCTAGTTGTAGGCCAAACCTACACTGTTAGACTTTGCTGTAATTTCTACAGTTACTCACCACAAAATGCCCAGTAAAATACCATAATTTTCTTTCCCGGTTCATTACTGTAATAAACATTGCATTATGGGTATTAACATTTAATTCACAGGGATTTATTTTATATTTTGAATTTGCGGTATAATACAGGGAAGTGTCTTTTAAAGCGCAATTACCTGAGATTCAAAGCAGAATATGCCGACTCTGAGACTCAGAAATTCCCCCAGAAGCTTTTTTATCTTCAGGCTGTGCAACAGGTTGTTGTTGTTGTTGTTGTTGTTAAAAAAAAACATTCGTTTGTTTTGCTTGATTTGCTAAACTCCATGATGGCTAAGGAGCACTTTTGATGACTTTTGTAGGACTTCATCACAACAAAAATGCGACAAAAAGCGTACAAAAGTCTCGGAAAAAGCAACAAATTGTCTTGACAAAATGTCTGAGGAGGCCACAAAAAAAGTCGTAAGAAAAACAACAAAAACGAGGGGAAAAAACTACAAAAATGTATAAAAAAAAAAAAAAGAGACAAGTCAATAAACTCACCTGTCGGTCCCTTGGTGTGATTCTCTGTTTCCAGTGTGGCCCTTAGTGTAAATGAGCTCGACATCTCTGATCTAGATGACTTAAATCATTAGTTTTCAGACAAATTAATATGGGCAGAACAAAAAAAAAAACTCAACTTTTTATCTCAAGATGTAAAAATATCAGCATCTGTGTGACGTTTAATGTAATTCAAAAAGTCAGATTTCTCCTCTTAGAGTTAAAAAAAAAAGAGAAAAGCACTTTTCTCTCCGTCCACCTGACGCTCTCATCACTCACATCGGCACGTTGCTTAAAGGACACTTTAACTCTACGCGATGTCACGCCGACCCGGGTCACACCAACCGTCTGCGAGCCGCGTCATCGCGGCCTGATCCTTTTAAACCGACCCCTGACCCGCGGCTGCGCCTCCGCTCATTAAAAACGCATCGTTAAGAGACGAAGACGAGCCGCCGCCGCCGCCGCCGCCGCCGCCGCCGCTTTCCTTCAACCAGCTGAATTAAGAGCCACGTGTAGAGCGAGCCGTGCCGTGGCATTTCGATGGCATTTCGGTTTTGTTCTCCGGGGTAAAAAACAACAACACTTTTACACCTTCAGCAAATCCCGCAGACTGACTCGGATCAGGTTTGTTCATCGGAGACATTAACGTCTCCGTTCCTGAGACACGTGAGCTGCAGGCACACGCACAGGAACGAGTCCCCTCGCTGAACCGGGAGAGAGCACAATGTTCGCATTTAGCAGAACAAGAGCGTGTTGTTTTTTTTAAAAGGCCTGCTGGGGGTCATTTAATTGTCTCATTAGGAGGTTTAATGACTTCAGGCTGCATTTCCCACTGTTGCTTTTTTTTTTTTTTTTTTTTTTTTTTTTTTTAAAGAAAATGGGATGCATATGAAAAGTCTACAGGAAGTAACATTATGTACGACTGCAACTTTGTAGGAAACAATGTTTGACAGATTTGATTTGGTGGGGGTGTGATGGGGTGATGGGGCAGTAGATATGAGACAGGCCTTTAGTGTGGGAGATCAGGGTTCAATTCCCACTGCGATACAGCAATCAATGTGTCCCTGAGCAAGACATTTAACCCTTAGTTGCTCCATTATCCATCTATCTATCTATCTATCTATCTATCTATCTATCTGTCTATCTATCTATCTATCTATCTATCTATCTATCTATCTATCCAACAAAAAAAGTGATATATTTAACAAACTAAACTTCTATATGAAAACAGGCAGTAGCCAAATCCAGAGTTATTAAACTAGGCAAGATGAAAGCTCGAAATGAACGCGAGCAACCCTGCGGGACTGCGCCCGCCCATGAATTAAAACATTAACACATTAATACACATTAGCCAAAGTAGATTGTTGTAATGAACATTGTCGTTCACTGTTGATGTCAATGACTGCAGGCTAACCTTAGTAGCTAGCGCTAGCGGGCTAGCTAGTAGCACGACATAATGATTACATCTCCTTGGTTGTCTAAATACATCTAACGATTATTTTGACATCATTACTAATTAGCACATGCCCAAGTGAAGTGTTACAATGGACGTTGTTGTTGACTATTGATGTCAATGACTGCAGGCTAAC
>NC_045740.1:18014924-18015131 GCF_008692095.1 Etheostoma spectabile
AGCTAGTATCTAGCTAGTAGCATGTATCCAGTTCTCTTAATACATCCATGATTTGACCGGTATGAAATCGGCATCGGCCATGGCTGTAACGTTATCTAGGCAAATAGCTATGTACAGTGTTGCCGTTCTTAATACATCCATGCTACAGAGCTGCCAACATTTCCAAAAACCTTGGAGTGAGATTTGGGGGGGGCCAACCCATATATT
>NC_045740.1:18015141-18015486 GCF_008692095.1 Etheostoma spectabile
AAAGCAATTTCTTTGGCTCTTTCAGCATCATTATACTTCAGGGTTTAATTTGGGTTTTGTAACATGTGGGGGGATGGGGCTCTACCTAGGGGGGTCTGGGGGTATGCTCCCCCAGGAAAAAAATTTGAAAAATAAACCATTAAAATGGGACTTTCTGGAGAGTTTTGTGCAAAAAAAAATGGAGAAATCAAGTCTTGCATGATATGTGCAAAACTGTAGGGTTAAGAGCCTTTGTGTTGTTGCAGTATCAACAGGTATTAGGGCATTCAGCATTTACATTATATACATTAATTACCTTCTTATGATATAAGAGACAGTAGCATATGTCAGCAACAGCTGAGAAGA
>NC_045740.1:18015496-18015652 GCF_008692095.1 Etheostoma spectabile
GTCTGTGGTGAACAGGTCCAGGGGTCGCTGGTTTAGGGACCAGGGACCCAAAGAAAATTTAATGTTGAGAGATCAACTAAGACCTCTGACATTCTAAAGAATGAGAACCACTGTTTTGCAAAAATTCTAATCCTTTAACCTTTGTGCCAAGGTTCA
>NC_045740.1:18015662-18015750 GCF_008692095.1 Etheostoma spectabile
TGTTTGGCCCTCATCCTGTGTGCCCCACTTATTGGATTTGCTTTTTTGGGAAAATAAAGACTATTTGTTCATTTCATAAAACATCAAA
>NC_045740.1:18015760-18016340 GCF_008692095.1 Etheostoma spectabile
ACAGTTACATTTAGAGATGCACAGAGGTTAGAGAAGCACAATAGTGCCCCACGTTGCAGTATCGTATACATAGTATATATACAGTATAGCTCAGATGTGTTTCATCAGATTTCTGCTCATGTTTACAACTTTATGCACATTCAAAATATAACTCCTCCCATCTCTGTTGTCCGAGATTTGGAGAGTTGTTATACAGTCTGCTGTGCATGTCATTGCTCCGCTGATATGGTGGATCTCACTCAGACCGTCGCACTGACACAGAGGCCCATTTGGGTCTCTGGTCTCTGACAGAGTTTAGAGGAGACCGTACGCTGCTCATTATCGGAGGACTACACGGATGCAACGCGTCCCTGCCCCCCCAGCAGAGCGAGTCCACTAACATGAACTGAAGTTGCTACGCTACCAGCCGCGCTGCTCACCTCTATTGTTACAGAGAGAGGGGTCTGTGATACTCAGAGCTCATACCTGAAGCCGGGGAAATGCACCTGGGATGGCTCGTGAAAAAACTGTTCTCAGTTTGCGACAATTTGAAAATTCCACAGACAGGAAGCGCTCTTGAACCCCCCTCACAGTCTCTGAA
>NC_045740.1:18016350-18016441 GCF_008692095.1 Etheostoma spectabile
AACTAGTCGATCACGAGCGGCTCAACAGCCAGATCTACAGATAAAGTCATCTTTCAGAAATTTGACCGACCGGGTTGACACTTCAGCGTGA
>NC_045740.1:18016451-18019378 GCF_008692095.1 Etheostoma spectabile
GTGTGGCGTGTGAGCGTGTGAAACCAGTCAAATGCGTGTGTCTACTAGTCGATAGCCCCGGCAGTTTAACTGTAACTGTAACGGCAGTAACTGAGCAAGCATGTGGCTATGACAACACAAACATGACCAGGGGCTTTGCGCCAAACGTTGTACCCAGTTCTCTTAATACATCCATGATTTGACCGACATAAAATCAGCATGGCCACTGCCAATTTCACGTGAAATCGGCCAATTCCGGTCACCAGCCGTTCAACCGGTGCATCTCTAAAATATATGTATTTTTATGTTTTTATCTGTGAAACACTCGTCAGAACTCTACACTGCAGACCAGTCCGACCGGTTTCCCCACGTTTTCTCACGGTTGTACATTTGGTTATAGCGTAGGGTGACCAGACGTCCCCGGTTTCCGGGGACAGTCCCCGATTTTAGCGACCTGTACCCGGCTGGATCTGTCCCGGAAATGTTCCCCGGTTTTCACTAGTGACGGAAAGGACCGAATGGAATGAAAGAAAGAAAAAACTAACAAAACGTAGCCAATAATAGCACACCCAACACACGCAGGCTCCTGACCGCCAGAGCCAGCGGTGCTCAGAGAGGTTTTAGAAAGCCGTGTTTTACGATGCTAAAAATACGGATTATTTACATGGGTTATGGTGGCGTTTAGCGAACGTATTTCGCGGACTTTTATGTTTAAAAGGATCTTAATCTTTAACCAGAAGTTACCTTCACCTTAGAAATCCTTTCGATAATGTTGTCAGACACTTAAAGTGAATCTGGTCTGTTCGCAAGCTAAACACGATTTTATGAACGTAAATACAACCTGGACAATTATCCTATTAACTTACATTGTAGTGATCTGGTTTAATACTGCATCAATGTCAAAGGAAAATATGTCCTCAGTAGTTTTTATTGTCTTTGCCAAAGAGCGTTGTTGGAATCAAATCATGTTATGTTTGGGGAATTAAAAATTGAACATTGATATAGGAAAGACGGGTGAAAAAAAAAAAAAAAAAGAAAAAAAAATAAAAAAAACATTTGACCCAGGACAACATGAGGTTAAAGAAGTCCAACTCCAATCATTAGATCTGTGGAAAAGTCTTTCGGCTTATTAGTGTCCAAAACGGCTCGGTGCTGCACCTAAACCTTGTAATGGCAGTAAAAACCCCGCGTCCTCCAGCCAATCAAACTCTGCTCTCCTCCACATTCACGGTTAGGTTATTTTAAGGATATGAGTTCCAGCGGGTTTCAGATTGTTCGACTCTGCAGAGCAAACCACCGTTATTAACTCAGCTCAATACAGCTAATTACTGACCATTCTTTGAACAACAAAGGCTCCAACACAGCCGATGAATGTTGGGGGTTTTTGTGGTGGGGGGGGGGGGGGCGGGGGGGGGGGGGGTTGTGATGTGAGAGCAGAGTCTCATTAAGTGTGTGGGTGTGAACGTCTGGTTTCTGCAGGATTTTAACAGATTTACGATGGGGAAGAAAAAAGAAAAGGAAATTTAGCACCTTTTAAAGAGAACCAGGACACTTAATTGCCAACTGGGTGTTTCACATTTTTATAAAGGAAGAGGAGTTACAGAAAACTTTCCCTATATGGGGTGACCAGGACTTCCCCCGGTTTTCGGAGACAATCCTCGTTTTTGGGGACCTGTCCCCGGAAATGTCCCCGGTTTTCACGTGACTGACAGACCCAAATGGAGTGAAAAGAAAACGTTAACAAACGGAGCCGATAGTCGCTCCAGACAGCCCAGAGATTTTGTAAAGCCGTGTTTAAACGCAATTTCGTGGACTTTTATGTTTTAACAAAAAGGATCTTAAGTTTAACAAAGGTCAAGCTCCTTATAAATCCTTTCCATATGTTTGTCTGTTGGGATAACGAGCTCCAGTCTAGTTTCCCCGTTTTAAAGTTTTACAAATAAAAAACTGTCGTTTTGGAGGTAAATAGCTCTGAGCTGACAATGTTCCCCGGATTTTGTCTGAAAATCTGGTCCCTTACGCTAAATAACGGTGACCATTTCTCAGACAAAATCGCGGGCACTTTTCACTCCGAAGCGTATTTACCTCCAAAACAAGTAACGTTTTTACTTTTGTAAAACTTAAACGGGACCTAGACCTAGAGCTGTTCTAATTAGTGGCTGAGCCCCCCCCCCCCCCAGGTCTGACCTAGACCCACCCCTGCTGCACTTCATACTCCACTCCACTACCACCTTCAAGATAAAAGTCCTAATATTCAAGATAAAAAATCCTAATACTCAAGATAAAAAATCCTAATACTTCAGTAGAATCCTAATATTTTAAGATAGAAATCCTAATTTTAAGAGAACGTCTAATTTCAAGCTAGAAAGTCTCAATATTCATAATGTTGTAATGTTTACTGAACTACTGACATCTTTGCTTTACTGCTCAAGGCTTGTTTCTGCAACAGCTCATTGAGAACAATACAATAAAACTACTGAGGACATATTTTTCCTTTGCTTGAGCAGGATTAAACCAGATCCTACAATGTAAGTTAATAGGATAATTGTCCGTTGCTATTTACGTTCATAAAAGTGCTTGTTAGCTGCTAACAGACTCAGATTAATATTCTAAGTGTCTGACAACATTATCGAAAGGATTTCTAAGGAGGTCAACCTTTCTGTTAAAGATTAAGATCCTTTAAACATAAAAACCGCGAAATAGCGTTCGCTAAACGCACCAACTCCATGTAAATAATCAGTGATTTTAGCATCGAAAACACGGCTTTCTAAAACCTCTCTGATCACCGCTGGCTCTGGCGGTCAGGAGCCTGCGTGTGTTGGGTGTGCTTTGTGGCTACGTTGTGTTAGTTTTTTTCTTTCTTTCATTCCAATTTCGTGTCTTTCAGTCACAGTGAACCGGGGAATTTCCGGGACAGATCCAGCCGGGGACAGGTCGCTAAAATCGGG
>NC_045740.1:18019403-18019537 GCF_008692095.1 Etheostoma spectabile
CACATCTCTACTTTCATTAATTTTGGGTCTTATTCAATTTTATAGCATTTGAAGAAAAAAAATTGAAGTGATTTTGAAATAGTATTGAGTAAAAGTTTATTCATCAACATCCATTCCTTTAATTTTAGTCTAAA
>NC_045740.1:18019547-18019634 GCF_008692095.1 Etheostoma spectabile
TTTCTGCTTTTCTAACTCAAACATTAGGTATAATTTTCAATAAATTAGATTTATTGACCATAAATTCCAAAAATAACTGTAAAACTG
>NC_045740.1:18019644-18024210 GCF_008692095.1 Etheostoma spectabile
GTTAGTGTTACGTAGTGTTGAAAACGTCAAAAAAAGTGTTGAAAAAAGGGACAAAAACATAAGAAAAAGTTAAAAACATCGATTGTGATGGGAAGACAACACAAGGGTTAACACGCTTTTTTCTTTAACCTTTTGTGTTATCTTCCAATTAACCATGCAACTTTTGATTTTCTGGGTCTAAATTTAAAAGTAAAAATATTCGGTTGTCTTTTCCCGACACGTTTATCCCTTTCCCGACGTTTTTTAATCACTTTTTCCGATGTTTTTATCCATTTTATTCTGTGCCTTTTCACATTTTGGTTGTTTTTTCCCACACATTTTGAAGCTTTTTCTGAAATTTTTTCCAATTTTTTTAGCGTTCTTTAATAATTTTTTTCAGTGCCATGAATTTGATTTAAAACAAATGTAATGAAAGTAGTTAACTGATCGTTCATTTTATTTGACAATTTGGTTAAAAGAAACCGAAAATTGTCCACATTTGACCCAAGGACGACTGGAGGGTTAAGTTTTTTTTAATGTTATGTATTATTTTCTCTAGCTTTTCCAATTTTTTAGACAGAGATATGGTGATAACGGTCTAAAACTAGAAAAGAGAACTCCCACACACTGTCTAAGTTGCAAAAAAGATGAAAAAGTTAAATGATAGGCAACGTTTCGGTAGTGGACCATACTTCATCCTGAGATCCATCTTTTTGTGGCAGGTGACATTTTGTTGTGCACATATCAACAACTTCCACATTAAATCAGGCACATAACAGTCTTTTATTGTTATGAAGTACGTGTTGCCTACCATTAAAACGTGATGTATTTTCTGCAAGTTAGACAGTGGGCTGAAGTTCTCTTACCCCACTCAAACACACCTGTCTCCCGTTGTAGATGTGCAAAGTATTTTTGTGTAATGAAAACGGTCCAAAATGATGTGAAAAATAGATGAAAAGCAAAGGGACACAAACCGTCTACAAAGAGACTCCAAATGACCCCAAAGAAAACACAAATGACCAAAATGAGACGCAGCACGACTAAAAAGAGACTAAAAGCCACAAAGAGACATTAAAATGTTAAAATAATTGAAAAACAACACATGTTCTTGAGGAAGGACGCCTTAATGATGCTAAACGTGCAACAATGCTGTATAATGCTCTTTTAAATAGCAACAGTTTTCAGAATAAAGTATCTATCATCTATCTATCTATCTATCTATCTAACTGGATATCTATCTATCTGTCTGTCTGTCTATCTATCTAACTGGATATCTATCTATCTATCTATCTATCTATCTATCTATCTATCTATCTATCGATCTTCATCTATCTATCTAACGGATATCTATCTATCTACACTGGATATCTATCATCAACTGCGTATATCTATCTATCGAGCATCTACTGGAATGACTATCTATCTATCTATATGGTCATCTGTCTCTTGTCTGTCTGTGTATGTCTGTCTGTCTGTCTATCTAACTGGATATCCATCTGCTTGTCTGTCTGTCTGTCTGTCTGTCTGTCTGTCTAACATGACATCCTGCAAGTCCAGATAATCATTACAGATGAGAAAAGATCGGACTTGACAGAACGAGGTTTCCATCAGCAGGATGGAGAGATTTGAGATGGAAGAAGAAGAAGAAGAAGAAGAAGAGAGCAGGCAGTTTCTTTACATGGTCATAAATTAAAATTGATGGCGTGAAGCTAACGTTGGAAGCTAATGAGCGGCAGCGAGGAAAATTAATGTTGTAAATATCCCCGGCTTGTGTTTAGAGGTGAAGTGATAGAAAAACCAACAACATCTCATTTAGGATCAGAACGTAATCCGTGTGATGGAACAGTTAAACCGTGTTTTCATCTCGCTGAGGAGAGCTCAGCCTTTCATATGCTAATGAGTTTGAGCCGCAGCACGATTTCAATTAGACCTGCTGATGAGGTTGGGCTCACAAAGACACCAGAAAACAAGAAACCTGTGGCTTGATCTCTCTCTCTCTCTCTCTCTCTCTCTCTCTCTCTCTCTCTCTCTCTCTCTCTCTCTCTCTCTCTCTCTCTCTCTCTCTCTCTCTCTCTCTCTCTCTCTCTCTCTCTCTCTCTCTCTCTCTCTCTCTCGCTCTCTCGTCAAGGAAGTGAGACAGCCAGTGTTGGAGGATGTATTCAGATGTGCATACCACACTGTAAAGGCATGAATATAATGTTGAATCTGTTAAATTAAACTGTTGTTTGGTCTTAGTAAATGATGGTACGTCTGTAAAGTGTCCTGAGATAATTCCTGTTGTGATCCGACACTTTAAATACAACTGAATTAAACACTACAGGACAACTATTAACATGACTAGTTGCCAGGAAGTCAGTCGATTTACCCTCATGTTGTCCTTGGGTCACATTGACCCATCTTCAGTTTATTCTTTTTTTTTTAATTTGTTGGCAAATATGGATTTCTTTCAACCAAATTGCCCAAAAATAACATGGATGATTCCATACAACGTTCTTCAGGTAAAATTACTGATTACTTTCATTGAACTTTTTGGGTGTTTTATTTATTCCTTATAGAATTTTTCTTTTTTTTTTGTAATGGTTTCATAACAGTATCCGGACTAAACTTTGACATCTACCCATCTGAGATCCACTCAACATCCTCTGATCTTAACTATTAGTCAAAAATAACTCCTAATTTCTGCCTTTTTAACTAAAATCTTGTGTATGATTTGATATAAATGAGATTTGTGCGTGTTCTTCATGTTGCATGTTGTGATTTACTTGTATGTGTTGCATATTGTGGTGTGTTTGTGTGCGTTTTCGTAGTGTTGTGAGTTGTGACCTCTTAGGGCCACCGTAGTTGCGTATATTAGAAACGGGTATTGTGACAGGAGTACACGGAGCTTACACAGTACTATCTTCCTTTAGGTCTGAGAGTGTTTTAGGCTTCACAGCTGAAAGTGGGTCAGTCAGTGTCTGAGGCCTGGATGTGTTAAAGTGGGACAGCCCATATAAATAATATGTAAAAGAAATATATATACACACACACACACACACACACACACACACACACACACACACACACACACACACACACACACACACACACACAATACTTGCAATGCAGAAAAGGCTGCTGGAGCTTCTCTCTGGAGAGAGAGAGAGAGAGAGAGAGAGAGAGAGAGATTGATTCCCCCGTCGACTCAACCCACTGTGAGAAAATCTGATTTAAAGAGCAAAACAAGTTTCTGCTTTAAACATTAAATCAACTTACTGTTCAACTTGGAATCATTGAGGAGTTTCTCCAGGACAATGCAGCACCCGGTACAGTGTTTCCTCCAGTTTATAATCTAGTTATTATAACGGGAGAAGACTACAACAGCTTTTACAGTGGGGAGGGAGGCAAGAGAGAAAGTGAGCAATTATCGCCCCGAAATGGTCCAATCCTACATTCACCTGTCTGAACAAGTCCAGTCACCACAGATACTGGACACTCCTGGATAGGAGAAAGAGAAAGAGAACACACCACATACAATATTAAATGAAGTTACACAGTAATGTGAGCTTCTTAAATTAACTGGAAACATGGTTAAACCTCATTGGCTTTTACCAGTGTATCGCTGTGTATTTTGTCTGTAGCGAATCCCAGAGAATGAGAGTAAATGCTGAAAATGTAAACATATTATGGATGGATGGATGGATAGATAGATAGATAGATAGATAGATAGATAGATAGATACTTTATTCATTCCAAAGGAAATTTTAGGCATCCAGTAGCAAAACAACCATAACGCAACAAACACATATACACACATGTATCACACGTACATAAGAATAAAAAGAAAAATCACTCACAGAAATGCAATGCCCATAATAAGGTGAGATACTAAGGGAGACTGTGTGTAATGGTGATGATGAAAAAGTGAACAGTGCAGTTGATCATGATTAAATATTAACTATGCCCATCAAATATAAACAAAATAATCGATGATCGAGCATGTGAACGCAGCCATGACGACCTGTAAAAACAGCCGTTCACACGTGAAGTACACACAGTTCACGCAGTTCCTCTTCACCCACCAGTCCACTCTACTCCGTCTGCAGGCGGAGACACCCACGGACGTACCTCGGTCTCTGACTGTGTACCCATAATGCAACAGCTCCTCTTAACTCTCCGCCGAGCAGACGGACGTAAGTGGAGAAAATGTTTCTGGACTGAAGGACCGTCATTAAAGCTGAGCACTTTACGTAATCCCCTCAGGACGCAGAGGACACGATGCGATCTAAAGTTAAAGGAATAGCCCGAAAACAAGTCCCAGAAAAGGTTTTCTGTCCAGTTGGAGTTAGGAAGTAACCGGAGGCGCCGGATGGTCTGGTAACACACAACCGTCTCAGAAGCTGTCACTGGAAACCGTTTGGATTGGCACTTTCAAATTATACCTTTCAGGTGATTGGTTGAATTATCTGTCCATCAAACTCATGCCGAAGCCATTCAGTAGAAGAGGAAAAAAGATCTTTTCCTTTGAGAAAACCCTTCAGTGCCGCTCTTTGCTCTTTTTCATTGGAGATATATATATATATATATATATATATATATATATATATA
>NC_045740.1:18024583-18024673 GCF_008692095.1 Etheostoma spectabile
CTTTTTATAGTATAAAACAACATTGGAATCTTTCTTTTCACAACATTGGTGGTCAGGTGGGTTTGCTGTGCAGCGAGCAGCCAGTCAGCA
>NC_045740.1:18024683-18026779 GCF_008692095.1 Etheostoma spectabile
AGCCAGGCTGCCGCCTGGCTGCCGCCTGGCTGCCGACTGGCTGCCGACTGACTGCAGCCTGGCTGCCGACTGGCTGCCGACTGGCTGCAGCCTGCCTGCCGACTGCCTGCTGACTGCCTGCTGACTGCCTGCTGCCTGGCTGCTGACTGGCCAGCTGAGACCAGGCACCATGTGTTGCTCCTCGCTGCCGGTTCATTTCGGAGGCCAGAAGGCTGCAGGACTCTGGGGCTGGGGGGGCGGAGCCGGCAGCAGGTCGGACTCATCACATCTCACGTCCTTGGGCGTCCTCGGGCCCAGACAGGTCCGACTGGACGGAGCTCAGAGAGTCCGCAGGAGGTTCACACGGGTTCAGGCCATCGATTTCTGGCTGGTTTTGTTTCTCAGATGAATAATTTGGCAGTAAAGCAGTCTGGGTTATTTTTAGGAGAAAACCACACCGTTGCATTTGTTCAGATATTTATGTCAGACTCTCAGAATCAAGGAAAATAGATGAAAACAGCATTTTTTTTATAGGGTGGAGAACAGCATTGAAAGCAAACATGCAAACATCTTCACAAACTCCGTGTTTGTCCAGACTTCAGTCAACTTTAATTGGAATTCAAGTGAAGATTCCCAATCTGTCTGAATTTGGGAAGCAATGTGTATAAAATGATGCATCTGGCATTTCAAACAGCTTCATTCTCCCGATTCTGATTAATATTCTGATCAAGCTTCTGGATCACATCTCCTTAAATGGATGTACATGAAGACGCTGTGATTCTGAAAACACTCCTTTTTGTCCTCGGGTCAAGTTGACCTGTTTTCCTATATCAATGTTCTTTTTAATTCCCCAAAATAACATGATTGATTTCCACACAACAGCCTTTGGCAAGTACAACATCTCTTACTTTCATTATTTAGGGCATCTTTTCACATTTATAGCCAAGAGAAGGTTATTATTAGAAGGTGTGTGTGTTGTGTGTGTGTGTGTGTGTGTGTGTGTGGTGTGGGTGGTGTGTGTGTGTGGTGTGTTGTGGTGGTGTGTGTGTGTGTATATAATATATATAATACTTATATATATATATATAGTTATATATAGAATATATACTATATAAAATAGTATTGAGTAAAAGTTGATATTCCAGTCTGTGATTATCATCAACATCCTTCTTAATTTTAAACTCAATAATCCTAATTTGCTTTCCAACCACAACTATAGGGATAATTTTCTATAAATTAGGTTTATTGACCATAAAAATAACTGTAAAAACTAAAGTTATAAGTTAGTGTTACGTACTGTGAAAAACGTCGGGAAAAAAAAAAAAAAAGTGTCAAAAGTGTGAAAAAAGGGACAAAAAGTGCGGAAAAAGTTAAAAAAACGTGTTGATTTTTTTATTTTGGACGGGAAGAAACACCAGGGTTAAATGTGAGGTGTTAAAACATGGTTGCTGAGTGTCGTCGAGCCGTGGAGGGAAACGTTATGAGAAGCAGAGCATCGAGCGGGAGTCATGTCGTATTCCACTCTGAGGGCGAAGCTGTTTGTTGTCCAAGAAAGAGACAGATGACAGTAAAGACAGCTTTACTTTAAATAAGAAATCAAAGCGCGGGAGTCCAAGTGACGGACGGGCGCTGTAACCGCAGAGGATTCCTCCCTCTCGGTTCAGTCGGGCGGAAAGCTCGAGGCCGTCGCAGGAATGACGAGCATCAATACACGGTCCGGGGGGGGGGGGGACACACTGGACCGGCAGGAAGCAGAGAGTGTGTGTGTGTGTGTGTGTGTGTGTGTATGATGCAAAGGCGTGTAAAACACGTCCACACGCAGACTCTGTCCGGGTGTGACCCGTTTGGACCCGGGCCGCCGGTGTACAGAGAGCTGGAGTTGAGGTGTGGTGTTGAGGGTAATGAGCGCTGTCAGGGTGCGGTCCGTCAGGGTGCGTCCGTCAGGGTGCCGTCCGTCAGGGCAACGCTCGCCCAGAGGTTTTGGGTCAGGGCAACTCTCGCGCAGGGACGTCACGGTTGACGGCTAAATTCAATTCAACAGATGACTTAGGTTGTTTTGTACTCAGGCCTACAGTTACTTCTTGGTGGTGTGGTGTGTGTTTTCCCAGTTATTTTGT
>NC_045740.1:18026804-18033525 GCF_008692095.1 Etheostoma spectabile
CCTTTCAGGTGAATTGGTTGAATTATCTGTCCATCAAACTCATGCGAAGCCATTCAGTAGAAGAGGAAAAAAGATCTTTTCCTTGAGAAAACCCTTCAGTGCGCTCTTTTGCTCTTTTTCATTGGAGATCTATATATATATATATATATATATATATATATATATATATATATAAGAAAGTATTAAGTAAAATAAACTTACAGCAGCACTTCAATATGGCTCTTTGCAGTTGGCCTATTTTAATCAGAGACTTGTTTGCAGACAAGGTTTATGGCGTCCAGCAGGTAGGAGGTAGGTGTGTTGGTGTGTGTGTGGTTGGTTGTGTGTGTGTGTGTGTGTGTGTGTGTGGTGGTGTGTGTGTGTGTGTGTGGGTGTGTGTGTGTGTGTGTGTGTGTGCTGGGTGTGTGGGTGTGTGTGTGTGTGTGTGTGCGCAATATGTATGTGTGTTGTGTGTGTGTGTTTTTTGTGGATTGAGTGTTTGATACTTCACGATATATGTATATAGCACCACAAATTGCTTTTTATAGTAAAACAAAATTGGATCTTTCTTTTCACAACATTGGTGGTCAGGTGGGTTGTGTGCTGTGCAGGAGGCAGCCAGCAGCAGCCAGTCAGAGCCAGGCTGCCGCCTGGGCTGCCGACTGGCTGACGACCTGGCTGCAGCCTGCCTGCGACTGGCTGCAGCCTGGGCCTGCTGACTGCCATGCTGACTGCCTGCTGACTGCCTGCTGCGGGCTGCAGCCTGGCTGCCGCCTGGCTGACGACTGCTGGCGCTGGCGTCGTACTGCTGCCGAATGCGCAGCTTGCCTGCTGAGGACTGGGATTGCTGCTGACTGCCTGCAGGCCTGGCTGCGGCTGCGCTTTTATAGTATAAAAAAAAATTGGAATCTTTCGTTTCACAACATGGGGGTCAGGTGGGTTTGCGTGCAGAGGCAGCAGTCAGCAGCCAGTCAGCAGCAGGCTGCCGCCTGGCTGCCGCCTGGCTGCCGACTGGCTGCGACTGACTGCAGCCTGGCTGCCGACTGGATGCCGACGGGCTGCAGCCTGCCTGCCGACTGCGCTGACGCCTGCTGACTGCCTGCTGCCTGGCTGCTGACTGGACAGCATGAGACCAGCACCAGGTGCTGTCTCGTGCTGCGGTTCATTTCGGAGGCCAGAAGGCTGCAGACTCTGGGACTGGGGGGGCGGAGCAGGCAGAGGTCGGACTCATCACATCTCACGTCCTGGGTTCCCGGGCCCCAGACGGTCACTGGACGGAGCCAGAGAGTCCGCAGGAGGTTCACAGGGTTCAGGCATCGATTTTGTGGTTTTGTTTCTCGATGAATAATTGGCAGTAAAGCAGTCTGGTTATTTTTAGGGAACAAACCACACCGTTGCATTTGTGCAGTATTATGTCAGACCTGCACAGAATCAAGGAAAATAGAGAAAACAGCATTTTTTTATAGGGTGGAGAACAGCATGAAAGCAAA
Source organism: Etheostoma spectabile (assembly GCF_008692095.1). NCBI lineage: Eukaryota > Metazoa > Chordata > Actinopteri > Perciformes > Percidae > Etheostoma > Etheostoma spectabile. The sequence goes on from NC_045740.1 coordinate 18,028,274, forward strand.
CATGCAACATCTTCACAAACTCCGTGTTTGCCAGACTTCAGTCAAACTTTAATTGGAATTCAAGTGAAGATTCCAATCTGTCTGAATTTGGGAAGCAATGTGTTAAAATGATGCATTGGCATTTCAAACAGCTTCATTCTCCCGATTCTGATTAATATTTGATCAAGCTTCTGGATCACATCCTTAAAGGATGTGACATGAAGACGCTGTGATTCTGAAAAACTCTTTTGTTCCTCGGGTCAAGTTGACCTGTTTCTCTATCACATGTTCTTTTTTAATTCCCCAAAATAACAGATTGATTCCACACAACGCTCTTTGGCAAGTACAACATCTTACTTCATTATTTAGGGCATCTTATCACATTTATAAGCATAGAGAAGGTTTATTATTAGAAGTGTGTGTGGTGTGTGTGTGTGTGATGTGTGTGTGTGGGTGGGTGGTGTGTGTGTGGTGTGTGTGTGTGTGGTGGTGTGGTTGTGTGTGTGTATATTATATATATATATATATATATATATATATAGTATAGAGATATTCTATAATATATATAAGTATTGAGATAAAAAGGTGACTATTCCAGTCTGTGATTATCATCAACATCCTCTTAATTTTAAACTCAATAATTCCAATTTCTGCTTTTCCAAAACAACATTAGGTATAATTCTATAAATTAGGTTTATTGACCATAAAATAACTGTAAAAACAAAGTTTATAAGTTAGTGTTACGTCTACTGTGAAAAAACGTCGGGAAAAAAAAAAAAAAAGTGTCAAAAGGGTTGAAAAAAGGGACAAAAAGTGCGGAAAAAGTTAAAAAACTGTGTTGATTTTTATTTTTGGCGGGAAGAAACACCAGGGTTAAAGTGAGGTGTTAAAACTGCGTTGCGGGTGTCGGCGGCCGTGGAGGAACGTTATGAGAAGCAAGCGATCGAGCGGGAGTCATGGTCATTCACTCTGAGGGCGAAGCTGTTTGTTGTCCACAGAAAGAGACAGATGACAGTAAAGACAGCATTACTTTAATAAGACAATCAAAGCGCGGAGTCCAAGCTGAAGGACGTGCCTGTAACCGCAGATGGATTTCCTCCTCTCCGGTTCAGTCGGGCGGAAAGCTCGAGGCCGTCGCAGGAATGACGAGATCATCAATCACGTCGGGGGGGGGGGGGACACCTGAGAAGGCAGGAAGCAGAGAGTGGGTGTGTGTTGTGTGTGGTGTGTGTGTGTACTGATGCAAAGGCGTGTAAAACCAGTCCACACGCAGACTCTGTCCCGGGTGTGACCGTGGACCCGGGCCGCCGGGTGGTCAGAGAGCTGGAGTTGAGGTGTGGTGTTGAGGGTAATGAGCGCTGTCAGGGTGCGTCGTCGGGTGCGTCCGTAGGGTGCCGTCCGTCAGGGCACGCCGCCCGGCTAGGTTGGGCTCAGGGCAACTCTCGCCGCAGGGACCGTCACGTTGACGGCTAAATTCAATTCAACAGACCTTAGGTTGTTTTTACTCAGGCCTACAGTGACCTTTTCTTGGTTGTGTGTGTGTGTTTTCCCAGTTATTTTGTGCGCGTTGTGTGTGTTATCCAGTTATTATGTTTTTGTGTGTGGGTGTGTGTGTGTTACCCAGTTCATTTTGTGTGTGTGTGTGTGTGGTATACAGTCATTTTTGTGTGTGTGGGTATCAGTATTTTGTTGGGGTTTGTCCATGCAAGTGAGAAATATCCGTTAGTTTACACTACTCTGTTTGTGTGGTGTGTGTGTGTGGGTGTGGGTGTCTCCAGTTATTTTGTGTGTGTGTGTGTGGTGTTGTTATCCCAGTTATTTTGTGTGTGTGTGTGTGTGTTATCCCAGTTATTTTGTGTGTGAGAGAGAGAGAGAGAGAGAGAGAGAGAGAGAGCGAGAACGTGTTACGGTTTGGGTGTTTTGTCTTATTGTGGTAGTCTGTTTTCCTGTCTTCATTTCTAAGCCTGGTTTTGGCGAAACCGGTTTTGGCGAATGCTCATTACACAAAGCAACATAGTTTTATAAAAATCTGCATCTTTTTAGAAAGTGTATTCAAAAATCTTTCTCTCTCTCTTGTAAGATATTACTTAAAAGAATGTGTACATAGGGTCAAAGGCCTTTGTTGGCATCCAAAATGACACATGCAGCCTTCAAACTGAACACAGACAGGAACCTGTGAGGTGTTATATGTTGACTTACATGTTTTGGTATTTTAAGTCAAGGAAAGACGTTGTCTTGTTCCTTTTTTCCAACAATAGTTAGTGAATTTGTGTTTTTTTGCATGTGTAAGATTGCCACTTCCTGTTAACTTTAAACCCATTTCCCTCAGAATTCAGCTTGATTATTAAATAAATTATACATGTCTTTGAGACGAGAATTTCAAACATTTTGTTTATGTTTTCAACCTTGAGAACAACCCTAAAGTAAATACGATGAGTGAGTTTTCTCAAAATGGCTACAAACCACAAGATATGACCTTCAGATCTGCTCAGTCTTGAGCTTTTCTTCCCTTGTCTTTTCAAAATAAAAGCTCTGTGTGGCGCAGCAGCCGTAAAAGCCGACACTGAAGACCCGCCCGCTGCGCTGCGTCACGGTGATGTTTGTGGCTGATTATTGAACCGTTGTGAGGACGGAGATGTGACGGTGGGATGTCCAATTAGGCCGCTAATTAGAATTGCTGTCCTCCCTGCGTAGCAGGAAGTCCTTCAGCAGCCACCAGCGGGGCGCAGGTTTGATTTCTCTCTGAGAGTCTCTCTGCAGTTGATCCAGAAACACGTGGGTCTCTGGGACTAAAGATTTTAAAGGTACTATCGTTATTATTAAGGCCGTGCCCACAAAGCCGGAGTCGTAATGTTGTTTTTCTGCTCAAATCAAGAGGAGCATGTGTTGTGCTCTAATGGAGCAACAGCTGACTGAGCAGCCCACAATGCATCATTATTGCTAATGGGGGTCCCCATTATGGTCTGTGTGTGTGTGTGTGTGTGTGTGTGTGTGTGTGTGTGTGTGTGTGTGTGTGTGTGTGAGTGTGACCAGAGAGAGGAGAGCAGAGGAGAGAGAGAGAGAGAGAGAGAGAGAGAGAGATCACCGTTCATCCCAGCGTCCCCTCCATGTCTGTCCATGGTTTCTGATCTAATCTGTCGCTGCTGCTCCAACAATCTCTCTCCACACGAGATGTTATTGTCAGAAACAAGATTTCCACCGAATCTGAGTCGGAAACAACTCTACAGTTCTCCACTGACCGGATCTGAGGTTGTCAGAAGGGACAAGCCTAAAATAAAACAGATTTCCTTTCTATTCATGCATTTAATAACTAAATAAAAACTACAATTGAAAATGAAAAATATATTTCATAAATTATTAACCACAAGTCATTGATTTGTCTTAACTTAGACATTATCTGTCTCCAAAATCGAGCAAGTGGACAGCTTCACTGGCAGGTGAAGACCAAAGAAAAGACCGCATGATTGTCTTCGTTTTGGACGAGATTTCATTTGTCGACAGTTTTTATGTCAGATGTAAAAATCCCCCCCAAAAATTGCTCACAATATGACGTGATGAGAACAACTTGTCTTCTTTTAAATAATGTCTAAAAGCCGTTGAGACAACGCTGTTTGTAACACACTCTGAGACATTTTGGACACAACTTCCTTTACCTGACGCCTGAAGTCATATTTCATCTCTGAGGCTCTTCTCCTCCTGAGAAAAATCCGACCGTCAGTCGTTTCAGCAAATGACCCAAAACAACAAGATTAAGTGACAAAGCCGCCACAAAGTCGGCAGAGGGAGGTCAGAGGTCAAAGTGGATCTTTCTTTTATACCTCAGGCTATTAGACGGCACAACAAGCACTTTAAACGTACATGTTTATAAGTTTTTATTTTATTTTCATTTAAATATTGTATTTATGTATAATATTGTAGTGTATTTGTGGTATTGTATTTTTTCTCTAGTTTTTAATGGGTAAGATGGCGAGTGTGCGCACTGTAATTTCCATTTCTATGGATGAAATAAACTTGACTTGATGGATGCATGGAGGATTGGATGGATGAATGCATGGATGCATGCATGGTGCATGGCATGAGGCATGGCTGGATGATGCATGATGGATGCATGGATGATGCATGGATGGCATGATGCATGGATGGATGCATGGTGCATGATATGGGGGCTGGATGCATGGATGGATGGTATGCATGGTAGGATGGAGCATGATGGATGGATGGATGGATGGATGGATGGATGGATGCATGGATGGATGGATGCATGGATGCCTGGATGGATGGATGGATGGATGGATGGATGGATGGATAGGTGGGTCAACAGAACGCAGGAATTTGTTTGTTTCCATCACCTGCCGCCAGTCAGCGTTGGCTTCTTTTTCTTTTTTATATACCTTTTTATTTCCTTTCAGGCAGGTCATTACAAACAGGTTCTTATTTACAATGTTGGCAAAGTTTTGATTTATGACGTTCTTTATATAACCTTAACGAAGTGGGTACTAATGAAACAGTGATGGTCTATATCCACGACGTTCCACATCCAGGATTACTCAGTTGCCAATGGAAATTCTGCCGGATTTCACTCTTTGAGGACAGATGTCCGTCGCCTTCCTCATTCTTTGTGTTGTAATTCTAAACTCTGGTGGATTTATTAGGACTATGGTTACCTGGTCCTCAGATCTCTGCAGGGTAAATCCAGACAGCTAGCTAGACTATCTGTCCAATCTGAGGACTATGGTTACCTGGTCCTCAGATCTCTGGAGGTTAAATCCAGACAGCTAGCTAGACTATCTGTCCATTCAGAGTTTTCTGTTGCACGATTAAAACAACTTTTGAACGTACACACGTTCCACCAAAACAAGTTCCTTCCAAAGGCTTTTTAAAGAGGCACCGTGGCTCCGTCTGGTGCTTAGCACCGCCCAAGACGATTGTGATTGGTTTAAAGAAATGCAGATAAACCAGAGCATGTTTTTCTCCCATCCTAGAAGACTAGCCAGACCCTCTTCCGCAGTGCTGTGGAGGAAGGTCTGGCAATGCGAGACAATAAAAACAAATATTTATTGTGTCTAAACCAAACCAAACCGTCACCATAATGGAGTAAAATCAGAAGATGATTTCGTCCTTATGATGGAGCAACGGATCAGAAAACGTCGTCCTGGAAAATGTGAATCTCCAAAGTAGAATCAGATAGAAAAGGTACAGGGTCGTTCAGGTTCATTTGAATCTTAGAGTCAGCTCTGCCCAAAATGTTCAATTCAATTTTATTTATAGTATCA
>NC_045740.1:18033608-18033755 GCF_008692095.1 Etheostoma spectabile
TTCTAGTAGTTTCCTCCAGAGCACGCAACAGGGCCACAGTGGCGAAGAAAAACTCCTTTTAGGCAGAAACCTCGGACAGACCCAGACCCTGGCTCAGACCGAGACCCAGGCCCGGACCCAGACCCAGACCCAGGCTCTTGGTAGGCG
>NC_045740.1:18033765-18048369 GCF_008692095.1 Etheostoma spectabile
ACCGGTTGGGGTTAAAATGAAGAGTGGCAATAACAGTCACAAAAAATAGTAGTTTGATATAGGTTAAAATATCAGAAGAAATACAATTTAAAGAAATGCTGTGCAAATAAAATGCTATATAAAGACAAAGTGACGTGTCAAGATGAGCAAACTTTGTTCTGGACTTGTTGTGATCTCGTGAATCAAAGTAATCCCCAGCCATCAGATAAACGGGGAAACGTGAACGTCTCTAAAATATAAAAAAAAAAACTCGGCATCAGAAGCTTGGCTGTGTTCTTTGTGTTGGAAATAGACTTCCTCTGTGACGGTGAAACCTGCAGCGGTGCGATAGCGTCGCCTCTCAGACAGCTTTTTATTCACCGTGCAGGGCTTTAATTTGCCGCCTGTCGGCGAGCCGGTGGACGTTTGTGTTGCCGTCAGGTCCTCCGCCGTCCGTCTCCCTCGCTTCTCCTCTGGAAATCCTGATGAGGCGTCCGGCGGCGCCCGTCCCAACAACCGACCCGCCGAGCTTTGATTGAAGTGAAATCAATCAGGCCTTCAATCTTTCTGTGTACAGGCCCATTATCCCGGCCCGCCTGTCGGCCTGTCTGCCTGCAGGACGGGGGACCTGATCCGCCTCCCTAATGCACACCCGTGAGCTCGCTAACTCGACTCTGACAAGAAGAGCGAACAAAAGGAAGCCGGGGAAGGTTGGGATATAGGGGTCAAACTCGATTGGTTTAAATCTCAACACGTATACTGTAGGGGTGGAGGGGGGGGGATCGATACAGCGTAGTATCGCAATATTTTCAGTGGCAATACTGTATCAATACACAGGTGCCAAGTATAGATCTTTTATTATATATTATAGATGTGTTGGTCAGTTTGTCTGCTCGACAATCCCATTTTGCAGCAATAACATTAGAGTGATATGAAGAAACAGAGAAAAGTATCTTTTTAGATAAATCAGATGTTGACAGTTTCCCAATGGGAATATCATTTGAAATTGAGAAAAATTAGAAGTTGGAAAAAAGGTTAGAAATTGCAATATATCGCAGAATATTTTGGATTTTTATACAGATAAAATCCATCTTTTTGCACTGCTGCAGAGAGAACCTTGTGCTTTTGCAATATGTTTACAATCGCAATAATATAATAAATAATATCGTGATGATATCATGTCGGGAGGCGTCTGGTGATCTCCCCCCCCCACCCCACCCCCAATATACTACAGGATGTCCAGGAGCCCGTGCTAAACAACATTTAAAGGCGGGACATGAAACATTGTATGTTATGCACTGCAATTTTGCAGATTTTGGGGCTATTTTGCCTTCATAAAGGCTAACTGGTGGGTTCAACTGGGGGGGGGGGGGGTTGAGTTCTCCACTTCTGAGAAAAATGAAATATTTTGAGTGTCAAACACTTCATTTTCTGCATTCTTGTGAATATTCGTGCAACAATACATGGAGCAAATGTCTTTGGTTATGTAAAGGAAATTATGATATATTTTTTTTGTAGGGGGTGGCACCTGTTTTGATAACAGACCTGTTTTGTCTTCTTTCCGACAAGTGGAAAGTACAGTAATCATTCAAAATACACCTTTATTTGACATTTGTGTCTGTAGCTCTCTCTGCAATTCACCAAAACGTTAGCGTTAGATAATGACTCATTTCCATATTCAAACAGCATTTCAGAAAACTAATAATGCTGAAAAAGATCGTGTTAAAGAAAGGAATCACCTGGGAAGTTTCATGGTGATATCTAATAGTTTAAAAGTAAAAAAAAAAAGAAAAAGGTTTTGCTCTCTATGCATTTCTCTCTTTTGATGATGTTTCAGCCATCGGGCCTTCTTTAAAGCAACATTAAAAAGTGCCTGAGGGCTAAAACATTGTACGAATACACAGAGTAATGCATATAGAGCCAGAGTATGGAATAAAGTTGTTTTTTTTCTGACTTTCAACTCTACTCCCAGTGATCAGCACTTCCCGACAGGCCTTTAAAATACAGAATATTTGAAAAAAAGCTTCAAAAATGTTGGAAAAAGTGACAAAGGCTGAACCAAGAAACACAAAACCTCATGAAAGCCTCAAAGAGGTATAGAAAACCCCGACTAAAATGACATGTCGGTGTGTGTTACTTTCCTATAATTGTACCATTTCCATACGCAGTGTCTGCTGTTTCCGTGGTCCTGAAGCTAACGGCTAACGGCTAACCCCTCCCTGTCTCCACAGATCCCTCAGATCAGCTACGCCTCCACGGCCCCGGAGCTCAGCGACAACACTCGCTACGACTTCTTCTCGCGCGTCGTCCCTCCGGACTCCTACCAGGCCCAGGCCATGCTGGACATCGTCACGGCGATGAGCTGGAACTACGTGTCCACGCTGGCCTCGGAGGGGAACTACGGCGAGAGCGGCGTGGAGGCCTTCGTCCAGATCTCCAGAGAGTCAGGTAAGGGGAAGCCAAACCCCCGCGGCGGGAAGGCTAGTTCGAGAGGATTGTTTTACTTTGAAAATCCGCTGAGATTAATTTAAAAAAAAAAAAAAAAATGGGGAGAGAAAAAGCCACAAAGCCTGGAGCACATTGGACGAGTTTAGGTGTCAGCTGCTGAAACTAAACTGTCATTAAAGCAAAGCATTATTTGTTTATGTTTATTAATCAGCGCATTCACAAACATTACTCCAAATAAAGAGGGGGAGGCGTGTAGAAACAGCTGTTTGCACCAGCCTGGGGGGTCGCGAACGACAACCTCATTCTGGGAGAGGGTCTCGACTCAAACAGGTTGAGAACCACTGGTCTACGTCCCTGGGGATCTTCTTTTAATGTAATGTGAGATTTTGTTTTTTGAACTAAATTTGAGGCGGAGCGGCTTGGTTTGAAACTAAAACATAGTCATAGTTTCAAATCTGCAGATAGCCTTTAGTACTGACGCAAAGCATGACCCTATATGGAATCTGTCGTACAGCTTTTTATAATGATCAATTTCTCAATTCTGTCCATGGTTCTGTTATCCCAGAAACTATTGGGCTCTACATTAAAGCTGCCATCAGTCAAAACAGTCGAACAAAAGACACTCTCCACCGGGCTAACTGCTCTGGGGTTATTGGATCGGAGGGGTGGAGATAAAACCAGGAAAACAGAGTACACTAAACTATCAGACTGGGGTGTCCACATTCTTTTGACAACACAGAGCAATTTAACCCTTGTATGTGTGGTATTCGGGTCAAATTGACCCATTTCAAATGTTTACAAGAAAAATGACACAAGTTACATTATTTTCTACCTGAAAATCAGCGTCCTTTCCTTATTTCCTGTGATAAACATGTATTCCTGACTCAATTCAGAACATTATTCTGGATATGACACTTATGTTTTTTCCATAGTGGATTTTTAACATGAATTATAACCTTATGACATAAAACAAACCCCCACTTCCATGTTTAATAGTGTTCTAGTAGAGACTGATGCATTCCCTAAACACATATGTTATCTCAATTGTTTGAAAGTGCGATAATGACAACATTTGTTAATAGATTATGAAGTAACATTTTATTTCAGAATTGTTTTTAAAACCCCCAAAATAATGTCCCCAGAGCGATCGGAGGAGGACGAAGAGCCGCTGTGGTGTTCGAAGCCGCCGGTTGTAAGACACAGGTCGTGTAATTGACTCTTGATGTAATTACAGCAGCAGTCGACGCCGTTTCCTCCTCGGCGGGTCACTGCCAGGTGATCCGACTCGCTGATTAAAGTCGGCATCACACCTACACGAGCTCTGATAATGATGAGATATGCTAAGGGTGCGTGTGAAACTCATCAGCGGTGACATGTATCTTGGAGATCAGCGAGTTATGTGTGCTAGGTTCAGGTTCCATTTTCTTTTTGACCCCTTGCATGATAAACTTTGTAGGCGACGATCAAGAGAAAAGCAACTTGACTCTAAAAGCCGAGGCGTGCTTTCTACTCTTTCTACCGAAGCATCTCTTGCTCCACCTTGATTATTATTTCTGTTTCTCAGCTTATATCTAGCGGTCTGATCAGTTACAGGAAAATAAATACTGCATTTGGATTCTGTATGTCAACAGACAAATGTGTCAGTGGCGGCTACAGAGATGCTTGAATTGCTGTTAGCAGAGATGGCAAAAGTAATTAAGTAGTTAGTCTTATACTTAAGTAGAAATACAGATACTTGTGTTAAAGTAGTAGTACTGATTTTAATTTAAAAGTGACAAAGTACAGGCTTGGAAATTGCTGTGGAGACGGCTGCCTCTCCAGTAGCTCTCCAGTAGTTTTTAGCTCTTTTTACTTGTTTAAACCTCTTCTTTCCATCTTTTTTTTTTTTTAACTCTTCTTTTTTTTCATTTCTTGCTAAAACTGATGCTGGAAATTTCAAATTACTTGCGGGAGGCCTCCCAAAAGGATTGATAAAGAGAAGTCTAAGTCTAAAAGTAAAAGTGGAGTGGAGAAAAGGCTCTTTATGTGTCAGTGGCTACATTATAAATGGATCTGGTCTGCCAATAGGCCTAAAACATCACATTTATGATTATTGTGACCGAGACTGTGACTCCAGGTTAATGAGATTCTTACTGAGCAGCAAAATATGAATTTTAGTTGTGATTCTGTGAGAATTCACAGATCCACTTTCTCTTTTTGCATCTTCCCCTTAACATTTAAAGGACTCTATGTATGTGTGTGTGTGTGCTCAAATATGGCTTCTGGAAAGAAAATAAGTTATAAAATAGGAATTTCTAAACGGTGTGTAACGTGATCGGAGGGTGTGTTGATCAGAGCTGAGAGCTGATTAGCTTTTATTTAGCAGATTGGGATGAAGCGCATGCTTCTTTAAATCTTGAATTCCTGAATTATCTTCTCACCCAACAGATGACGACTGACTCATTAGGGCTGACTTTTTTATTTTATTAAAAACAAATTCTATACAGTAATCCCTGTTATCGCGGGGTACGTTCCGAAAAGACCCGCGATAAGTGAAATCCGCGAATAGAAAACTTTTTTTTTTTTTTTACAATTAGCACATTACATGTATACAAATACAGTGACCTGCCTGTAGGCCGTTTCACTGCTCCTTCAGACTGGGCCGCTGCATCCTACTGCGCTCTGCGTGTTCTCTTCTTCTGAAGCCCGCGGTGCAGGTGTGTTGTTCGGGAAAAACTAGTGATGAGCAGCTGTTGTCGCTCTTTTTTTCTTCTTTGCAAAAGATCCTTGTACAACCGACATGCCACCATCGATTACGTTGGAAACTGTAATGAACGTCTCATCAAGGGTCCCATTCCTCAGCTACTCGCTAAGTTCATTGGCCATTCGCACCATGGTTGCTAACGACCAAGCGTACAAGCATACAGAAGCGGGACGTGAGTTTTTAGCGAATCAATGCAAGCAAACTGCAGCAAACAAAAAAAAAAAAATGCATTATGAAAATCCCGAAATAGCGTCCGCGATAAGTGAACCGCGAATGTGGCGAGGGATCACTGTATATATAATTTCGCTTCTGGTCTGAAAAGCCTCATTGTGTCACGGCAACAACAGAGTGAAAACAGTGTAATTTCCCCTTGCGGGATTAATAAAGTATGCATTATTATTATTATTATTATTATTATTATTATTACACAGTGAGGCTGTTTCACTGTGAGATAAAGGAACAAACATGTAGAGCAGGACAACTTTACAACACTCTTAATAGAAAAGTTTGGTCTTCTGAAATCTAACAGCATGCAGAAACCAAATATATAATCTCTTTAATCTTCCGCCTGCCACTTGCTCTGCTTCTCTCTGCCACAGTGACCGGGTTTATAAGTGAATATAGGTGTAACATCCGACGTGTTTACCTGCGTCAGGGCTGTGATCCGGACCGTGTGGAAACGGCAGCGGCGGTAATCGTGAAGAATGGACGCGGCCGATGTGTTTTTAAAAAAAGCTTCAGATTGATAACGAGATGCTGTTCAGAGAGCAGCTGGGGCTCCTCTGTGGGCATTAATGAGCTTTCATCTCTGCTGCTGACACACACACACACACACACACACACACACACACACACACACACACACACACACACACAAGTGTGTCTCACTATCTTTGTGGGGACCAGTCATTGACATAATGCATTCCCTAGCCCCTTACCCTAACCTTAACCATCAAACCTAAATGCCTAACCTTATCCCTCACCCTTACCCTAATCATAACCTTATCCCTTACCCTAACCTTATCCCTCACCCCCACCCTAATCATAACCTTATCCCTTACCCTAACCTTAACCCCCATCCCCACCCTAATCATAACCTTATCCTTTACCCCCTAACCTTAACCCCCACCCTAATCATAACTTAATTCTAACCCTGATCCTAAAACCAAGTCTTATTCCTCAAACAGCCCTTTAAATTTGTGGGGACCAGCATTTTGTCCCCACAAAGCTGTCAGGACCCCATAAGTATACTGTATTCCCAGTTTTTGGTCCCCACAAATGTAGTTAAACAAAGCGCACACACACACACACACACACACACTCTCTCTCTGCTACAGGTGGCTTCATCTGCAGCCTGCATATGTATGTCCATCAACGTGAATGGAGTGTGATGGCACGACGCCTCATGGCCGTGATCACAGGACGTATTGATTACAGCTGATAGCTGATTAGCTTTTAATGAGCAGATTGTGATGAAGCGCGTCCTTCTTTTTATACGCAGTTGTCTTTCTTTGAATTATCTTCTCACCCAACAAATAATAAGGCAGACTTTTTTATTTTTTATTTAAAAGAAATGTATTTAAGCTCCTCCTGGTCTGAAAAGTCTCATTGTGTCACGGCTTGATATTTAGCTTCATAACGGTCTCTTATCACAGCTGTTTAACCGTTACAGGCTGCTCTGTTGTGGTTGTTGTTTTGTTGGTTTTACGGAGTGTGTTTACAGGTGTTGGGGAGTTCTACTGCATATGTTACCTAAATTTATAAAGCCTCTACGTGTCTCCGTGTCTGTGTGAAGTCTGAGAAACGTCCTCTAGTGATGTCACTTGAGTCAGCGTTGGCTACAAGACTACAAGTACGAAAAGAAACAAGAAAGAGTTTTAAAAAAGGAATAAATCTGGAGGTGTGGGGTTAGAAAGATGAGCAGACCTCTGCAGCCCGCCGGTCGTCTCTGCTGTCGGCCGTCGAGTTGCATTGTGGGTAATGTAGGCACCAGGTTTGGCCGAGGAAGAGGAATCTAAAGAATAAAAGGAGGACACATCTTTATACAGGAGGAAAAGAGGAGATAGAAAAGGAAACAAGGAGGAAGCAGAGGAGGAAAGGAGGAGGTAGAGAAGGAAAGGAGGAGGTGGAGAAGGAAAGGAGGAGGTAGAGAAGGAAAGGAGGAAGTGGAGAAGGAAAGGAGGAGGTGGAGAAGGAAAGGAGGAGGTAGAGATGTAAAGGAGGACGCGGAGATGAGTAGGGAGGACAGTACAGGAAGAGGTGGAGGTGGTAAAGGAAAGGAGGAGGCAGAGGAGGAAAGGAGGAGGTGGAGAAGGACAGGAGAAGGTAGAGAAGGAGAGGAAGAGGTAGAGATGTAAAGGAGGACAAACCTTTATACAGGAGGAAAAGAGGAGATAGAAAATGAAAGGAGGAGGTGGAGAAGGAGAGGAGAAGGTAGAGATGTGAAGGACTAAGGAGGAGAGTACAGGAAGAGGTGGAGGAGGTAAAGGAAAGGAGGAGGCAGAGGAGGAAAGGAGGAGGTGGAGAAGGAAAGGAGGTTGTAGAGAAGGAGAGGAGGAGGTAGAGAAGGAGAGGAGGAGGTAGAGATGTGAAGGACTAAGGAGGAGAGTACAGGAAGAGGTGGAGGAGGTAAAAGAAAGGAGGACACGATGATGAAAGGAAGGAGAAAGTAGGAGGAGAAAAAGCAGAGGAAGACGAGGAGCAGACGTCTGTGAGGTACATTTCTACACCTCCTGGTGACGTCATCCAGCTGCTGAAACGTCAACAGATGTTGCTGATGTCACCCGAGGCCCGTGTGCAACGCAGCACGGGACCAGAGCCGCCGTCGTCAAGCCCGTTTCCATGACGACGGCTGCAGATCTCCCCCTCAGCGTGTAGCTCGAGCACAGATGGATGAACACGTTGTGATTTCCTCCTCCTCCTCCTCGAGGGGAGCCAGGTGTGTGTTTACCTGCAGGGGGGGGGGCAACGCTGCGGGGCATGAGACCATCTGTGATGTCACCAGCTGGCCCTGCGGGATGCTGGGAAGTTGTGTAACCGCTTCACATGATTTTACCTCACTCAGCGGACTACGCTGGAGTAAGCTGAGGAAGAGGGGATGTAGAGAAGAGATTCGGTCGGGGGGGGGGGGGGGGGGTGTGAGGAGGTGGAAAAGGGGAGATAGAGGAGGATAAAGAAACAAGGAGGAAGAGGAGAGATAGAAGACAGACAAAAGGAACAAAGATAGAAGAGGAGACAGAAAGGGAAACAGGGGGAAAGGGAGGAGATGAGGGAGGACGAAAAGGAAACATGGGGAAGAGGAGGAGGTAGAGGAGGAGACAGAAAAGGAAACATGGGGAAGAGGAGGAGTAGAGGAGAACAGAAAGGAAACTGGGGGAAGGATGGATGTAGAGGAGGAGAAGGAAAGGGAAACTAGATATAGAATAAGAAAAGGAGCTAAGGAGCGAACAGAAAAAGTGAAACAAGGAGAAGAGAGAGACATGAAACGGGGATCAGAATTAGAAAAGTATAGTGAGGGAGAAGAAGGAGGTGAGATAGGAAACAAGGAGGAAGAGAAATATAGAGGGAGTACAAAGAAAGGAAACAAGGAGGTAGAGGAGGAGACAGAAAAGAACAAGGTATAAGAGGAGACAGAAAAAACAGGAGGGTAAAGGAGGAGACAGAAAAGGAAACCAAGGAGGTAAAGAGGAGACAAAAGAAGGAACCGAAAGAGAGGTAGAAGTAGGAGAGTAAAGATGAAGTATGAGAAAATAAGAGAGAAAATTACATTAGACTTAGTACACAGTTTGAAAACTCAGTAAGGTCAAATCTGGAGATTTCACAGTGAAGACTTAAAAAGATTTAAATATATATATAATATTATATATATAATATATATTATTTATGGCATGCCGTTAGGAAATATAATATGAAGTTTATCCATCTGAATATGAATGAATCTGAATATGGAATGAAATCTGAATAGAATTGAATTGAAGTCTGATATATGGATAAAGTCTGAATATAGGAATGAAGTCTGAATATATGAATTGAGATCTGAATTATGGAAGGAAAGTCTGAATAATTATTGAATCTGAAATTGGAATGAAAGTCGAATATATGAATTGAAGTCTGTATTGGATGAAATCTGAATATATGAATGAAGTCGAATATATTGAATGAAGTCTGAATAGCTGGAATGAAGTCTGATAATAGTGAATGAAAGTCTGAATATATGGAATGAAATTCTGAATATATGGAAGAATATGAGAGCTACGTCATTACGGCGCTGGCGCCATCTTTGTGTGCTGATTAATCAGGATGTAACAATGTGGACGCTATGAGTGAATCGGCTAGGAATCTAGTGTCAGCTATTTTGAGCAATGAAGAGATTATTAACACTCTGGCAAATGCATGTACGGGCCAAAATACTGGTAACCGTATCCAGTGCCCACACCATAGCTTCCAGTTGAAGTGTTACTTCTGCCACATCTCCCAAAGAGACTCATAAATTCCTTCAAGAATGATGCATAATTTCTTTCGGCAACGTTTTGTTGAACGGATTGCTTATAAGCACTAGAATGTCGCATATATGGAAATATGATCCTCAAGTGACGCGATCTAATTTCCAAACTGTTTGTGTCGTTTGGAGTATGACCAGTTGTTGCAAAAAAAACCTGCAGTTCAACACAGTATTGGACTATTTCAGCCGATCCATTTTGTAATCCAGTGAATTCAGAAAGGTATCCTTTTGGTGACATTCTGTCATGTATTCCAACTTTCATTCTCATATCTTTAACTTCATTCCATTATTGACTTCATTCCATATATTCAGACTTTATTCATATATTCAGACTTATTCCATATTCAGACTTTCATTCCATATATTCAGACTCATTCCATATATTTCAGACTTCATTCCTATTCAGACTTCCATTCCATATATTCAGATGGATAACTTCATATATATATATATATTTCCTAAACGGCATGCCATAATATTATATATTATATATATTATATATATATATATATGTGTGTATATATATATATTATATATATATATCTATATGTATATATGTGTATATATATATATATATATATATATGTAAACTTAATTGTATATTTGTATATTAACCATACTACCTCACAGAATTAGTTTTTCATCCAAAGGGACCTTATCAGACTCGCTCTGATGTCGGCCTTTTAACTTTAGTGCACCTGACTCGTGGAACAAAATCCAGAACTTTTTTTTATTTTTTATTTTTTTTAAGTCAACTCACTCGAGCCTTTTGGACATTTTAGAAGTCTGATTTCGGACCTCTTAACTTCTATGTGTAATTGCTTTTACAATTTTTTTCTCAGCTTTTTAATTTTTACAATTCAGAAAGATTTTAGTGTCTTTGTATGTTTCTTATTTTATCGTTGCCTCCTTTACTTTGTCTTTGTAAATCAATGTGATTTTAAATTGAGGGCCGGCACTCAATGATCTCTCAAGTATAAACGAGTAGCAGTTTAAGGAATATTTGATGAAATTATGTCACTACATTTTTTGGCCAATTAAATCCAGACAGCTTGTTAGACAATGTGTCCAATCTGAGTTTTATGTTTTATGTTCCACCAAAACAAGCTCCTTCCCAAAGCTATTTCTCAGAGGCACCGTTAGCGGGTCCGACGCTTAGCACCGCCCAAGATGATTGTGATTGGTTTAAAATGAAAAATGCCAATAAACCACAGCAGGTTTTTCTACCATCCGGTAATGCTGTGTGGACTGGCTAGACCCTCGTCTGCAGGTCTGGCAATGCAGGACCACTAATGACGCTAATCCACCATGATACTGCTAAGACTGATCATGGCGCATAAAGAAAAGATTGTCCTCCTGCATTTAGTTGAAGAAGCCCCCCAGGGTGCCTATGAAGGAGGAGAGCAGCAGGACTAAATGTCTGAGAGTTGAAAAAGAAGCTTGTTTTCCTACGGAGTCGAGCCGAGAGCTTCCCCTTCAGGAGCGCCGGGATGCTCCTAGTCTCTCAGCGGGATCTCTGGGCCGGCGGCGAGCTGACTCCTGTTTGAACCCCCGGCTCGCAGCTAAATGCAGCTCCACAGCTTTTAATTACACGTCCAGGCTCCTTCTTCAAAACCTTGCAAGCAGATGGTTTGATAAGCTGTGGTGGATTCTGTCGCCTGATACCGCAGCTCGTCTGAGGGTTTTTAGAGAGCTTCTCTTAATAATAATAATAATAATAATAATAATAATAATAATAATAAATTGAATTTGTATAGCGCTTTTCTCAAGCTCAAAGTCGCTTTACAGAGTGAAAACAGTAGATAAACATATAAAAAAATTAAAATAAAAAAAAACTAAGGATTGGCAGAACAGAAAAGATGGGTTTTCAGACGGGACTTATGTTAGTTTGTCTCTCGAAGGGTCATTTGTTGTCGTCTTGAGACAGAACAGTTAATGATAATGGGAGCTGCTTCATGACAAGAGGAGCTCTGTGAGGAGTTCTGAAGTTTAAGATCAGGAAAGGTTTTGAACATGTAGTGTTCATTTCGTCAAACGAGACTAAATATGTTCGTCGACGACCTTTTTTTTTCCCATGACGGAGACGAGACGATGACGAGACTGCACCAATGTCCAAAAACGCTGACTAAGACTAAATTAACATGCGTTATTGACAGCTTGCTAGCTGAAAGTTTGTTATTGTTTCCCGAAGCAAACGGATGCTGGAAATGTATGGAGCTAGAACAGTGACAGTAACCTGTGGTATTGAAAATAAAATTTGGGCATTGAAACAACAAAATATTGGCATTGAAAACTGTTGAACTAAAGTATAAAACACAAACATCAAAAAGTAATAATCTCATAATCCTGAGATTATTTCAACTTTGAGCGTTGTTTGCATCATGATGTTTTTCAATGTCAATGTAAATTTTTTCTTGAGAGTCGCGTGTCTTTCAATGACAGGTTTTGTTTTGTTTAGTACGCTGTCAAAATTTTACAATGTCAGCTGTTTCAGTTTCAACTTTCCTGTCACTGTTTGGCAGGAGGAGAGAGGGGCCTGAGGGGAGGATAAAGGGGGGGCTGTCGTGGCTTGTGTGAATTACTATAGGCTACTAGCGAGAGACTGCACCTCCATAGGAAATCCTGCCATTTTTTCACACAGAAGCAGGCTGGTTTAGTGTTAACTTTTAATGTGGTTTGTCAGTGAATGCGTCAGCCTTTTAGTGAGTGTGTGATTTGCCTAGAAACCTATTATGTGAAAAAATGGCCGATATGAACAAGACTTACTTGATTTGGGGTTCCAGGTGAACAGTGTGGAAGACATTGCAGATATGCGGTTTTAATCAACTCTGAGGATTTGTCCTGAGGTGCGGTATCTTCCAGTAGCCTCTGAATTTACTAGTAAGCCACGCCCCCATTTATCCTCCCCAGGCCCCTCCTCCCTACGCCAAAACAGGACCAGAAAATTTGAAACTAGAAAATGCATAGTGACTTGTTAAAAATCACTTGACAGGAAAAAAAAAAAAACTGCACTACTGAAAAGACACGGACCATCAAGAAAAAATTTACATTGACATTGAAAAACCCATCATGATGCAACAAATGTAAAAAATGAAATATATCATAGGATTATGATTATTACTTTTGATTTTTGTGTTTTATACTTCAGTTCAACATTTTTCAATGCCAATATTTGTGTTTCAATGCCAAATTTTATTTTCAATACCACAGGTTACTGTCACTGTTCTAGCTCCATAGAACGTATTGTACTTCCGTTGGTTCAAGACTAATTCCTCTGTAAATACACTGAACGTGCTTTATTAACAGTAACATTTGTTCCTGTGTGCTTTTATCTCAAATAAATAAATGAAGGCTGCGTAGGACGTACGAAAAACCAGAAGTTTTCTTTTCCACACTGACCTTTTCATTCTTATCATTCCTCCATTACTTTTAGTTAATATATACGCTAAAGTCTGAATGTCACAACTTTCATATGAGTTGCCATGAAGTCGCGGTCCAGGTGCGAGAGCTTCAGGTTATCTTGCAATCAACATAAAAGACGCAAAGAACAGCTGACAGTTTTACAGATTTATCGTCTTTCTCCTCGACTCAGACTGAACTTTTGATGTTTAATAAAAACAAAGTGACACAGGGGGAAAAAATCTTTCTTCATCTTCTAGTCATATCAGGCGATATTTCCTCACGTTTTCAGTCAAATAGACTTTGTGTGGTGTGTGTGTGTGTGTGTTTGTGTGTGTGGTGTGTGTGTGTGTGTGTGTGTGTGTGGTGTGTGTGTGTGTGTGTGTGTGTGTGTGTGTGTGTGTGTGTTTGTTGTGTGGTGTGTACAGCAGATTAAATGGAGGAGTGATGGTGTTGTATTTTCGCTGACGTTCTGCCAGAATCAGTCGCCTGTGAAAGAACTCTAGCGTCTTTTTTTTTTCTCCTCTTCCTCAGAAGTGTGACGCCTGCAGAGATAATCTGCTTTTTCTTTCTTCCTCTTTTTCTCTCGGTCTCCTCACTCTTCTTCCTCTGATCCGTCGGTACTTTTGTTCCCTTTAAGCTCTTTCTTTTTCTTTTCTTCCTCCCTCTCGTATGAGACATAAATACTCTCCGTCTGGCCTCACCTGTCTGTAAAGAGGAACGTTTTTCTTCTCCTTCTCATCCAAATTTGGTTTCATCTGTTACCATGGAGCTCGTTAGGCCCACTTTAGGGGGGCTGAAGCTTCCCTATAACCCCCCCCCCCCCCAACTAATAAGACAAATAATAATTGGATTTTTTTTTTACAGTGCACTCTGAATCAGTATTTCCTCACCATTTATGTGTCAACAACATAAAGTTACTGTATTTTTATTTTTTTTTCACCTTCGGGACCCTCTCATATCCATCAGGTCAAATTGACCCGTGACTTATTCAGGGTTTAAAAACATTGTGAAATAACATTTTACTTCATAATCTATTCTCAAATATTGTCTTTGTCTCAATTCAAACAATTGAGATAACATCTATGTGTTTAGGGAATGCGTCAGTCTCTACTAGCCCACAATTAAACATGGAAGTGGGGTTCGTTTTTTGTCATAAGGTCATAATTCATGTTAAAAAAATCCACTATGGAAACAACATTAGTGGTCTTATCCCGAATAATATTCTGAATTGAGTCAGGAATACATGTTTATTACAGAAAATAAGGCAAGGGCATTGGTTTTCAGGTAGAAAAAATGTCTATTTGTACCATTTTTCTTCTTGTAAAAATTTCAAATGGGTCAATTTGACCTGAAGACCATACAAGGGTTAACAGAGGAGAAATGGAAGAAGACAATATGTTTGTCGCTTTCCAGTTGTTAACATCTTGGCTTCTTGACTGGCTGTCGACATAAATACAGCAACAAAAGATGCAAGTGCAAAGATTTTGCATGCACAAGTTTTGTATACCCTAGAAGCTAAGCCCCCCCCCCC
>NC_045740.1:18048379-18050341 GCF_008692095.1 Etheostoma spectabile
CCCCCGTCTTTCAATCCCATTCATATCCCTTTCTGTTATGCATTTCCTTTTCCTTTTTCCTGGAGAGCAGCATTTTCTCAGTTTCTTTTTGGTGTTTTTTCTTATTACCCTCCACCGGCTCTGCATGCAGTCTGAGGAGAGGATGAATATTTCATGTACAGAACGGATCCGTCCACCTTTTTCTCCCTAAAGAACAAGTTTCCAGAGCAAAGGGAATCATCTGTGGTCAGCTGCTCACGTTTTACTCCAACAAATAAAACTCTCCATCCGTTACCGGTTACCAAAGGAATACAGTGTTGCTCAAAATTTTACATGCACATGCTTAAGTTGACTAAATAGAGGAATAAAAAAATCACCTTTTATTAATTGATCTTAATGCCTTAATTATAAAAAAGGAAAAATCCAACCTTTTAAGGACACCAATTTTCTTTGTGAATGAATAATGATTTGTAAATAAATAAATGTGCTTCCTTTAAATACAGGGGCATAAGTGTACACCCCCCATGTTTAAAATACAGGGTGCAAAGTATCCCCCCCTATTTTAAAATACGGGGGCATAAGTATACACCCCCCTATGTTAAAATACAGGGGCATAAGTATACACCCCCCTATTGTTAAATACAGGGGCATAAGATCACCCCCCTATGTTAAAATACAGGGGCATAAGTATACACCCCCCTATGTTAAAATACAGGGGGCATAGGTTATACACCCCCCTATGTTAAAATACAGGGGGCATAAGTATACACCCCCCTATGTTAAATACAGGGGCATAAGTATACACCCCCTCTGTTAAATACAGGGGCATAGGTATACACCCCCCTTGTTAAAATACAGGGGGCATAAGTATCAACCCCCCCTGATGTTAAAATACAGGGGCATAAGTATACACCCCCCTATGTTAAAATATAGGGAGCATAAGTATAGACTATAAGTATATACTTATACCCCCTGTATATTAACATAGGGGGGTGTATACTTATGCCCCTGAATTTAAACATAGGGGGTGTATTATGCCCCTGTATTTTGTCACATTTTTGTGCTTTTTTTCCCACTATACTGCCACTTTTACACTTATTTTTGGAATTCATGCTCAATAAACCTCATTTATAGGAAATTATATGAATTATTTAGACTCATTGTTCAAATTAGAGGAACGTACATTATGTTGATATGGATTATCACAGACTGGTACGGTATAATGTGTCAAACTCTAGTCAGGATACTGTGTTGAATCCATTTCATTTTCTTTTAAAATGCTATTAAATTGAATGAAAATGCTCAAAACCCAATGAGAATTGACTTGATGATTCATTTTACTTGCGAAAAGCATTGTGTGAAACTATCCATGGTGGTTTGGCCCAATTTGCTTGAAAGAAAACCCCAAATTTCTCATATAGTGACTTTTGAAAATGAATTTGACCAGAGGACAACAGGGATTATGAGACTGAGGGCAAGAAGACAGCAGGATGAGTCTCCACTTACCTGGCATCTTTTTTAATGAATGGTCTGAGTCATCGGCACAGACGGACGTCACCGGCACACAACAACAACCGTCACATGACCTTGATTGAGAAAAAGAGTCTTCTTTTCATTCCTATACGACAAAGATTTATAAAAACTTATGATCTGCCACTCAATCGCCAGCCATTCAAACACAACATCCTCTCGTAACCTCTCAAAGATCGGCTGAACCCAAAGCTTTTTCTTTTTCTTTTAAGAAGCAAAATATCATCATTATGTTTCTGAATTTTGGTTCAAAAGCTGTCAATGTCTAAGTAAACCATTCTCACTCCCAGCTCGTTAAATACCGGCGTTGTTCAGTGGTTCTTAACGTCAGATACGATGCAAAAAGCACCCTTCAGTGTCTGAAAAGAAAGACCGAAACGATGCGTTGCAAGGTTTATTTTTATATGATTTACACTGTTTATTGATCCCCAGTGGGGAAATTACAATTTACAC
>NC_045740.1:18050351-18051108 GCF_008692095.1 Etheostoma spectabile
TAATAATCACTACACACAGGCCTGATATACACACACATGCTCAAGTGGAGAGATGTCAGAGTGAGTGGGCGGCCAAGAGCACCTAGCAGAGCCCAGGAGGTGAAGTGGCATCTCTCCAGCTACCAATCCACACTCTGTATTTCGGTCCATACGGGGGCTTGAACCAGCGACTCTCCGGTTCCCAACCCAGCACCCTATGGACTGAGGTACTGCCAATCACATTGGCTGGGGTGGTGGATGGGTCAAACATCACAACCGCTCCTCAGCTTCACTGTCACATTTCAATGAAAGGAAATTACAATTCAGAATAATCTGCAGCCTTTTTTTTTGAGACTATACGTGAAACAAGGATTTCATCGTGGATCCTTTTGCTTTCCATTCGAGTCCTCAGAGCAAGAGAGCTGCTTTCTCTGAATTAGTATCAGCTGCAGGAAATCCATAGTGCTCTAATTACCCAGAGCTCATCAACAATGACAAAGACTCATCAGAAGACTAATAGGAACAAAAGGTTTCTTTTTCTCCGCCTCTGTCAACAGTTCTGTTCAGTGTAACAAAGAAAATTTGCTTTGTGACCGTTTAAAAATAGATCATAATCATTAATTTCAGTCATGCAACTCCTCAACAAACCAGTAATGTGTTTTATAAAACTCAGTATTTCCAAGAATTTATGACTGACTCATTCGGAGTTGTACCCGACTCAGAATCCATCCATCCATCCATCCATCCATCCATCCATCCATCCATCCATCCATCCATC
>NC_045740.1:18051118-18058554 GCF_008692095.1 Etheostoma spectabile
TCTATCTTCATCCGCTTATCCGGTATCAGGTCGCGGGGGCAGCAGCTCCAGCAGGGGACCCCAGACTTCCCTTTCCCAAGCCACATT
The DNA here is from genome assembly GCF_008692095.1 of Etheostoma spectabile. Classification (NCBI taxonomy): domain Eukaryota; kingdom Metazoa; phylum Chordata; class Actinopteri; order Perciformes; family Percidae; genus Etheostoma; species Etheostoma spectabile. The sequence goes on from NC_045740.1 coordinate 18,051,206, forward strand.
AACCAGTTCTGACTGGGGGTTCCAAGGCCAGGTTGGAGATATAATCCCTCCACCTAGTCCTGGGTCTTCCCCGAGGCCTCCTCCCAGCTGGACGTCCTCCACCGTAGTCCTGGGCGTCCTGAGGCCTCCTCCCAGCTGATATCTCCTCCACTTAGCCTGGTTCTTCCCCGAGGCCTCCTTCCCATCTGGACTCGCTCTCCACCTAGTCCTGGTCCTTCCCCTGCCGCTCCCACTCCGTGATTCCCCCCTAGTCCTGTGGTTCTTCCCGGCAGTGGGCCCCTGCGCTCGGTAGCTTGCCTGCTCGCCTCCATGCCTAGCCTGGGTCTTCCCCCAGCCTCCTCACTGGACGTCTCTCCACCTAGTCCTGGGTCTTCCCCGACCTCCTCCCGCTGGACGTCTCTCCACCTAGTCCTGGGTCTTCCCAGGCTTTCGCCTCCACCTAGTCCTGGGTCTTCCCCGAGCGCTCCTCCCAGCTGTACGTCCCTCCACCATGTCCTAGGTCTTCCCTGCGGCCTCCTCCCAGCTGGATGTCCCTCCGCTTAGTCCTGGGTCTTCCCCAAGGCCTCCTCCCAGCTGGACGTCTCTCCACCTAGTCCTGGGTCTTCCCCAGGCCTCTCTCCCAGCTGACTCTCTCCACATCCTGGTCTTCCCCAGGCCTCCTCCCAGCTGACGTCTCCCACCTATCCTGGTCCTTCCCTCCACCTAGTCCTGGTTATCCCCGAGGCCTCCTCCCAGCTTGAGCGTCCCTCCCCTAGTCCTGGGTCTTCCCCGATGCCTCCTCCCAGCTGGATGTCCCTCCACTTAGTCCTGGTTCTCCCCGAGGCCTCCTCCCAGCTGGACGTCTCTCCACCTATTCCTGGGTCTTCCCCAAGGCCTCCTCCCAGCTGACGTCTCTCCCACCTAGTCCTGGTCTTTCCCCGGCCTCCTCCCACTGGACGTCCCTCCACCTATCCTGGTCGTCCCCAAGGCCTCCTCCCAGCTGGACGTCTCTCCACCTAGTCCTGGTCTTCCCCAGCCTCCTCCCAGTTGGACGTCTCTCCACCTAGTCCTGGGTCCTTCCCTCCACCTGTCCTGTCTTCCCCGAGCCTCCTCCCAGCTGGACGTCCCCTCCACCTAGTCCTGGGTCTTCCCGAGGCCTCCTCCAGCTGGATGTCCCTCCGCTTAGTCCTGGTCTTCCCCAAGGCCTCCTCCCAGTCTGGACGTCTCTCCACCTAGTCCTGGGTCTTCCCGAGCCTCCTCCCAGCTGGACTCCCCTCCACCTAGTCCTAGGTCTTCCCCGAGGCCTCCCCCAGCTGGACGTCCCTCCACTTAGTCCTGTGTCTTCCCCGATGGCCTCCGCCCAGCTGGACGTCTCTCCACCTAGTCCTGGGTCTTCCCCAGGCCTCCTCCCAGCTGGACGTCCCTCCACCTAGTCCTGGGTCTTCCCCGAGGCCTCCTCCCAGCTGGACGTCCTCCACCTAGTCTGGGTCTTCCCCGAGCCTCCTCCCAGCTGGATTCCCTCCACTTAGTCCTGGGTCTTCCCTCGTGCCTCCTCCCAGCTGGATGTGCCTGGACCCCCTCCCTAGGGACCCCCCCCCCCAGAGGCATCCTCGCCAATGCCTGAACCCAACCACCTAATATTTGGATGCAAACGAGCAGCGGCTCCTCTCTGATGACTGAGCTTCTCACCCAATCTCTAAGGGAGACGCCATTTTCTTTAGTCTGCGTGCCAACAGGTAGTGAAATCAGATATTCGTCAAAACTATGGAATCACTGGAACACGCACCTGTACCTGTTTTAATTACTGGGCGTTGCAATTTGTAGGTTTGTATGTATGTGTGTTTCTTTTGTGATATTTTTGGGGATCAGTTTGTCTAAATGTATTTGTCTTTGGTCTGAACCCACCTTTTGTAATGTGTTGAGTGTACTTTTTTTTTTTAATTTTCTTTTTTTTTTTTTAATCTGGACCTTGAGTCTGTAAATAAAGAAATACTGTAGTAGTCCTCCAAGCTAACGTTGGTGAAAGTGTTGACATATGAAAGCATTAAACATGCATTTTAGATGAAAGAGATGAGAGTCTATCCAGTTGTATATCCAGTTGTATATACCGTAACTAAAGAGAGTAGACATCACAATACTGCACTATAGTGCAACTTGCACCAACATTGTCTTTACAAATACTATTTAAGAAGGTTTTTATATACATTTTTATATGCCACTTGTATATAGGTTTGTGCATTCTTTGCATTTTTTATTGTTCAATAGTTGTCCTTGTATTTGATCCTATGTATGAATTCTTTTGTAACCTGTGCGTGTGCTGAGTGTCTTATATTTAGCTGCTGCAGCACTGAAATTTTCCAATTTGCGATCAATACAGTTTTGACTTTTTTTTTTTTTTTTTTGCAGCATCAACGAGCATCAACTGTCTTTTGAAAAAAAAGTTGTGACAGTGTCATGAAATATGGTCGATGAAGACTTGGGAATCAAAAGAAAGGGTTTCGGCATCCGCATCAATCAGCAGATTTCTCTCTGTGTTTCAGTGGAACAGGGATTAATTATTTTTTTTTTTTTTTTTTTTTTTTTTGTCGTGTACCGGACAAACCGAACAACCTTGAGCAGTATCACACAGGTCGGAGTCACAGTGATGAGCTGTTGCAGCAGATTTCATCAGCGACTCCCACTCGGAGCGAGAGGACGGAGCCGCCCCACGCCGCCCTGGCGCTTCACCCAGCAGCGGCGGCGGCATTTGAAGTGCAGGCGGAGGCTAACGAGTGTAATGGATGTGGCGCTGCAGAGCGCTCGCTGGCTTCAAACAAAAGGATCAAGCCTCCGGAAATGATGGAAGACAGAAAGAGAAATGAGATCTTGTGTTATTTTGATCTCGTATGAAGGAGGATGACCTTACCTGACCCTGATCCGCAAATGAAAGGACCATACCGTGCACAAACTAACATTGTGTGTGTCTTTTTCTGCATGTGTTGTTTTGTCTCCCTCCCTTCCAGCTTTCCTCATTACTCATTTAGGGACTTTCTTGCTACATTTAGGGACTTTTTTCCAACCCTCTTAGTGACTGTTTTTCTAAAAACCGACGAGTGACAAATGCAGCGACTTCAGACCGTCCCCGGGAAAGCAAGACACTGTGTTATATTTCATTTCCATGTATACTGTTCCGAGTAATCACAGTCCACGGCTCCTCTGCCAACAGCATGCTGTCACTCTTCCTCTCACTCTTCTTCTCCTCCTCTTGCTCGGTGAGCAGCAGGCAGTCAGCCACCACTACCACTAAGCTTTCTACCTACTTTCATTGAAAATGAGTTGGCAAGTAGCAACATGCCCACAATCTAAATCTTTCCTGCAGGTGAAATGCAGTTCTCTCTCTTTTTTGCATTTGCATTTTAAGACATGGAGCTCATGTTGTGAAGTTGGCTGACCATACCGCTGCACTATCCAGATGACTTATAACACTGTGAGCAGTTGAGCCAAGACTGCTGCTCCTCATAATGAGCCCAGAGTCGGGCAAAAAGAAGATCTTTCACACTGCAGCTGAAAGTGTCCCAATTCTGACTTTTATTCCCTGTTGCATGGATATTTTCAGGGGTGTGTGGAGTGTACGTCCATGCATCCTGGTTCTGATAATATCTCATCCATTAAGTTGGCAGAGCCAGTGTTTATCTTAATTCTCCTATCCGAAGCGACTTTTGAACGTCAATTTAAAATGGTGGGTCTTAAAGAATCCCCCAATTCAGAGGGACTGAACACTTTATGCATGAACACTGGCAGTCCTGACAGTGATATAGAACAATTAACTTTGATAAGTTTAAATAATGTCATATGATTTTTTGTTATGAGAGAAAACCTTTTTTCTTTTTTGGGTGGGTGGGGGGGGGGGACTGAGAGCTTTGTTGCACCTGCTTTGCTTTTTCACTGACTCAAGTCAAGGCTGGGCATGGCGTACCCAGGGAACCTTTCATGGTGTGGGGTTCAAAGGCAAGGAACGAAAGAGAGAGCGAGCACATATGTCCTGTCTCTATCCCTCTCTCCGACTCAGTATTTGTACAGAAGAAGGTGTGGTTGTTGTGTGTGTGTGTGTGTGTGTGTGTGTGTGTGTGTTTGGTGTGTGTGTGTGTGGGTGTGTGTGTGTGTGTGTGTGTGTGTGTGGTGTGTGTGTTGTGTGTGTGTGTGTGTGGGGGGGGGGGGTGTTACACAGCATAACCCACCATGGGTAAACTGTTAATTTAAAGGTCGCGTGAAGGCTTTGCCAGGGCTATAGCTTAATGAATTTGTAATTACACTATTCCATTAGACGGCGTGCCTTTGAATGTCCTGGCCGTGCTATTTGCTCCGCTTTTAAGTCGAGTCGCTGCCGCTGTGAGTTTTTCCGCGTCCGAGTTGAAAAGCAAAGGGAAATTGCATTATTCCCTCTCTTTGGTCCCGTGTCCCTCTGATACGCTTCATTTATTTCCACATCATCAAATCTGTTTCGCATTAGAGCTTTTTGTTTGTGTGTGAAAGGCAAAGACTTCAATTTGAAAAACACATTTACACTTGACGTGATGGAAAGACACAAATCTGCATATATAAATACACACATATATGCAGATTATACCTATATATGAGGTATAGGTGTATATACTAAGAACTTCTTTTAATATAGGTTACTATCTTTACCTGAACACTGCATTTAAGTACACATTTAAGGTTCTTTTGGTGCTACTAAATACTTCTGCAGTACATTTCATAGGAAAATATTACTTTTTACTCATGTATTTACTGTCACATCCCTGATATTCACTTCACCTTGCAATTTAATTCTTCTGCATGTGCTCTTGCTTTGGAGTTATCTATTTTTTACTCTATTCTTAATTCAGTGTTTAATATCTCTTATTTCCTTCTTTCACTTTCTCCATTTGTCTTTACTATTGCTGTCTTTTGTGCTGCTGCAGCAATTGGATTTCCCCTCTGGGAACCAATAAAGGTTTATCTCACGTTAACGCATTTGCAACCCGTCCTCACCTAGAAATCGACCGTATAGGTCGATTGTGCAAGCAGCTCATAACGACTTGTATTCACATTTGTTTTCAGGCGGCGACCACTCACTTGTAATTAATGCAAGAGAAAATGAGGTGACAAAGGATAAGGGCACCACATTACACAAAGGAGATGGTGCAAACACAGGGCTTTCGCTCAGGAGACGCGGGTTCGTGTCCCATGTGACACCAAAAGTCAACTATTGTTTTTTGAAATTAACCAAGTTTTACGGACATTAGTGGCACGTCACGACCACAGCCAATGGGGAAGCTGACTCCTATCCTTATGTCTAGGAGCTTTTAACAGGGCTTTGGCTTTAGTCGTGCATTAGAAAATACAGAAAATAACGTTAATCCTCGGTGCATGGTGCGGTGTCAATCAGCCTTGATACTCCATTGACAGTTAATTTGTAGACGATCAAGACACAAGACGCGGACAAACATCAACACAACTCGGTGGGAAAATGCAACTAAAGATCAGAAACACATTCTCCATTTATCGTCTCCCGTCTCCGTCAGTCGCTTAAAAAAACAACAACAAAGTTTTCTAGAATAAAAAGAACGTTAATCTCGCAATAACAAAAATTGCCGCCGTTAATAACGCGGTTAACTGACAGGACTAATTGTTATGAATTAAACTACTGTACTGAACAATATGTGAGCTAAACTTTTAGTCAATTGACAAAATATGAATGCCGGCTATATTCCAAAATATGAGGATTCTGCTTTTCCTTTTTTTATAAAATGTTATTTTTTATAATTTTGATGTTGAACGTGTGTGTGTGTGTGTGTGTGTGTGGTGTGTGTGGTGTTGTGTGTGTGTGTGTGTGTGTGTGTGTGTGTGTGTGTGTGTGTGTGTTGTGTGTGTGTGGTGATGGATTATCAATCACTTTGTACATTTCCCTTTCATTTGCATGAAATGTTAAAAATTTCCAAAGTTCCTATTCTCTGAGTACGTAGGTAAAATAAAAAGCAGCTGCAGGCGTGTAAAATGTCATCAGTTTGTTTATTTTTAGTCTTTCCAGAGTCTCTGTATTATTGGGAAATTGTTGTGAATGTTGAGCTGCATTAGATTTATCCCCGAGGCAGAAAGCAGAAGGTCCCACCAGAAAGTCAAAGATTGGTGAGCAAATAATGTTAAATGTATTCACAGACTGCGGATAACTTCAGTCCAAATGACAAACGATTTGACTTTTATTCGTTTTTTGGAAAGAGATGCTGAATGATGAGCTCCATTAAAAAAAAAAAAAAAAAAAAAATGTGTTGTTTTTTTATCAGCATATCTGTAAGAGTTTCTTTCAGTGCCACAGCTTACAGCAGAGATGTTCCCTGCAGAGCTTAAAGTAAATCCTCAGGATGTTAGAAGCTGCAGGGATTTCCTTATCTGTTTCGTAGTGAATAGGAGCACTTTCTAACATTGTCACTGTGTGTGTGTGCGTGCGTGCGTGCGTGCGTGTGCGTCCGAGCATTTCATGCAGGTTCAGTTAACTTATTATTTTCCACTTTGTCGTCCAAAGTTAATTTAAGGCTTTTGAGCGCAGAAGGACAAGCCTCAGTTGCTGATTCCCACTTTGGTTCCCCCCCCCCCCCCCCCCACAACTGCCTATTGGAAGAGTGTCAGCTGAAGCTAAACCTCATTAATATCATGTTGCGTGTGTCCATCTTTATTGTTTACACATTTGTCTGCGTTGGTTCCCTCAGGAATCTCTCAACATCAATACCAGTTCTGTCTGGTGATTGTTTTTTTTGTTTTGTGTTCCAGCTCGCCGCACTTTCTCCTCTTTGTCTAATCTGATAATAATGAACCCATTTACACACAGACTCCTGCAGTCCATACTTGTAAAATACAGCAGCTTGGTCAGACTATACATGGCAAACCATGATGCTCCAACCCGTACTTATTCCCGACTTGTAAAATACACTTAGTCAGTGTCTCTCAGCGTCAGGTACCGACGCAAAAATCCCCCTTAAGCGTCTCTATGGGGCGCACCGGGGACTGCAGCTCGAGTATTAAGAGCGAGAACTATAGCGAGTAGTATAGAAGACCAAAAATCTGCACACAGAGGCAAACGACACAGGACTTTCACCCAGGAGACTTCGGTTTTTGTTGTGTTCTTTACCCACGTGTCACTGAATTGTAAATTTTTTAACCTCACCCACGATCTTTTCCTAAACCCAACTGTCCCGTTCTTGCCCCGCATGTCAGTTAAAACACACGTCCAAGTGGCACCAAGAGTCCCGACCAAGTCCTTTAACAGACTGAAAAAATGTCAATATAGCTTTACTTTTAAGCCCTTAACTTTAAAATCCTACATCAGAATGCTCTGATATTACCTGAGAGAC
>NC_045740.1:18058564-18058663 GCF_008692095.1 Etheostoma spectabile
GGTGATGTCTCCCCCAGACTTGGAATGAAGCTCATCTAACATGAGGCTGTTGGGTACTTTGGCGGTTACCCACAAGTTCGTAACCAAGACTCTTTCCAG
>NC_045740.1:18058673-18059715 GCF_008692095.1 Etheostoma spectabile
AAGACAGGAAACACGACAAGTTTTTACTTGCTGCAGGGAGAGCTGCTGAGTGTCACCTCTGACCATCTCCAGACCAACTCTAACATTCTCCTTCAGTGCAGCCTTTTCATAGCATGAGTGAAGCAAGTTTACACAATGTCTGCAGAGACGTGTGCGACCTACGGCCGCCCACTACACAAGGCAACAGCATGACATTTGAGTTCAAAAGGACACACACACACACATACAAGACAGAGGTGAGTAGATTCAATCAGTTCAATCAAGAGGGCATAGACACTCACACAATAGGAAGTAAGTAAATAAGGAAGCCTGCTGTTAAGACAGCTACATTCAAAGTCCGTGTGAGACGACACATGTACAACGACAGGCAAAGTTCACAAATGAAAACACAATTAAGTGTGTAACATAAAAGCAGTATAAACCTTGAGCATGTTTAGCAAAGTGAAATCTCTAACAGACGCTAAAGGAGACTCTTTGCGTCAGTGACAGAAGCCAAAGGCACCTGAACTAGCGCCTTTGACGGCTCGGTGGTGTCGTATTTCCCTCCAACGTGGCCTTCCAGGCAGCTGACCCTGACCCTAAACATAAGCATCGCCGCGGTGCCTGGAAGGACACGTGGGGGGGTGACAAACACCAAACACCCCTTTGACGCGCTGGGAGTGAGAATGTGTCAGACGCTCTAGGCCAGCTGCCCTTTTCTAATTAATCTAACGGCCTAATGGAGAGTGTGTGTCTCTTTCTTCACCATTAGACGTTCAGAATCCTGTCATTATGGTCTTTTATTGCATTAATTGCTGGGATCAAAAATTGTGAAAAACACTCACGCTTATTATACAATTTTAGTGAAGTTATTTCCACTTATTTTTCTACTTTCTACTACTACACTTCTACTCCATTACTTGTATTTGATGGAGTACTTCCACCACTGCTTTAAACAGTTCATAATGGAGAACTTTTGTTTTGGAGAGATACAAATCTGAAAGTGCCGGCTTTGTATTCTCATGATGAAAATGTTTCTCTCTGTGTGTGTGTGTGTGTGTGT
>NC_045740.1:18059725-18071804 GCF_008692095.1 Etheostoma spectabile
GTGTGTGTGTGTGTGTGTGTTGTGTTAAGAGATACCATCAGCTCACGGGTTCATTAACGTCAGGAGCGTGAAGGTCAGCGTCATCATGATGAAGTGAATGTGTCCTTGTTCTTATGAATCTATTATTGATAAAGCGTTCCCAACACGGTATTAGATAACACGCAGTTTGCAGCAATGGAAAGAAAGAAGCTAATTAGGCTATGGGGGGAAATTGCCACGTTGCCACGGAAACTGCTTATCGTTAAGTGCGGATGTTCTTTGTTGGGTTTTTCAGCGACGATCACGGTTCACTGAGGACTTTTGTTTTAAAGGGCTACGCCGTAAAGAGCCACAGTTCAACCGAAGACGGTTGAAAACAACGGTTATAGTTCATTTTGACAAATTTCCTCCAAGTAACATTAAAATATGCAACTATAGAATAATCCAGGGACTGGTGTTGCAAATTAGCTGAGGCTTTAAGGGCTGTGGCGTGTGAAATGGGTTTATGCTACATACATGTCCCTATACAAATAAATATAATAAAAAAAAAAAAAGATTTAGGTCAATGTCAATGTCAATTTTATTTCTATAGCATATTTAAAAACAACAACAGTTGACCAAAGTGCTGAACCGGGTCGATGTCAAATACATAAATAACACGTGTAAAAATGACTACAACCATCACAGTGCATCATAGGTCTTAAGTAAGAACCAATGGGCTTGGAGCTGGGAGCCGCAGACAGGAAGTCAGAAAGTATTGGGATACGGACTGAACCATTGTCCGTTTGGGTCTTTTCATGAAAAAATATAGAATAAAAGACTTTAAGAAATGTCAAACCATCGTTTGTTGTTTGACAGACAGATGATTGACAGATGTTAAAGAGGGGCTAGTTGGCATTGTTGCCTGCAGAAAAATCCACAACGTAGATGTGGTCAGTGGGATCTGATTCATTTACACACACGGTTGTGTGTCAACAGACACACACGGTTGTGTGTCAACAGACACACACGGTTGTGTCTCAACAGACACACGTCAACTTTCAAAAAATTGAAACATTGACTTTAATTGAATCTATTATGTCAACAGGTTCCACGTATTTTTATTAGGTTAGTTAGAAAACAAAAATATTAATTATTTTATTTAATTTATGTTTCAGTAACACAATGATTGTTAATTCAGCCAATTTTAGATTTTAGATTAACAAGATATATTTAAGCTTAACCAAGTTAAGTCACGTATGTCACATGATCCTAAATAGTATATGAACAGGCTACATATTTTACTTTTGTCACATCAGCATACATCTTCTTTGTAGTGCATGAAATCATATATCTAACTAGGGTTAATGAAAACATTATGTTTAATAATCACTAACCAGTGTTCTTCTGAGCAGGAATTACCTCAAAGATGTTCTAAGGAAAAAACTGAATTGTTCTGTAGGAGATTTAAATCGCTCCAAATGATCTTACTTCCCTGATTTAGTTGAAAAAATGATGAAAAACCTGCTGTGTCCCACGTTTACCAGCTACATTAATCACATCATTAAAGGGATGTACACATTAATGCATCAATGCTCATAATCCAGTTACAGTAAGTTATGCGCAACATTCTGAATGGGACCATTTGGCTAAATGAGAACTTTTACTTATGGTGCTGGTAACGGAGTATTGACTCGACTCCTAAACGTTTTTTTATCTCCGTCCTTTTCCCAGGATCCTCGGCGATCAGCCAGAGCGGAGCTGACCTCACACAGCTCCTCCTCCTTCAACAGAGATACCGTCATGACGTTTCTGTCATTTTTCCTCCTCCTTAACCCTCGTGTTGTCTTCCCGTCAAAATTGAAAATCAAGACTTTTGTTGGTGCTTTTTTATCGATGTTTCTTACGTTTTTGTCCCTTTTTCAACACTTTTGACGCTTTTTTTCAATGGTTGTGACTTTTTTTAACTTATTTACTTTTACTTTTACAGTTATTTTTGGAAATTATGGTCAATAAACCTCATTTATAGGAAATTATGCCCAATGTTTCAGTTAGAAAAGCAAAAATTTGGAATTATTGAGACTAAAATTAAGGGACAAAACATGAGAAAATGTTAAAAATATTGATTTTGGCGGGAACACAACACAAGGGTTAAGAATGACTTCAGAGCTTAACTCCAAATCTTCCAGAGTCGCGGCCAAAGCCGATTCAAAAAGACCGCTGTTCTTTAGCAGCGGCGGCCATCTTCTTTATTTTCAAGTAGTGGGGAATTCTCAGCCACGACTTGGCCGTCCTTATGCTAAGCCCCGCCCACCAACCCTATACCCGATGTGATTGGCCTGACTAGAGTTAGGTTTTTAGGAGAGTTGCTAGGCTGCACCCTAGCTGGAAAAACAACTGCTGCTGCTAGGGTGCAGCTAGATTTCTTCGCTAGATTTCATTAAATTCCAACACTGATTCAATATATGTTGAACTCTGTGCTTGAAGCTGCATCTTCGTTTTGCAGCAAGCTTGGTCTCCGTGTGATTATCTCACACACGAGGTCCGAATTGGTGTAAAGAGTCTTCCTTATAAAGGGTTTTACCTTTTCATCTCGTTGCTGCAGTGATCTCTAAAGCTTCGGTTCTACTGCTGGTTAAAAAATCGAGGTCAGACCATTATTTTCAGCCTGTTTCCCTTTCCCTGGGGTTCTCCTGCCACCTTCGGCTGGCGAGACGCTCCGTCTTTCCAAATAAAAAGAAGAAGATAATCCACTCCAGAGCCAATAACGTGGGACAAGCTTTACAGTGTGTGTGTGTGTGTGTGTGTTTGGCTCGTCTGTAGCCTCCACTGTACTTCCCTTCACCACAGAGGCACACAGTTCCTACCACTGCTCTCGTTTATGTATCCCGGGGCAACGGTGCAGGAACAATATCATAAACTTTTGGTGTGTTTATAGATACGGCGGAGTGGGAAGGGAGGACAAAGCAGGTGCAAAGCTCCTGCAGTTCTTAAAGTAACACACACACACACACAGAACAAACTGTATACAATATCTGGGTAATGGGTAACATAGTTATATTGATTTTGTCATAACATGATAATAATAGTCATAACCGAAAGAACGAGATCCAGGGTACAGGCGGCCAAAATGGGTTTCCTCAGCAGGGTGGGGGGGTGGGGGTTGGCTGGCGTCTCCCTTAGAGATCGGGTGTGAAGCTCAGTCGTCAGAGAGGACCTCGGAGTAGAGCCGCTGCTCCTTCACGTCAAAAGGAGCCAGTTGAGGTGGTTTGGGCATCTGGTCCAGGATGCCTCCAGGCACGTCCAGCTGGAGTATTTTTACATTGTTAATGTCTTTCTTCTCCCCTCTCCTCTCTCTCTCTCTCTCTCTCTCTCTCTCTCTCTCTCTCTCTCTCTCTCTTTTTTAGGCGGGGTTTGCATCGCCCAGTCTCTGAAGATTCCCCGGGAGCCGAGACCAGGCGAATTTGACAAGATCGTCCTGCGTCTGATGGAGACGCCCAACGCTCGCGCCGTCATCATGTTTGCAAACGAGGACGACATCCGGTAAAAACACGCAACACGCAGACACAAGTTTGATTGTGTAAAGTTTGATGCTGTAAAGTTGGTTGTGTAAGTGTATGCTGTGATTGGTTGTAGTTGACTGGTAAGTTGGTGGTAATAGTTTGACTGTGTAAAGTTTGCTGTGTACAGTTTGACCTGGAAGTTTGATGTGTAAAGTTGGACTGTGGTAAAGTTTGTGGTAAAGTTGACTGTGTAAAGGTTGACGTGTAAAGTTTGACTGGGTAAGTTTGACTGTGTAAAGTTTGATTGTGTAAAGTTTGATGCTGTAAAGTTTGGTTGTGTAAAGTTTGACTGTGTAAAGTTTGACTGTGTAAAGTTTGATGCTGTAAAGTTTGACTGTGTAAAGTTTGATTGTGTAAAGTTTGACTGTGTAAAGTTTGACTGTGTAAAGTTTGACTGTGTAAAGTTTGATTGTGTAAAGTTTGGTTGTGTAAAGTTTGATGCTGTAAAGTTTGATGCTGTAAAGTTTGATGCTGTAAAGTTTGACTGTGTAAAGTTTGGTTGTGTAAAGTTTGATGCTGTAAAGTTTGATTGTGTAAAGTTTGATGCTGTAAAGTTTGATTGTGTAAAGTTTGACTGTGTAAAGTTTGGTTGTGTAAAGTTTGATGCTCTAAAGTTTGATTGTGTAAATTTTGACTGTGTAAAGTTTGATGCTGTAAAGTTTGATGCTGTAAAGTTTGATGCTGTAAAGTTTGATGCTGTAAAGTTTGACTGTTGTTAAAGTTTGACTGTGTAAAGTTTGGTTGTGTAAAGTTTGGTTGTGTAAAGTTTGATGCTGTAATGATTGTGGATGAGAGACCAACAGGCAGATTGGTAAATTAAGTAAGATTCAGTTCTCAAGATATGCCCCCGCTTTAAAAAAAAAAATGAGCAAAATGGCTGCAAGTCAACACGGATTAGTTTAAAGGAACAGATACCTCTTACTGTCTTCAGAAGATTAGTTACAGAAAACCTGAGGAAATCATAAATGAGCTAACATGGTATTTAAAAATCCTATTTTACACTATATTGTAAACCAGCGTCCTTGTAAGGACTGTTCTTTGACATTTGTTTCAGACGTAAATATCTCAACACCTGTGAAATGGATTGTCATGACGTTGTGTTCAGACATTCCTGGTCCTCAGAGGTTGGACTTTGATGATCCTGGATGACTTTTTTCCATTTGCTATGGAAATCTTTTCCCCTTCAGGACAAACTTAAATCTCTTTAGTGATCACTTAAGTTTTCCACCATAGCACCGTCATCACGTCAACATAATAATGTGTACTTTGGTTTGTTATAAAACACCTGTAAAGCAAATCGCTCCCATTGTGCTTAGCTGTGTTTTGTGAAAGTTAGCAAATATTAGCATGAAACCTGCTACAGTAAGATGGTAAACAGCTTAGCATCAGCACGTTAGCATTGTCATCCTGAGCATGACTCTAGACTGGAAGTTTTATCATTTGGTCCAATATTTTCATTTTGTAATTTATTTCCAGTATTATTACTTTTTTAATTCTATAATTGTTTACTTTTTACATACTTTTTTTTAGAAAGTAGAAACTGAAACTCATCTTCTGAAGGACACTGGAGGATGCAAACTGACGTACTGTACCTGTATGCTCTTAAAGTCTAATAATCAGTTCATCCTCCAGCTGTTAGGAGCAGATTAAGATAACAAGCTTCCAATTATCTGGGTGAGCTGAGAGACACACACACACACACACAGACGTATGCACACACACACACCCACATACACACACATAAATATTCAAACGCACACACACACACACATGCAAGCGCACACACACGTACACACAAATACGCATGCAAGCGCGCACACACACACACGTATGCACACACATACACAAACACACACACACACGTATGCACATGCAAGCGCACACACGCGCACACACACACACACACACACAGACATAAACCACACAATCATGTAACAGCTGATGTTATCTGCAGCTCTGAGAGAAACCTCGCTCATCTTCTCAGAGAAGAAAAGGAAACACATGTCGTGTTTGATCTTTAATTTATTAAAATGATTTATTGGCGTTCACATCCGAGTGAAATGTCTCAGAAACTATTTGATGGATTGCCTTCAGTTCGGTTTCAGTACTGACGACATTCCCATGAGCCTCAGCTCTACTTTACTGTTTAGGGTTTCGTAGCTAATGTTGGCATGCTAACCCTCTATACTAGCTAACCCTTTATACTAGCTAACCCTCTATACTAGCTAACCCTCTATACTAGCTAACCCTCTATGCTAGCTAACCCTCTATACTAGCTAACCCTCTATACTAGCTAACCCTCTATACTAGCTAACCCTCTATACTAGCAAACCCTCTATACTAGCTAACCCTCTATACTAGCTAACCCTCTATACTAGCTAACCCTCTATACTTGCTAACCCTCTACACTGGCTAACCCTCTATACTAGCTAACCCTCTATACTAGCTAACCCTCTATACTAGCTAACCCTCAATACTAGCAAACCCTCTATACTAGCAAACCCTCTATACTAGCTAACCCTCTATACTAGCAAACCCTCTATACTAGCTAACCCTCTATACTAGCTAACCCTCTATACTAGCTAACCCTCTATACTAGCTAACCCTCTACACTGGCTAACCCTCTATACTAGCTAACCCTCTATACTAGCTAACCCTCTATACTAGCTAACCCTCTACACTGGCTAACACTCTATAACACACTATACTAAGATTGAGAATATGGTTCATCTCCTTATTTCCTTCTCCGCTTCCTTCTTTCCTTCTTTACTTCACACTACCTTCCCATACCTCCTCGGTTCCCTCTCTCTCACCTTCTTTTCTTCTCCACCTCCTCTTTTCCTTCCCCCCTCATTCTCTCCTTGATTACTTCATCCTTCCTTTCTTTGTCTCCTTTCCTTCTCCTCCACCTTCTTTTCCTTTTTATTATTTTTTTCTGTTGATCTCCTTTCTTAATCACCTCCCTTTGTTTGTTTCCTTCCTCCATCTCCTTCCCTTCATGCCTCCTCCTTCCTTCCACTCCTTGACTTCCCTTTCTTCCCTTCACTACCTCGTCTTTCCCTTTTCTACTTCCCCCTTTCCTCCTCCTTCCCTTCTGTAAACATCCTTCTTCTTTCCTCTGTCTCCCTCTTAACCAGCTAAACACCAGTTTCCAAAAAATGAACAGAAACGCTTTGCAGTAGTTGATATTTCGAGGGAAGTGACTCTGGTCCCGGTCTCATGTGATCCCTGACAGGCGAGTCCTGGATGCGGCGAAACGCAACAACCTGACGGGTCACTTCCTGTGGGTGGGCTCCGACAGCTGGGGGTCCAAGATCTCTCCGGTGGTCCAGCAGGAGCGCGTGGCCGAGGGCGCCATCACCATCCTCCCCAAGAGGGCGTCGGTGGACGGTGAGGCAGGAAAAATATTATTTTATTTTATTATTATTATTTTATTTTTTTATTATCATCTTTAAATTTTACAAACGTAAACATTCATTGAACAATGTGGCATCAGAGAAAGTTAGATAATAGAGAACATAAAAAAGTAAATAAATAAATGAAACATCCTTTCTATGCAGTGAATATATATATAATAGCTTGAGATAGAAAAAAAGAATGGACACATAAATATAAAAATATATATAAATAAATAAAAAATTAGAAGAGTGGATTAAAATATAAACATCAAGCAAACATAAAATACAGTACAAAAAACAAGATTAGATGGGCTATGGCTATATAAGTATAATTGCTTAAAGTCTTGCAGTAGATCAGCTATATAGATAGTTTTCTTATTATTAATGATTTGGATAAAAATTTCGAAATTCACTTCTGAAGTGAGTAAAAGCTGGTCGCGATTTAGCAAATTTTGCTTTATGGATATATGAAATTTCCCTTGTTGAATTAGTAAATTGACAATCCTGTGTAGATTTTTTATTTTTGTGATCATATTTTAATAATAACATCTTTTGCTTCTAATTTGATCTGGTGATTCTTTTGAATATTGTAAATAATTTAATTTAACCATTTTTTTCCAGAATTTGTTAAAAGAATAAATAGAGACATTTTGAAGGAGATCATCATCAGACCTATTTTTTTAAACTATTTTATAAACCTTCATGTTCTCTTAGGGTCTAATTTGACCCCTTTCCAAAAAGTTGGAACCCCAGAAATTAAACATAAATTTGGGTTTCTTTCAACAAATTGTCCAAAAAGTAACGTGGATGGTTCCCAACAACGCTCATCTCACGAGTTAAATTAATGATTAGTTCACTAATTTCATTGAATTTTTGGTTTTTTTGTCAATTTTATATAAGCATTTGGTTAAAAAAAAAAAAATTGGGTGAAAGAACTTTCAAATAAGTGTAACAAAAAAAAAAAAAAGAAAGAAAGAAAAAATTCTATTAAATTAAAACCACAAAAAAAACACAGACAATCAGAATTTACCAAAAAAAAAAAAAAAAAAAAAAAAATGCAAAGGATAAGTTCGAGAAGGAGCAAGCGGAAGCAAATAATAAAGCTTAACTTAAACTTTAGTCATATTTTAAAATCTCCACTAAGCTTTTGGTTCTGATTTTAATGGTTGGCCCTGTTAAATCTGGCTTTTAGCTTTTTTAAATTCTCAATTTCGTGATTTCGTCCATGATTCTGTGATCACAGGCTCTACATTAACGGTAGTAATAATCAGTCTGGGTAAAAAAAAAAAGAATTAAGAAGACACTTGTCACCGGGCTAAACAACCATTTTCGGGGGAAACCCAGATCATCATTAATATAATTATAATATATATATATATTATATATATATATATATATATATATATATATATATATTTTTAAATCTTCTTTCCGCAGCGTTCGACCGGTACTTCAAGAGTCGCTCGCTGTCCAACAACCGCAGGAACGTCTGGTTCGCCGAGTTCTGGGAGGAGAACTTCGTCTGCAAGCTGGGGATGCACGGCAAGAGACCCGGCAGCCCCAGAAGTGCACAGGTGGAGACAAACCGGGTCGGCAAAAGGGGGTCAAAGGTCAACACGCTTCGGCTTCATATCCCGAGAGGAACTTGTCACACAGCAGCAAAACGTCTATTATTCTTCTCTCTACTGTCATAACTCCTCCTCTGTCTTTCTTCCTCCTTTCTTCTCTATTCCTTCTTCTCTCTACTGTCCATAACTTCCTCCTCTCTCTTTCTTCTACGTTCCTTCGTAATCCTTCTTCTCTCTTACTGTCCATAACTTCCCTCTCTGTCATCTTTCTCCTTTCCTTTTCTTACTTCCTTCTTCTCTACTGTCAGAACTTCTCTCTGTCTACTTTCTTCTCCCTTTCTTCATGTATTCCTTATTCTCTCTACTGTCCGTAACTTCTCCTCTGTCCTTTCTTCTCCTTCTTACTTCCTTCTTCTCTCTACTGTCATAACTTACTCTGTCTCTTTCTTCCTCTTTCTTCTACTTCCTTCTTCTCTAACTGTAATACTTCCCTCCTCTGCTTTTTCTTCCTCTTTCTACTTCCTTCTTCTCTCTACTGTCCATAACTTCCCTCCTCTGTCTCTTTCTTCCTCCTTTCCTTCTCTACTTCCTTCTTCTCTCTACTGTCCGTAACTTCCCTCCTCTGTCTCTTTCTTCCTCTCCTTCTCTACTTCCTTCTTCTCTCTACTGTCCATAACTTCCCTCCTCTGTCTTTTTCTTCCTCCTTTCCTTCTCTACTTCCTTCTTCTCTCTACTGTCCGTAACTTCCCTCCGTCTGTCTGTCTTTTCCTCCTTCATTCTCTACTTCCTCTTCTCTTATGTCCGTAACTCCCTCCTGTCTATTCTTACTTTCCCTTCTCTACTTCCTTCTTCTCTCTACTGTCCGTAACTTCCCTCCTCTGTCTCTTTCTTCCTCCTTCCCTTCTCTACTTCCTTCTTCTCTCTACTGTCCATAACTTCTCTCCTCTGTCTCTTTCTTCCTCCTTCCCTTCTCACTTCCTTCTTCTCTCTACTGTCCATAACTTCCCTCCTCTCTGTCTTTATTCCTCCTTCTCTACTTCCTTCTTCTCTCTACTGTCCATAACTTCCCTCCTCTGTCTGTCTTTCTTCCTCCTTCCCTTCTCCACTTCCTTCTTTGCTCTCTCTCTCTACTTCCTTCTCAGTCTTCTTTCTTCTTTAATTCCTTCTATCCTCCTTGCCTTATAATCTCTTCCTTTCTTTCTATAGTCCCTCCTCTATACTTCTATTCATCTTTTATCTCTCCTTTTTTCTCTCTACCTTCTCCTTTCTGCTTCTCCATTCCCCTTTCCTTCTCCACTTCCTACCCTAGGAAACTAGTCATCTTACATAGCAGTAAGAAAACGTCTCTATCTCCGTCTTCTCTCGACTGTCAATTACTCCTTGTCCCCCCTTTGCGTCTGTCTTTCTTACTCCCTTTGCGTCTCCTTTCCTTCCCTTCATCCTTCTTTGCATCTCTATCTCCTCTGTTCCATCTCCTGATTTCCTGTTTTAGCCTCCTCCTTCCTTCCTCTATCCCCACGTTCCTTCTTATATCGCCTCATCTTTTCCTCCTTTCCTTCTCCACCTCCTTCTTTCTTTCTCCACCCTCTCCTTTCTGCTTCTATTGCCTCCTTTAACCCCGGCTTCCCATCTCCACACCTCCTCCTTTCTTTCTTCTCCTCTTCTTCAACAGTCTTAGTTCCATGTTCTTAAATCCCAGGTGAGGCTGATTGTTTTTTTTTTCTCGGGGCACAAAATAAAACGACTGACTCAGAAAGTAATCATTTGCTCAGACGCCGTTAAACTTTCTCACTGTTCATTACACAACACCACCACACACCCACACACAAACACCACACACAAACACACACACACAACACACACACAACACACACAACACAAAACACAAACAAACACACCACACACAACACACACACACACACACACACCACAATAAACCCCATTACTCGTCTCCCTAAGCAACGGCCAAAATCCAACATGGAAACCCCCCGTTTCTTCCCCCGGCCCCTTTCTCCCGTCGCCTTTCCTTTTTTCTCCCCCCCCCCCCCCCCTTTTTGCCTTTTTTTTTCGTTCCCGCCCCCCCCCCCCTCCTTTTTTTTGTGTGTTTTTTTTATTGTGGTTTTTTTTTTTTTTCTTTTTTTTTTGTCCGTCTCCTTTTTTTTTTTTTTTTTCCGCCCTTGCTCCCTCTTTTTTTTTTATTTGTTGTTTTTTTTTTTGGGTGTTTTTGTGGTGCGCTTTTTTTTTTTTTTTTTTTCTTTTTGAAACCAAAGGTGTTCCGTGTTTTTACTACAAGAACTATATGATGCACATGTTGAACAGAACAAACGATAAAACAAAACGTAATGGAGGTGTATGATGCAATAGCTAGGTGCTAATGTATCAGATAAGTTAAAGGTCCCAGACATGGTGCGCTTTGGATGCTTTATATAGACCCTTAGTGGTCCCTAATACTGTATCTGAAGTCTCTGTTTATAGACCTTAGTGGTCTCTAATACTGTATCTGAATCTCTCTTTATATATAGACCTTCGTGGTCCTCTAATACTGTATCTGAAGTCTCTTTATATAGACCTAAGTGGCCCTAATACTGTATCGAAGTTTCTTTTAATAGACCTTAGTGGTCCCTAATACTGTATCGAAGTCTCGTTTATATAAACCTTAGTGTACCTAAACTGGATCTGAGTCTTTTTCATAGACCTTAGTGGTCCCTAATACTGTATCTGAAGTCTCTTACCCAGGGCTCGGTTTACACCCATCACCATTTTAAAAACTAACTCATATTAAAAAAAACTCATAAAGTGACATTTTCAATGATTGGATCTTTAAATAAAAAACATACCAGTAAAAATAAAATAAAAGTTATGAACACGGCATCATCTTGATTCCTAGTTACCACCCTAGCAACCAGAATTTAAAGAAAACAGCATCTTCTATTGTACCCACTCTATATATTCACTCACTCACTCCACTTTTCCAGAGCAGATGCAGGTGTCTCATTCAGGGTTAACGGGGTCTGTTGTCTCTCCGGGCCGCTCCGCTCCGACACTTGACCTCCCCTTCGTTTATATTCGTGAGGCGGATTTTCTGGCGGGCGCCGCCTGCCAATTACCACTCTGGATAATCATTTTGGGGCTCGAGCTTTAGAGCCCCGCGACGCTGACATCCCGCGGTCGGTAATTAATCCCGAATGCAATCACGCTGAGTGTAACAATGAGTGTGAAGAAGCGTTCGTAATCATCATAAGATACAGGAGGTTGGCCATGAGTGTCAGAGGAGAGTCTACTGGACCGCGTGGTGTCGTCTGCATGTGTGAGCCGGTCTACAAGATCTCTTTAGACCGACTTCTGGCCTGTTTCAATAAATGCAGAGTCAGAACGCCAAAGCACAAGGATCCAGCTAAAAGCACTCTGGGCCCTATTTTAACCTGGCGCAGGTGCGTTCAGGGCGCGTCCAAATCCACTTTTGCTAGTTTGATGGGTGGAAAA
This sequence comes from Etheostoma spectabile, assembly GCF_008692095.1. Taxonomy (NCBI): domain Eukaryota; kingdom Metazoa; phylum Chordata; class Actinopteri; order Perciformes; family Percidae; genus Etheostoma; species Etheostoma spectabile. The sequence continues at coordinate 18,071,696 of NC_045740.1, forward strand.
AAGGATCCGTGCACCGGTCGCATGGTTCAAAAGGGTTGTCCTCAGTGTCTTCATTAAGGCAAGGCAAGGCAGCTTTATCTGTAGAGCACATTTCAGCAACAGGGCAATT
>NC_045740.1:18071829-18080273 GCF_008692095.1 Etheostoma spectabile
TGGGGCAATTCAAAGTGCTTTACATGAATCAGTTAAACAGATAAAACACAGGTACAAATTAAAAATCAAAACATTAAAAATAAAAACACATGAATAGACAGGTAAAAACAAAATAGAAAACTTAGGACACATCAAACACAAAAATAAAAGTACACTGCAGCTAAGAATGTAAAGAAATGAGCAGTCATTAAGAAAGGCAGCATCAAAAAGAAAGGTCTTCAGCCTGATTTAAAAGACTGAGAGAGTAGCAGCGGATCTGCAGGTTTCTGGGAGTTTATTACAGATAGAGGAGCATAGAAACTGAAAGCTGCTTCACCCTGTTTAGTTCTGACTCTGGGGACAGAACGTAGAACTGTCCCGATGACCTGAGAGGTCTGGGGGGGTCATGTGTAGTTAGCAGACCTGTCCAGATGACCTGAGAGGTCTGGGGGGTCATAGTGTAGTAGTAGTAGACCTGTCCCAGATGACCTGAGAGGTTCTGGGGGGGTCATAGTGTAGTAGCAGACCTGTCCCAGATGACCTGAGAGGTCCTGGGGGGTCATAGTGTGTAGCAGATCAGAAATGTATTTTGGACCTAAACCGTTAAGGGATTATAAACTAAGCAAGAGTATATTGAAATCATTCTTTGAGACACAGGGAGCCAGTGTAAAGACTTCAGAAACGGAGTGATGTGATCCAGTCTCTTGGTCTTAGTGAGGACTCGAGCAGCAGCGTTCTGAATCAGCTGCAGCTGTCTGATTGATTTTTTAGGGAGACCTGTAAAGACCCCGTTAAGTAGTCAGTCTACTGAAGATGAAAGCATGGACAAGTTTTCCAAGTCTTGTTGAAAAGTCCTTTAACCCTTGATATATCTTAAGGGATAGTAGGCTGACTTTGTTATTGTCTTAAGTGGCTGTTAAAATTCAGGTCTGAGTCCATGACTACACCAGATTTCTGTCTTGTCTGTTGTGTTTAAATTGTTTGTTGAAGCTGAGCGCGACTGTAATCGTTCCTTTTTTTTCCAAAACAACCCATCCGTTTTTCCTTCATTTAATTTCAGAAAGTTCTGGCACATCCAGTCGTTATTTGTTCGATGCACTTAGTCAGTTTTTGTATTGGACTATAGTCCCCTGGCGATAAGGTTAGTAAATTTGTGTGTCTCCGCATAACTATGGAACTTTATTTGTTTTTCCCATAATCTAAGCCAGTGGAAGCATGTAGATGTTAAACAGAAGAGGCCCCAGAATGGAGCCTTGCGGAACTCTCCACGTCATATTTGTGACATTAACCTTCATGTTGTCTTCCCGTCAACCATGAAATCGTTTTGGTCTTTTTTTTTTTATTCTTTCAACATTATCGCTTTTTCGTCACTTTTTCAATGTTGGGTGGGTGCATTTATTGATGTTTTTGGTGGGTTTTCCACAGTTTTTTTTTATATTTTTAATGTGTTGACATTTTCAGCGCTTATTTCGACGGCCCATTTTTTTTGTGATACAAAATTAACTGAAAACGGGTCAAATTTGACCCAAGGACAACGTGAGGGTGTGATTTGGGCGTAACACGCAACAAACCAATCAGAGTGCCATCTCTTTCCGCATTGCTAATATGATTGAGCGGATTTGCACCTTAATATTTTGATATGTAATCCTTTGCATGTGTGAGTGCGGTGTGTGTGTGTGTGTGTGTGTGTGGTGTGTGTGTGTGTGTGTGTGGGTGTGTGTGTGTGTGTGTGTGTGTGTATAACAAGCATAGTGTGAGCGCTGTGCATAAGCCTAGGTGCATTTTACTAATGCACTGTTAAAATAACAATGACATGCTGCGTTACTGACTTTAGACCAGGCTTTTCTTGGTCAAAGGCGCAATCACTTTCCTCTGCCTCAAGATAGCAATACCTGTGCACCTGAACGCACCACCCTGTAAGACCAGCACGCCTGTAGTAGGGGGGGTCCCTGCTCCATCTCTCTTTCCCTTAAGGGCTTAAAAAATGTTGTAATGAGAAAAGACAATGTGAAAGTGTATAAAGTCAGGTTCAGGGGAACAGACGTTGACGTGAATCTTGTGGTTTCTACATTTGAACACAACGTGTTTTCCCCTTCTAACTGAGTCTGAAGCCTTCACGGATTCAGGGCTCAACGTAGAGCAGATGTAAATTAGAAGCTGCTATAACTGGAACTGAATTTTCTGTGTCTCCGTCAGCTCTCGCCTGAGTCTCTGAGTGCTGACTGCAGAGACCCTGCGGAGGAGTAATTCTCCCCTGATTCGGCCACTTCTTGTAGAAACGGGGGGGAGGGGGGGGGGCATTGAGAGCCAAATCCTTTACAAACAGTCCGACACAGCAACGGGATTAGTGAAAGGTGTTGGGTAAATACAGGTGCGCGGATATAGAGCAGCTGTAGAAACAGCAGGAAAAAAATGGGTCCCAGCTGCTGATAGCGCTGTGACTCTTTACCTGGGCTCAGTGGCGGCTTTGATTGGCCGGATGCTGATAACGCTGTGACTCTTTACCTGGGCTCGTGGACGGGCTTTGATTGGCGGCTGCTAAGCGCTGTGACTCTTTACCTGGCTCAGTGGACGGCTTGATTGGCGGCTGCTGATAGCGCTGTGACTCTTTACCTGGGCTCAGTGGACGGCTCTTGATTGGCCGGCTGTGATAGCGCTGTGAACTCTTTACCGGGCTCAGTGGACGGCTTTGATTGGCGGCTGCGATAGCGCTGTGACTCTTTACCTGGGCTCAGTGGACGGCTTTGATGGACGGCTGCTGATAGCGCTGTGACTCTTACTGGGCTCAGTGGACGGTTTGATTGGCCGGCTGCTGATAGCGCTGTGACTCTTACGGGTCAGTGGAGCTTGTTGGCGGCTGCTGGCAGGACGCAGCTCCACATCTGCAGTCCGAGTCATCACACAACAGCCCCAGTCAGCGGTCAGCGTCCACAGTGGTGTGTGTGTGGTGTGCATGCATTGTGTGTGTGTGCCGCGTGTGCATGCATGTGTGTTTGTGTGTGTGTGTGTGTGTGTGGGTGTGTGTGGGTGTGTGTGTTAGCGGTGTCCTGTTGTGCGCATTGTGGTTTTGTGGTGCGTTTTGTTGTGTGTGTGTGTGTGTGTGTTTGCATTTGTTTTTTTCTAACCTAATTTTTTGAGTTGATTTCACCCAAAATGTCCTCATTCATGAGTTATTACTTCCACCAACTAATCAAAGTATTCTCATAAGACGTAGAATCTGCCATTCAGAAACGACGAGTCGTTTTAATGACGGTTGCATGCGGCGCCTCCATCTTAAATACCGCGCCCAAGGATGGGACTACTGTACCTCGCCTTTCGTCCTTTTACACTCAGCGGCACCGTGACTAATGCCACCCAGAGAGAAAGAAGGAGAAAGAGGAATTAAAACGACAAAACACACAACAAGACCAAAGTTAATATTGGAGTGGCTAGAACGGCCGTGTGTGAACGATGAGAAACTAAGGACACTTCGGGTTCTGAGAACTGGAGCAGTTGGATGGAAGGGGTTAGAAAGTAATATTTAGTGGTTGTCATATACAAGTCACTGCAGATGGGAGAAATCTTAAACATGTAGTTCAGAAAGTAGCAGTTAAGAAAAAGCTGTGGTTTGAGGTAAAAACTTAAAGACGCACGCCAATAAAACAGTACTTTATTTCAGCTACGCATGGACTCTGAATGTGAAGCAACTCTGTTTCCCGTAAAGTTAAACAAAAACGTTGCATCTGCTTTTACTTTTTTAGTAATGTACCAGTCTCCTGGGGAAAGTCCTCTGGTTGGTTTGACCCATCGACCCCCCCCAACCTGCTCTTAGAGGACACATGGTTATCCTTACTTTGTCACTTACTCCCTTCTTTGCTCCAGTAATAATGACTACGGCCACTAGGGACCGCACCACTGAAACCTAAAGCTAAGGTAGTGTAGTTGCCGCTTGCACAAATGACTAAGGAGCATTTTCCAGGGGAGGAAAGTCTCTTGGGAATGCAAATTAAATAATATTAATTGAAATATGGCCCGGGTTTGAATCTTTGTCTAATGTTGGGACATAGGTGGAGGGGACAAAATGTCTGCTTCCATCCACCCAGCAGAGAAGGAGGAGAAGCAGACTGCTCGGAAAGGAAGAGCGCAGGCTCTTTGAACTTATTAAATTGGCTATTAAATATCCGCGAGACAAGATGACCTGAGGGCGGCGTTCTATTACCCTCATCTCAGGGTAATGTAGACGCCTCGCACCTCATTCCTGCCAATTAAGTATGTTGCTTTTCAAATGCATCCAATACAGTAGTTATACCACATTAGAAAATCATTCATTTTCCTCCCCCCCCCCCCCCCGTCCGTCTTTCACCATGTCAATGTGAGGATACCGCCGTCTATTGAACCATAAGATCCCCAATTAACATTTAATTACCCTTACATCACGGGTTTAGTAGCTCTTGATCTCTTGATCTGTAGTAGATTAGTAGATATTGGTGTAAACAGGAAGACACAAGCTATATATAATTATATTATATAATAATATATATATTATATATATGATATATAAGGGGTAGAGCTGGGTATATGGCATAAGTGATGTCTTTTCCTGGTTTTACGGGCTGTCATTATTGAAAGTCTCTCATTCTGCTCTTACCAGACTGTTCTCATGTTGATTATTTGCCACTTTACCCACTAGGTCGTTATATCCTCATTACTCATGATTGCTTATCAAAAATTCATTGTGTGAATTATTTTTTACGCGGGCAACAGTCGATACAATATCGTTGCTTGGGATCGTATCGAGGAATTTGGTCAAAAAATATCGTGAATTTGATTATTTTCCTCATATGGGCCTTGTCCTACGACGTGAAGCTATATCATGTAAATATATGATGATGATGTGTAGATGTAAGTTGTCATTTATTGGCTGCAAACAGGAGAAAAAAGTCTGCAACACAGGGTAACATATACACACGTGACAGAGTGGGCAAATACATCAGCTATATCGTCTTGGATTGTGTATCATTCATATTGTAATATGGCATAAATGTTGTTGTTTTTTTTGGTTTTAAAGGCTGATTCCTACTACCGACCATAATACTTTATATACTATGCCATATCAATGATAATATAATACTGGCACTATATGCAACTGGCACACGCATTGGTTTTACTTTCATCTTAATACATACTATTTAGGTAGGTTTTAATACATTTGTACTGTATTTGCCGCTGGTATATACGTTTTTGTACATTCGTCCTTGTATTTTTTGGATTACTTTGTTCTTGTATTTGATCCTATTCATTTTCTTGTATGTGTGCTGAGGGTTATATTTTACTGCGGTGTAGTACTAATTTATAATGATTAGTTTGAGGTGTATTAAGGAGTGGATTCTGGTTCATATTAGAGCTCTGAAATAGTTTTACCTGCATCCTAATGATATGTAACCATGGCGGCGGGAACTAGGGGTGCATGCATGAGGGTGCTGCAGCACCCCCCTTAGCGAAGGTAGACAAACACAGCCAAATCAAGAATCAAGAATCAGAACTTTATTGCCACTTGTGTTTTCACACATAGGAACTCTTGTGCAGTAGTTACTCAGAGTCAGTGAGTTTAAAAAAGACACACAAAGCATTTACATATAAATCAATACAATTCACAAAAACTAGTAAAAGTACCAATATAAATAAATAATTGCATTTCCTAAATTGCAAAACAAAATATAATGCATTGGCCGGCCCCTACAGACAACCCCTTATAAAGGTACTAAAGTGCACGGTTTTTTAAAAAATAAGTCCAATAAATAAGAGCGCACAGGGTATGCACAGTATAATACATAATTAAATTAAAATGGACATACTTTTTATTTTATGACTGATTATGATATGCAGCTCTTTCCTTTCCTCACAATTAAGTAATTTGATTTTACATTTGGTTGGGAAAGAGATAAACACATCATGTATGACTATTCACGAGACGAAGATACCAGAGGTTGCTTGCCTTAACACCAAAGCACATTTGGTTTGTATTCATAATCAATCACAGGCTAATAGACCTAATAGACCGAGTCAGAAACTCAGCAACTATACTAAAGCAGCAAGCAGCAGCACTCCACATCATCCCACAGCAGTACTAACTTTTGATTTCATTTAACTCAGTGAATGTGTTTTAACTGTTGTATTTAGTGGCTCAGTGGTTGAGCTTGTGAGTGTAGTGGGCCAGATTCTGTACCACTGTCAGCTTTGTTCATGATATATATCCTGTGTTACCACGCCAAGTTTGGCCCTGTGTTGAGTTTTGCATTTTATGGTGTTAGTTTTTCCCTTGTGGAGCGTTGCGATGGATGCAGGCGGGTGTGGTGTTGACTTGGCTTAAATGTCACTCTTCGAAAATGTGTCAACATCCCAAACTCAAAAATATGCTCCGGGATGATTGCAACCTATAATATCTGCAGCCGACATGAAGCTTTTGATCTGCTCTTCCTGTCTGAAGGTTTGAGATCTTAACCTTTGTGGCTCCAAACGTCCCTGATGCCTGCAGTCGGTCTCTCAGTGATGTCTGATCTATAATTAGTGTCGGGTTGGTTGCCGCTGACACAGAGAAGCTCGTTTGGAGTAACAGAGACACCTGTCGGATTAGGTGTTGAGATTCAACGTTGTCGGCTTGACATGCTGCGCACTGAAGCAGAAACCAAATCCTTTTTATTTATTCTCAGTTTTCATCTTCAAGGATAATTATTTCAACTATGGTGTACTGAGATTGGACATTAGGTTCAACCGTTCAAGCCAAATACCATTACAATACTATAATCTTCTTAAACTGCTGGGAACAGTTCCAAAAAATTACACGATGCTTTTGGCGCACCAAAGCCCTTTCATTCATTGGCACCAAATCAGGATAAAAAACCCTGATACCAGTCGGGCTTGAAAACCCTTTAAAGGGTCATTGCTTTTGTTGTTCTCCTCAGAAATACAACTAAATTAAGAATAAGAAAGCCTGAATAAATTAATGTGTTCGATATTAAGTCACACAAGGGGAAATTACAATGCATTTCACTATCTGATATGTAACACACATTACAAACTTGCATGTGAGCTGTATTTTCATCAGGAGAGATCTTTGTGCTAGATGTGCAAAGATTATTGATATAAGACATATCATGAAATGCACAGAGTCTTTTGGGGATTAGATCCATCGTTAAAAATATTTAGGTGGATGTGGGAGAGGGTGAGGGTGCACGTTTGCCTGAAAAAGACAGCTGACGGCAACAGAGAGAGACACTTAAAGCAGGATGTCGTCGCTGTGATTGGTGATGAATATGTGCGGTAGATTTGGTCGTTTTACTGAAAAAGTGAACAGTCTGAAACAGCTAAACGTTTAGGAGAGACAGTGGGGTTGAAGCTCCTGAAAGATTCGCTGAGCTCCATATATTTTCATTTTTTAAAATTTTTTTTTGTGATCCAAATGTTCTTTTCAATTTGTATTCTACAAATTACAAAAAAACCCCAAACAAAACACAGGCCAAACACTCGGAAATAAGAACTACAGCTAGCTTGTTAGCTAGCTAGCAGTCATTTCAATAACTTATAGATATTTGGTGTTGGTTGCTACGTTAGCGCAAATACCCACCAGTCAATGACAGCTTTGTGTGTTTTCATGCTAACTGTATCGTTAACGATTTTTCTCAGACAATATCCTGGGGGGACATTTTCACTCAGGAAGATGTATATGCATTGGAAATAGATCGTGTTTTTTTTTTGTAAAACTTTAAAATGTGGCAACACTACCTGAGCACCTTCTCATAGGGGCTGAGCCCCCCTCCCCCGCCTAAAGGGTTGATCCTATAGACTCCTCTCCTGCTGCTACTTCATGGACTACATACACCTCAGAAGGGGAAGTCTTGTAATGTTTACGAACACATTTACTGAACGCTTTTGCTTTAGATGCTTCAGGCTTGTTTTCGTGCCGCAGCTCATTGAGAATCAAACAACTAACAACTCTTGAGGGAAATATTATTCCTTGAATTGATGCGTATTTAACGAGATCGCTGCAGGGTCGGCCAGAAAACCAACTACTATGTTAGTCAATAGGATATGTCCAGCTCTGATTTATGGTCATTAAAGTGCTCCGTTTTGCTCCTGAACCAAACTCAAAAATATTTCTAAGGTTGACAACATTATGGAAGGATTTTCTAGGGGGTGACTACTGTTACGATTAAGATAACTCCTCTTTGACAACAATAAAAGTCCGCGAAATTGCGTTCGTTAAACCCACCAGACTCAGGTAAATATCAGTGATTTTAAGCATCGTAAATAGGCTTCTAAAACTTCCTGAGCTCGAGCAGCGCTGGCTTCGATGGGTCATAGTGTAGTAGCAGATCAGAAATGTATTTTGGACCTAAACCGTTAAGGGATTATAAACTAGCAAGAGTAATTTGAAATCAATTCTTTGAGACACAGGGAGCCAGTGTAAAGACTTCAGAACTGGAGTG
>NC_045740.1:18080370-18080494 GCF_008692095.1 Etheostoma spectabile
CCCCGTTACAGTAGTCAAGTCTACTGAAGATGAAAGCATGGACAAGTTTTTCCAAGTCTTGTTGACAAGTCCTTTAACCCTTGATATATTCTTAAGGTGATAGTAGGCTGACTTTGTTATTGTC
>NC_045740.1:18081560-18086514 GCF_008692095.1 Etheostoma spectabile
GGGGGGGGGCATTGAGAGCCAAATCCTTTACAAACAAGTCCGACACAGCAAACGGGATTAGTGAAAGGTGTTGGGTAAATACAGGTGCGCGGATATAGAGCAGCTGTAGAAACAGCAGGAAAAAAATGGCGTCCCAGCTGCTGATAGCGCTGTGACTCTTTACCTGGGCTCAGTGGACGGCTTTGATTGGCCGGCTGCTGATACGCTGTGACTCTTTACCTGGGCTCAGTGGACGGCTTTGATTGGCCGGCTGCTGATAGCGCTGTGACTCTTTACCTGGGCTCAGTGGACGGCTTTGATTGGCCGGCTGCTGATAGCGCTGTGACTCTTTACCTGGGCTCAGTGGACGGCTTTGATTGGCCGGCTGCTGATAGCGCTGTGACTCTTTACCTCTCAGTGGACGCTTGATTGGCCGGCTCTGATAGCGCTGTGACTCTTTACCTGGCTCAGTGGACGGCTTTGATTGGCCGGCTGCTGATAGCGCTGTGACTCTTTACCTGGGCTCAGTGGACGGCTTTGATTGGCCGGCTGCTGATAGCGCTGTGACTCTTTACCTGGGCTCAGTGGACGGCTTTGATTGGCCGGCTGCTGGCAGGACGCAGCTCCACATCTGCAGCCGAGTCATCACACAAACAGCCCAGTCAGCTGGTCAGCGTCCACTAGTGTGTGTGTGTGTGGGTGTGCATGCATTTGTGTGTGTGTGCGCGCGTGTGCATGCATGTGTGTTTGTGTGTGTGTGTGTGTGTGTGGGTGTGTGTGTGGGTGTGTGTGTACGTGTGTCTGTGTGCGCATGCTTGTGTTTTTGTGTGCGTTTTTGTGTGTGTGTGTGTGTGTGTGTTTGCATTTGTGTTTTTCTTAAACCTAATTTTTTGAGTTGATTCTTTCACAAAAATGTCCTCATTCATGAGTTATTACTTCCACCAACTAATCAAAGTATTCTCATAAGCGTAGAATCTGCCATTCAGAAACGGACGAGTCGTTTTAATGACGGTTGCATGTCGCGCCTCCATCTTTAAAATACCTGCGCCCAAGGAGGGACATACTGTACCTCCGCCTTTCGTACTTTTACACTCAGCGGCACCGTGACTAATGCCACCCAGCAGAGAAGAAGGAGAAAAAGAGTATTAAAACGACAACAACACAACAAGACCAAAGTTAATATTGGAGTGGCTAGAACGGCCGTGTGTGAACGATGGAGACACTAAGAGACAATTTCGGGTTCTGCAACTGTAGCAGTTGGATGGAAGGGGCTAGAAAGTAATATTTAGTTGGTTGTCATATACAATGTCACTGCAAGATGGGAGAAATTCTTACACAATGTAGTTCAGAAAGTAGCAGTTAAGAAAAAGCTTGTGGTTTGAGTTAAAAAACTTAAAGACGCCCCAATAAACAGTTACTTTACTTCCAGCTACGCATGTGACTCTGAATGTGAAGCAACTCTGTTTCTTCCGTAAAGTTAAACAAAAACGTTGCCATCTGCTTTTACTTTTTTTAGTAATGTACCCCAGTCTCCTGGGGGAAAGTCCTCTGGTTGTTTGACCCATCGACCCCCCCCAACCTGCCTCCTTATGAGGACACATGGTACTCCTTTACTTTGTCACCTTACTCCCTTCTTTGCTCCAGTAATAATGACTACGGCCACTAGGGGACGCCACCACTGGAAACCTAAAGCTAAGGTAGTGTAGTTGCCGCTTGAACAAATGACCTAAGGGAGCATTTTCCAGGGGAGGACAGTCTCTTGGGAATGCAAAATTAAATAATATTAATTGAAATATGGCCCCAGGGTTTGAATCTTTGTCTAAATGTTGGGACATAGGTGGAGACAAAATGTCTGCTTCCATCCACCCAGCAGAGAAGGAGGAGAAGCAGACTGCTCGGAAAGGAAGACGCGCGCTCTTTGAACTTAATTAAATTAGGCTAATTAAATATCCGCGAGACAAGATGACCTGAGGGCGGCGTTCTATTACCCCTCATCTCAGGGTAATGTAGACGCCTCGCACCTCATTTCCTGCCAGATTAAGTATGTTGCTTTTCAAATGCAATCCAATACAGTAGTTATACCCACCATTAGAAAATCAATTCATTTTCCTCCCCCCCCCCCCCCCCCCTCGTTCCGCTTTCACATGTCAATGTGAGGATCCCCTCCTCACAATTGAACCATAAAGCATCCCCTAATTAACATTTAATTCACCCTTACATCACGGTGTTTAGTAGCTCTTGATCTCTTGATCTGTAGTAGATTAGTAGATATTGGTTGTAAACAGGAGACAGCATAGCTATATATATATATATATATATATATATATATATATATATATATATATGTATATATAAGGTGGTAGAGCTGGGTAATATGGCATAAGTGATGTCTTTTCCTGGTTTTACGGGCTGCATTATTGAAAAGTTGTCATTTTCTGCTCTTACCAGACTGTTCTAGCTGTTCTATTATTTGCCTTTACCCACTTAGTCGTTATATCCTCATTACTCATGATTGCTTATCAAAAATCTCATTGTGTTAATATTTTTTAACAGCGGCAACAGTCGACACTACAATATCGTTGCGGTATCGATATCGAGGAATTTGGTCAAAAAAATATCGTGATATTTGATTTTCTCCATATGGGCCTTGTCCTACGACGTGAAGCTATATCATGTAAATATATGATGATGATGATGTAGATGTGAATGTTGTCATTTATTGGCTGCAAACAGGAGACACAAGCTGCAACACAGGTAAACATATACACAACGTGACAGAGCTGGGCAATACATCAAGCTAGATATCGTCTTGGATTTTGTATATCATCATATTGTAATATGGCATAAATGTTGTTGTTTTTTTCTGGTTTTAAAGGCTGCATTCCTACTACCGACCATAATACTTTATATAATACTGCCATTATCTAATGATAATATATAATACTGCACTATATGCAACTGGCACACGCATTGGTTTTACTTTCATCTTAATACATACTATTTAGGTAGGTTTTTATATACATTTGTACTGTATTTGCCGCTGGTATATACGTTTGTACATTCTTTCCTTTGTATTTTTTGGATTAGTTGTTCTTGTATTTGATCCTATTCATTATTTCTTGTATGTGTGCTGAGGGTCTTATATTTTACTGCTGTAGTACTAATTTATAATGATTAGTTTGAGGTGTTATTAAGGATGTGATTCTGGTTCATATTAGAGCTCTGAAATAGTTTTACCTGCATCCTAATGATATTGTAACCATGGCGGCGGGAACTAGGGGGTGCAGAGGGTGCTGCAGCACCCCCCTTAGCGAAAGGTAGACAAACTACAGCCATAATCAAGAATCAAGAATCAAGAACTTTATTTGCCATTTGTGTTTTCACACATAGGAACTCTTGTGCAGTAGTTACTCAGAGTCAAGTTGAGTTTAAAAAGACACACAAAGCATTTACATTATAAATAAATACAATTTCACAAAACTAGTAAAAAGTACCAATATAAATAAATAAATTGCATTCCTAAATTGCAAAAAATATAAATGCATATTGCCCTTGGCCCCTAAAGACAACCCCTTATAAAGGTACTAAAGTGCACGGTTATTATTAAAAAATAAGTCAATAAATAAGATGCACAGGTGTATTGCACAGATATATTACATAATTAAATTAAAAATGACATACTTTTTTATTTTAATGAACTGATTATTGATATGAAGCTACTTCCTTTCCTCACAATTAAATGTAATCTGATTTTACAATTTGGTTGGGAAGAGATAAACACATCATTTGACTCATTCACGAGAGAAGATAACAGAGGTTAGCTTGCCTATAACACCAAAGCACATTTTGGGTTTGTATTCATAAATCAATCACAGGCTAATAAAGACCTAATAGACCTGAGTCAGAAAACTCAGCAACTATAACTAAAGCAGCAGCAGCAGCACCTCTCCACCATCACTCCCACAGGCAGCTAACTTTTGATTTCATTTAACTCAGTGATGTGTTTTATACTGTTGTATTTAGTGGCTCAGTGGTTGAGCTTGTAGTGTAGTGGGCCAGTATTCTGTACCACTGTCATAGCTTTGTTCATATATATATCCTGTGTTACCCACGCCAAGTTTGGCCCTGTGTTGAGTTTTGCATTTCATTCTTGTTTTAGTTTTTCCCTTGTGGAGCGTTGCGATGGATGCAGTGTGGTGTGTGGTTGTTGACTTTGGCTTAAAATGTCACTCTTCGAAAATTTGTCAACACTCCCAAACTCAAAATATGCTCCCGCGGCCATGATTGCAACCTAATAAATCTGCAGCCGACATGAAGCCTTTTGATCTGCTCTTCCTGTCTGAAGGTTGAGATCTTAACCTTTGTGGCTCCAAACGTCCCTGATGCCTGCAGTCGGTCTCTCAGTGATTCTGATCTATAATTAGTGTCGGGTTGGTTTGCCGCTGACGACAGAGAAGCTCGTTTGGATAACAGAGACACGTCTGTCGGATTCAGGTGTTGAGATTCAACGTTGTCGGTTGACATGCTGCAGCACTGAAGCAGAAACCAAATCCTTTTTATTTATTCTCACGTTTCATCCTTCAAGGATAATTATTTCAACTATGTGGACTGAGATGTTACATTAGGTTCAACACGTTCAAAGCCAAATACCTTACACTACTTATAATACTTCTTAAAACTGCTGGACAGATTCACAAAAAAATATACCAATGCTTTTGGATCACCAAAGCCTTTCATTCAGCACCAAATCAGGATAAAAAACCCTGATACAGTGCTTGGAAAAACCCTTTTAAGGGTCATGCTTTTGTTGGTCTACTCAGAAATACAACTAATAATAAGAATAAGAAGAAGAATAATAATAATGTGTTCGTTATTAATCCCACAAGGGGAAATTACAATGCTTTCACTCTGATATTACACACATTACAAACTTGCATGTGAGCTGTATTTCAATCAGGAGAGACTTTGTTGCAGA
>NC_045740.1:18086524-18087019 GCF_008692095.1 Etheostoma spectabile
TTTATTGTACATAAGCATAATATGAAATGCACAGAGTCTTTGGGGATTAGACTCCATCGTTAAAAATATTTAGGTGGATGGTGGAGGAGGAGGAGGGTTGCACGTTTGCCTGAAAAGACAGCTGACGGCAACAGAGAGAAGACACGTAAAGCAGGATGTCGCGCTGTGATTGGTTGATGAATATTGCGGCCGATTTGGTCGGTTTACTGAAAAGTGAACAATTCTGAACAGCTAAACAGTTTTAGGAAGAGACAGTGGTGGTTGAAGTCTTCCTGAAAGAATTTGCGCTGAGCTCCATATATTTTCATTTTTTAAAATTTTTTTTTGTGATCAAATGTTTCTTTAAATTTGTATTCTACAAATTACAAAAAAACCACAAACAAAACACAGGCCAAACACTGGAACATAAGAACTGACAGCTAGCTTGTAGCTAAGCTAGCAGTCATTTCAATAACGTTTTAGCTATTTTTGGTTGTTTGGTTGCTAACGTTAGCT
>NC_045740.1:18087029-18087663 GCF_008692095.1 Etheostoma spectabile
TTCAACTGACAGCCTTTGTTGTGTTTCATGCTAACTTGTAGCGTAAGATTTCTCAGACAAAATCCGGGGACATTTTCAGCTCAGAAGTGTATATGCATTGAAAAGATATCGTGTTTTTATTTTTGTAAAACTTAAAATGGGCACACTACCTGAAGCCCTTCTCATAGGGGCTGAGCCCCCCCCCCCTAAAGGTCTGATCCTAGACTCCCCCCTGCTGCTACTTCATGTACTCCATACACCTCAGAGGGGAATGTTGTAATGTTTACTGAACTACATTTATCTGACAGCTTTTGCTTTATTGCTTCAGGCTTGTTTCTGCAGCAGCTCATTGAGAATCAGATACAATAAAAACTATTGAGGAAATATTTTCCTTTGACATTGATGCAGTATTTAACGAGATCGCTGCAGTCGGCGGCAGAGAAACAACTACTATGTTAGTCAATAGGATAATTGTCCAGCTCTGTATTTATGTTCATTAAAGTGCTCGTTTTGCTCCTGACCAACTCAAATTAATATTCTAAGTGTCTGACAACATTATGGAAAGGATTTCTAAGGAGGGTGACCTACTTGTTAAAGATTAAGCTCCTTCTTTGACAAATAAAAGTCCGCGAAATTGCGTTCGCTAAACCCACCA
>NC_045740.1:18087673-18087844 GCF_008692095.1 Etheostoma spectabile
AAATAATCAGTGATTTTAGCATCGTAAAATAAGGCTTTCTAAAACCTCTCTGAGCTCTGAGCAGCGCTGGCTTCGACTGTCTGGAGCGACTATCGGCTCCGTTTGGTCAGTGTTTTCTTTCTTTCACTCCAATATCGGGTCTGTCAGTCACAGTGAAATCCGGGGACAGAT
>NC_045740.1:18087854-18089764 GCF_008692095.1 Etheostoma spectabile
ACAGGTCACCAAAACCGGGGACGTCTGGTCACCCTAATGTAGCCAGCAGTGAACCATCTTTCTTAAATAGGTCCATTGTTACTGTGTTGACTTTACAAAAGTCCCCCGTTAGCATCTTATATGCTAGCTACTCGTTGCAGAGTGACTCATGCGCGACTCACATCGGGGAGCGACAACTTTCACCAACTTTTCCCACAGCAGCAGGGATGGAGTTATGGAGGATATTTCTTTTATTCAGCAGAAACCTTGTTTTCTACTCCGAGGATCAGTTCCTCCACCCAGAGACTCCACAAACACCGTTTCACCGGAGAATATGTTATTCAGTTCTTCTGCTTTGTCGAACGGTGTGTTTTGCTGAGTTAAGAGTCTCATTGTTTCCTCGCCATTCTTACAACCTCCCTTTGTATTCCTCTGTGTTGTGGTTTCCCTTGAAAAACACTCGAGTGGATGAGAAAGCCAAATTTGCATTTGAACACATCTTTGTGTTTTCTTGTGTATGTTTTTCTTCTTCTTCTTCTTCCTCTTAGCTTTGTGCTGCAGCTTGTTTGGTTTTGAAAAGTCAACAGATGAAAAAGAGATGTTGACAGATGCCGGATGTCTTTCTTGTGGAAGTGGCAATGATCTCTGCAGGAGAAACGCTGCCTCCATCTCAGAGATCAGGCGGCCGTTAAGTGTTCAGCAGCACTCAGAAACGTTTTTGCAAAGACGTGTGTTGTTTTTGTCGACACTTTTGAAAATGAGAGCGTGGCTGTAGCTTTGTTTTGTGGCTTTTTGCAGTGGTGACTTAAGCGTAAAGGTCTCAAGATGTGGAGCTGCAGAGCAAAGAGATGCTGGTTTTACAACAAGCCCATTTCTTCTGACCTGTCACCCATAAAAACTACGGGCCCTATGTTAATAAAGAAGAGAAGTGAAGCGCCTGGCGCAGGTGCGTGTAGGGCATGTCTAAATCCACTTTTGCTAGTTTGACGGCATAAAAAGGATCCGTGCGCCGGGCGCATGGTTCAAAAGGGTTGAACTCAGTGTCTTCTTAATCCATAGCTGTGTTTTCTTGTATCTGGGAATCATCACTGATAACAAGTTGACCTTTGAACTAAACACAGGTCTCTTCTGTCTGAGAAAGCTAGCTAAATTTCAAGTGGACAGATCCCCGATGACATTGTTTTACAAATCTTTTATTGAGTCCGTCTTTACCTTTTCATGTGTTTGCTGGTCTCTGAGTTTAAAACGGAAAAATACATTAGCAACGGTAAAAAAGTTAGCAGCAAAGCCATTGGGATTCAGCAGATGACAGTAACTGATCTGTACAATAGACATGTGCTTTAAAAGGCAGAATCCATCAAGGCCGATAGTTCTCACCCCCTGAATGCAGGATTTAAGATGCTGCCCTCTGGTTCCTGCTTCAGTCAGCCACCAACTAAACAAATAGATAGAAACGCGCCTTCGTACCCTCTGCTATCTCTCTGCTTAACTCTGTAAAGCATAGGTAATGTCTGCACATAAGGCACTGGGACTTAAACTTTTAATGTATTTATTTCCCCATCTGGTCTGATCCTGTATTGTTAATCGATGTTGTTGTCTTTGTTGACATGTGCTGTACGTCAACTTCTTGCTACTGCAGCCAAATTAATCGCCCCTCGGGGACAAATAAAGTTCTTGGACTTGAACCTTGGTGCATTGCTACTATGATAGCGGATTTGCACCGTAATATTTTTATTTGTAATCTATTGCATGTGTGTGTGCTGCTGCGCGTCCGTGTGTGTGTTACAAGTATAGTGGGCCCGCGCTGTGCACGAGACTAGGTGCATTTGACTCATGCACTGTTAATGAAATGCTGCTGGTATTGACTTTAGACCATGTCTTCGTTGGTCAGCGGTGCGATCACTTCCTGCTGCCTCAAGATAGCAATACAC
>NC_045740.1:18089774-18089954 GCF_008692095.1 Etheostoma spectabile
GAATGCACCTGAACACACCTCCCTGGACGACTAGGATTCCCATGGCCAAAGATGGGCGCAGGTGCATTTGCTATTTAAACAACGTGTGCGCAGGACGGTCTTAAAATAGCAAAGACACTTTCAATTCAATTTTATTTAGAGTATCAATTCATAACAAGAGTTATCTCGAGACACTTTACA
>NC_045740.1:18089966-18090070 GCF_008692095.1 Etheostoma spectabile
GAGCAGGTCTAGACCACACTCCAGAATTTACAAGGACCCAACAGGTCTAGTAGTTTCCTCCAGAGCTAGCAGCAGTGCGACAGTGGCGAGGAAAAACTTCCTTT
>NC_045740.1:18090080-18090301 GCF_008692095.1 Etheostoma spectabile
CCTGGGACAGACCCAGACCCAGGCCCAGGCTCAGGCCCAGACCCAGACCCAGGCCCGGGCTCAGGCCCAGACCCAGGCCCATGCCCATGCCCAGACCCAGACCCAGGCTCTTGGTAGGTGGTGTCTGACGACCGGTTGGAGTTAGAATGAAGAGTGGCAATAACAGTCACAAAAAATAGTAGTTTGTAGCTGTTCTTTGTAGTAGTTCATGGCGTAGCAGG
>NC_045740.1:18090311-18092597 GCF_008692095.1 Etheostoma spectabile
GCATTACAAGGCACAGCAGGACGTAGCAGAACACAGCAGGACGTAGCAGGGCGCCGCAGATCGTGTAGAGGGACCATGGCGACACTTCGTTGGGCTTTGTGCTGCGCTGTGCCGGGTGCAAGATAGGGGCCTAAATGTCCCAATCGTGACATTTGTCAACTGAAACACTGAGCTTGAAAGGACCAGTTGTGTTGACATTAGACTTCTTTGTCTTTACAAGAAACTTGTTCGTGTTGACTTGAGACTTGTGTCTCGATTTTGACTTAGGGCTTTTTAATCTTGTACTTATTCTTGTTGGTCTATGCTGGTTGTGACTTACTTAGTCTCGCATTGCCAGACCTTCTTCCACAGCCGTGCAAGAGGGTCTGGCGAGTCCACACAGCATCTGGGATTGGTGAAAAACATACTGTGGTTTATCGCCATTTCTTTAAACCAATCATAATCGTCTTGGGCTGGGCTAAGCAAAAGACTCAATGACAGCGCCTCAGCAAAATAGGGTAAAAAAGTGCAAATGAGACCCACAACATTTCAGCCAACAATTCGGTCTTCCTTAGGTGTGAAATCTAAAATGTAACAGAAAGATAAATGTTGTGCTGGTGAACATTTATCTGTTCAGATGTCACGTGGTTTAATTTTTCTATGTGATGTGCTTTATTTTATTTAATTTTTATGCAAATCACTTTCTGAACATAAAGATAAGTGGAAAATGTAATTTGACATGAAGTCAAGAATAGTCTTCATGGACGTGGGATGAATTCATAAATGTTTGAGATGCTCTGAGATGCATCTGTCATGTTTTATGACTCAATCAGAATCAGTGAGGAAGACATCATTACTCAGACAGACTGATGTTACTGACAAAAAAAACCCAACCTCTATTAATGTAAATGTATTCAGCTGTGTGAGACGTCACAGCTAGGCTGGTTTTCTCTGAACTCATCCTATCGCTGGTAATCTCTGTAATTAGTTTGCCGTTTATCTAATTTATGAATCTAATTGAAACAGACGGGTGCCTGCGAGAGAGAGACGTGAAAACACAAACATGTCAAGAAGGGTTAAAATTACATTTTTCCTCTAAATGATGTGTAATTGAAATGCCAGCGGTCATGATGAAGCTGTCTGTCTCACCTCAGTCAGTGTCGGTGTTTCTCCATCCTCCTCATCATCGTCATCATAGGCACGCAGGTTGCCACATGGCTGAACACGCTGCTCACTTCCCACTTTCTCTCAGCAATCATGTTCATTCATGAAGCATCTGAGGCTGTTGGATAATTCATAGGACTTTTGTTTAAGTTAGTAGGGTCTTAGTAGCGTGAGAAGCTGTTAACTAACTTGACTTTTGTACGAATAAAGCAGCTGTAAATGAAACTGTAAATGTTTCCTTTTCATATCTCCGGGGCACAACCGAGGTCTGCACTATGTTAGGCTCCACAGAACTAATTTATTTCTCTTTTACATAAAGGCTGCATTTTGATCTACAAGATCTTCCTCAGGCTAGTGTGAAAGAGAAAAACACTTGGCACATGTTGTAGAGGCAGTAATCAGCTCAAATATTAAAAAAAGAGGATAGCAGTGCAATCACAATACAGGATAAATTGTTAGCATACATGTTAATATGAGAGAACCTAAGACAATGTATTCCAAGGAACAGGTTCACATGATGTTGTTTGAAAACGTATGTATGACAATTCGTATGATACTATACAAAATTAGCAGTAAAGTTTAGCAGTCTTTACAGATAGTTTTAGCCGAGAAAAGGTGACTTTGAGCCGGGTACAGCTCACCGTGAGGTCCGGGTTGTTTTAGTGTCCGTTTCGAGTTTAGCCGGAAAAAAACCCCAACTGATTGTAATGTGATGACGACAGTTAAGTTTAGGCACCAAAAGGACTAGTTAAGGTTAGATTGTGCGTTAAATATAAATGAAGCTTCATTTCTGGGATTGTACAGGTGCCGCCTGGAAACGCGCCCCATTCTGCTTCCTTTGTGTCTGCATTTTAACCTCAAAGTCAAAGTCAAAGTCAAAGTCTGCTTTATTGTCAATTTCTTCACATGTCAAAACATACAAAGAGATCGAAATTACGTTTCCCTCTATCCCACGGTGACAACAAGACATTTTTAACCAATTAGGTCCACAGACAAACATAACATTCAAGTAAACAATACAAAAAGTAAAAATAAGAAGACATATACAATGAGGAAAATAAGAGCAGCATTTGCGTTAAAAAAATGTGCAATTATGCGTACAGTCGACAGTCAGTGTAATAGTGCAAAAGTCAGGCGGTAGCA
>NC_045740.1:18092607-18093015 GCF_008692095.1 Etheostoma spectabile
GGTTATGTAGAGCAGCAGAAATGTGTTCAGGAGTGTTTTCAGGATGATTTCTGAGGACTATGGTTAACTACTCCTCAGATCTTTGCAGGGTAAATCCAAATCAATGTGCATTGTCCTGAATTAATGAAATAAAAAAACAAAAAAAGAGACACACTGAGCATAATTCAAATTGCTGCATTCAGGCACCATCGGACTTTCTAGGATCAAACACGTGACGTCTTTAAAACGGAGGACACTCATCATCTGCAGGGGGCAGCGATCATCAGCGCGGCCCTACGTCTCCTCTCCCCGCTTCGGCTGCTCGACATCTTCGGCTCTCCGTTCATTTATTACCCCGGTACAGACGTGTAATCAGTCTTTACTGCCGGAGCAAATGTCTCCCCTCAGACAGATCCCCCCCCCCCCCCC
>NC_045740.1:18093025-18099027 GCF_008692095.1 Etheostoma spectabile
TTGCCACCCCGCTATTAAAATGAAATTGGATTTCATTTCTAAGCTCCTATTAATTCAGAGAAGTCTTGTCTTTTGATGGAGGGTCCAGTCCAGCAGTTAGTTCCCTTCTCCTCCTCTCTTTTCGCTTCCCTCTGTGCTTCTCCGGCCGGCGGAGTGATCTCAGAGGCTCTAATAACGCTAATTACTCAGAGAACATCTTTGAGCGACTTTACTGAGTTTTCAAATGAAAGTAGACAATGTCTTCTCCTCTCGGCCTCTTAATCACGGTTAATGAGAGGCAGCCGAATGTATTTTTTTATGTTAACGGGCGTGTTTTATTGGAAATGTGTCTCATTTTACATTCCCATAATCCTTTGTGAGTTACCGTTTGCCTGGCGGCAAGGACGAGCTCCGAAACATTTGGTTTATAAAGAAAAGGAAGCACACGGAGGCAGAAAGAGCGCCAATGGAAATAAAAGGTTTTTACACGAGCAACGCTGTTCTCTCTGCTTTACTTTCTTACTTCGTTAATACTTTTCGTCATATTTTACTTCATTATAAGCAGAGTTTAAAGGTGATGATTAATTAGTTGTTTGATCACTTTAATCTCAACTACCACTGTTCACATTGTCCTGAGTGATAGGGGGATGAATCCCACAGAGGATCATTGTTATGTCTGTTGATGGTGGGAAAAATAAAAGATAACTATGTTCGACTTTTGTGATTTGTAACTGTGATAGACATCAAATAAAAATATCATATGAGAAACATATTTATGAAGGAAGACTGCACATTTCCAATATCCATTTTCTTCCATTGTCAATGCACTTCATAGCTCTGCTAGTTAACCTGTAATAAGGATGCTGTTAGTCTTGCATTGTCAGACCTTCCTCCACAGCGCTGCAGAGGAGGGTCTGGCTAGTCCACACAGCATTCTGGGATGGGAGAGAAACGTACTCTGGTTTGTTGGCATTTCTTTAAACCAATCACAATCGTCTTGGGCGGGGCTTAGCAAAGTACCCAATGATGTAGCCTCTGCAAAATAGCCTCCGGATGGAGCTTGTTTTGGTAGAACGTGTACGTTCAAAAGTAGTTTTAGTCGTGCAGCAGAAAACTCCGATTGGACAGATAGTCTAGCTAGCGGTGTGGATATACCCTGCAGAGATCTGAGTACCAGGTAAAGGAGCTTTAGTGCGTAACCCCCAATTTCCACAGGATCCCGATCCGCTCCGGAACGGCGTCGGAGTCATTAGGTTTCCATTAAAGTCAACGTGGGTATTTCCACGGACAGAAACCAAAAAAATAAACATCCGGTGAATTTTCAAAATAAAATAAGGGTCACCTTAAAGTAGATAATTTTATTAGCATAGAGCAGGGGTCTTCAACAGGAGGTACTGCATGGGGGTCGCGAACGTTTTGGTTGCTTAGACTTTTTTTTAATTCCCCCCCCCCCCCGCAATTTTTTCCACTAATTGAAATGTCTTTAAATCCACATTAACATGAACTCAACACACTGTAGTAAACAGATAAATGGAGGCAGAAGATGTCTTTCAGTCATCAATGCACACATGGCACTATAGGACCAGTTTGATATAACACCATTTTATACAATATATATAATTAGGGGGTCCCCGCTCCATCTCACCATCAGTTTGGGGGTCCTTGGCCTGGAAAACGTTGAAGACCCCTGGCATAGAGTATTATAAAAAATAGGATTAAAGGCTATTTGACCACTCAATGTACATTTCCTGTTACTGAACACTGCTTATTAATTGATGATGTAATTTGCTGATTGTTCGTTTATGTGAAACTCTTCATTGGCCAGGACGTCTTTGTAAAAGTCAAAGATGTCAATTTCCAATTTACCAGGAATATTCCCATTCCTGGTAAAATTAAGGTGGAATAAATAATTGAATTAGGGTGCCATGTGTGTTGTTGTCAAATGCTGAAAGCTGTGTGTCACAAGGCGTTGGTATTTGACGCCCACTAACATACAGTTAATTTTAAAGAGATTTCCCCAATTTTAATTGGAAAACTGAACTTTAATTAATCTAAAAACTGACCCCTTGTTTTTGTGTAAAGATCTTACACATATTATCTCCATCAGCTGATGAAGTCGTCCAGGAATCATTTAATTGCAAATGTTCACATTCACATTTTTCTGTTACTTTAAAAAACTTCTCATCCATGATGGCTTTAAAGCGGAGATGTAAATGTCATTCTTGACTTTGGAATTAGCAGTTGACAAATCAATGTCACCACAAAATCCACTCAACGACCACTCATGACCATCCATGGAGTGATGTTTTGTTTTTTATTCATTTGAGGATTTCCGTGATTGGTTCCCTGTCGGTTTCCGTTCCAGGGTTGGAGAAAGTCGGCCGTGACTCCACCTACGAGCAGGAGGGGAAGGTCCAGTTTGTGATGGACGCCGTGTACGCCATGGCCCACGCTCTGCACCACATGCACCGCGAGCTGTGCACCGGCTACCCCGGCCTGTGCCCGCGCATGGCCAACATCGACGGCAAGGAGCTGCTGGCCCACATCCGCGCCGTCGGCTTCAATGGTAAGAGCTATTAATAAGCATCAGCATCATCATACACCCTCACATTTGAGTGCTTTTTAATTTATTAAAGGGTAACTTTGTGTTTTTTCCCCAGCCTACTTTCCTATGTTTTTGTGTCTAATCTTTGAAATTGGTCCAGTATTAAGCGAGACCGCGGCTGTCGTCAGTCTGCAACGCAAGCTACAATGTCCGTTATTGGGCATTTGTGCACCTTTAATTACGTTCACAAAAGTGCTTGTTTTGCCATCGCCAAGCTCAGATTATTAGGATAAGGGTCTGGTAACATTACAGAAAGGATTCCTATGGAAGTCAACCTTTCGGTTAAAGAGTAAGATCCTTTTTTTAAATATTAAAACATCCAGGAAACTGCTATCGCTAAACCCACCAGACTCCATGTAAATAAACCATGTTTTTTTTTTCATAGTAAAAAATACACTTCCTTCAAACACAGACACAAAATAAAACAATGAAAACCCATTGCGGTTCGTCTTTCTACTTTTCCAACAAGCTCCACTCTGGTTTGGTTGAAATAAACTAATTATTTACAGCTTTTCATGTGCAAATATGTTGACTCTATACACGCTTAAAGTAATGTTTATTTAAATGGAGTATGGTGAGTTCAACAATAGCAAACTCTGAGCCCTTTCTGCTTAAATAAACAGGATTTTATTGTAGGATTCCTTTACATAATTACACTTGTATTAACAACCCGAGCCTGTCACTAGCAGAAAAACACTTTTAGTGGACGGAAATTGACGATGCACATTTGCCTTTTATGATGTCATTGCAGCCCGGTGCGAAGAGGCCAATCACAGCTTTCTTGCTCAATACTGGACCAATTTCAAAGATTGTTGTTCCCATCAGTCGCAAACACACAGACAAGTATAGGAAAATAGGGTTCAGGATGAAAAAAACAGAAATTACCCTTTAACATTTCTTATAATGCAACTGTTTGGCTAGAGCTTATTTTCAAGTATAACAAAAGCCCAACTGACTTTATACACCTCAATGTTATGTTAGTATTATGCGCATATTTTTAAACCTGTGAAAAATGCATCACGGCTGCGCCTCTTCCTGATTGGAAACCGGTCCGCTCAGACCAGTTTAACACCTGCTAATTAACTTCAACTCCGTCGTCAATCTCTGCCGATATTCCCTCCTTCTCCCATTTGATTCAAGCCAGTACGAAGGACACATTCAAGATTGTGTTGCCCTGTTTTGTTGGGATCTCCTGACGGGTCAAGAGACCCACTGATGCATTGTGTCCTGTACAACCCACCAGACCACACACAGCACCAGTCTCACACATGGTCTACAGTCTGTAATCGCTCTGATCAATATCCGCTTTATTAGCCGCGTCATGCATTACATAGGGAAATCAAGAAAGGTTATTTTCACAAATGAAAAATATCTACACTGTAACAAATTTAACGTACAATTTACAGTAACTTACTGGCAACAATTGGCAGCAAGTTACTGTGAATTCTTTTTACAGTAAAGGTACCGTACTTCCATTTACAGTATTTTATGTATTCATTGTAAAATACAAAACAATAAACACAAAGATACAAGTAAGATACAAAAGTAAAAATACAGTTGTTTACCTTACTAATTACAGTACTATAGTGGCTGTATTGTTGTTTTTTACAGTAATGGTTTGACTACTGTGTTTTCAACTATAATACTAGTCTACTGTGATTTCAACTTAAACTTAGATACTGTGATTTCAACTATGAACTTGACTACTGTGATTTCAACTATAATCTTAGATACTGTGAGTTTCAACTATAATACTAGACTAAGTGATTTCAACTATAATACTTAGACTACTGTGTTTTCAACTATAATACTTAGATACTGTGGATTTCAACTATAATACTTAACTACTGTGTTTTCAACTATAATACTAGACTACTGTGATTTCAACTATAATACTTAGACTATTGTGATTTCAACTATAATACTTAGAATACTGTGATTTCAACTAAATACTTAGACTACTGTGTTTTCACTAAAAACTTGACACTGTGATATTCAACATAATACTTAGACTATGTGATTTAACATAATACTTAGACTACGTGTTTCAACTATAATTATTAGATTACTGTGATTTCAACGATAATAATTAGACTACTGTGATTTCAACTATAATACTTAGACTACTGTAGTTTTCACTATATACTTAGACTACTGTGATTTCAACTATAATACTTAGACTATGTATTTCAACTATATACTTAGATACTGGTTAACTATAATACTTAGACTACTGTGATTTCAACTTAATACTAGACTACTGTGTTTCCAACTATAATACTTAGACTACTGTGATTGCAACTATAATACTTAGAGTACTGGTTTCAACTAATACTTAGACTACTGTGTTTCAACTATAATAATTAGAGTACTGTGTTTTAACTATAATACTTAGATACTGTGATTGCAACTATAATAATTAGACTACTGTGTCCAACTATAATACTTAGACTTCTGTTTTTCAACTAAATACTTAGACTACTGTGATTGCAACTATAATACTTAGCTACTGTGTTTTCAATATAATACTTAGACTACGTGATTGAAACTAACTTAGACTACTGTGATTCACACTATAATACTTAGACTACTGTGTTTTAAATATAATACTTAGACTACTGTGTTTTCAACTCTAATATAGATACTGTGATTGCAACTAACTTAGACTACGTGTTTTAACTATAATACTTAGACTACTGTTTCAACTATAATATTAGAGTACTGTGATTCAACTATAATACTTAGACTACTGTGTTTTCAACTATAATACTTAGCCTACGGTTTTCAACTATAATACTTAGATACTGTGATTTCAACTTAATATGAGACTACTGTGGTTTCAACTATAATACTTAGACTACTGTGATTTCAACTATAATACTTAGACTACTGTGTTTTCAACTATAATACTTAGACTACTGTGATTTCAACTATAATACTTAGACTACTGTGATTGCAACTATAATACTTAGACTATTGGGATTTTGTCATGTCAACGAGGTTTTAATGTAATTTCACAGCATTCTACTGTAAATCATATACAGTAGTGTTACTGTGAAATCTAAAGTACATAACTGGAGATTTCACAACCATTATTTACAGTGTACAGAGATAACAAAAAGGAAGATGCACCAAAATAAATGTGGAGCTGCCAAGATGGCTTGTTCAGCTGCTCTCAGTAAAGATGTGAGAGAAGAAGACATGATGGAGGAAGAAAAGCCAAAAGGAAGACTTACCACTCCCTCCTTTACACTTCTTTTATTGCTTACCTTCATTCCAACTTCCTCTCCATCTCCTTCCTCCTCATGGCGGTCGGAGGCCTTCGTCAGCAGGAAGCGTGAACGCTGACGCCGTCGTCGGGGAATCCTCCTGCTGGTTATTAAACTCCAAATATGGTCGCCGGGGTTTCTATTCCCCC
>NC_045740.1:18099037-18100155 GCF_008692095.1 Etheostoma spectabile
CCCATTTTACTCTGCAGATTCCTTTTGACTCAGTCTGATGATCCGTCTGCTATCACACAACTTTAATAATCCCAAAACTGCACTCACACAGCTGTGGGATATTAGATCTCACACTCCTCGACTGTGCTGAGACAGTGAGATCAGTTTTACGGATCCACTGTCACATTTCAAAGAGAACGTGAGGACATATTTGTTTTTCTTTAAAGGCTTCTGGTGTCGGCTGTGGGTTGTTTTTAAAAGGATAATTCCAGTTAATTATCATGTTTAATGTTGGTGTTTTGGCATTTCTATCAGTGCTGTAGCAAAGCAAGAGTATACGCGTCATATGCTCCCAGCCATCTATTTGGGACCAGGCTATTTCCCAGAAACAAACGAGTTCATTCTGAAAGTTACATCGCTGAAATGTTTTTGTTTGCGGCAATATTGCAAAGAAAGTCCCCATCGTCTTACTTGCAAAGGATGTAAATTTAAAGGAAGTAGCTGGCAGTGTTTCGGTACTAGACCTTCTTAGGAAAAACCTCTTACATTCATCTTTGCAAGTTAGACGGTGTTTCGGGAGATTCTTTACAACTTTTGAACTGCTCGACCCCCTTCACCACACTCGTCTCATATAATAGATGTTCGTAGTATTTCTCCAATGGAACAGCTTTCTTCTTCTGTTGTTGGATGCGCTGTAGTCAGGACCCAGGAAGTGTGCCAGGCTTTAACGCAAATTAAGCATAGCGGCCAAACTTGGTTATTTGAAATTTACAGCGTCCATTTTTAGCAGGAAGAATACAGCATGGAGAGAAAAAGAGGAAGACAGTGGAAAGATAGCAGCAGCAGTAGTATTAATAATACTAATAAAAATAATAAAATAAAACCGTTAAAAAAATGAAATGAAATCCTTTAAAAAAATAAAATAACAATCTTTTAAAAAATAAAATAAAATCCTTTAAAAAAATAAATAACAATCTTTTAAAAAAAAAATTAAAATCCTTTAAAAAAATAAAATAAAAACTTTTAAAAATAAAATAAAACCTTTAAAAAAAAAAATTAAAACCTTAAAAAAAAGAAGAAAAAAATCCTTTAAAAAATAAAATAAAAATCTTTAACAAGTACAATTAAAACCTTAAAAA
>NC_045740.1:18100165-18101335 GCF_008692095.1 Etheostoma spectabile
AACCTGTAAAAAAAAAAATATCCTTTAAAAAAATAAAAACCTTTGAAAAATAAAATAAAAACTTTTAAAAAGACACTTACCATAAATTATCATAAAGTTTCAGTATCAAAGTATCAAGTCAACTTTACAAAAAACATGCCAAGCGCTTAAAAATTACATAAATCAAACTATTTTTTTTTTTTTACTATTATAAAAATCACTCATGTCATTTTTTCTGTGCATAGACTTAAAGTCATTTTGAGTTTTTTTTTTTATTTAGATCTTTTTGCATTGAGTATTTTCCTGATCATACTAGCATACATAATGTTGTCAGATACACGTAGCGGAGAAAGAAGTACAAAGATTGCTTCCAAATTTGTGGAGTAGAAGTATAAATCAGCAAAGAAAATGAGTAAATACTACTACATGTTCCTCGGCTGCCAGCTGATCCCAGAGCTGTAGACATAACAGAGAAGCCCTTGTTGTTGTTGTTGCTGAAAGACATAAGGTCAATATTTCGTGTTTGGACCTCTGAATATGATTTGAAAATGTGTGAGGAAGCAAAGAAAAGGGAATATTTGTGATGTGGTCGTGTCTCTGTTCAAACAGAGATGAACCCTCTCGCTCTGGTTGACTCAAGGCCGCTCGTAGCTTTCACTAAAGCTTTGATAAAGCTCCTTTTCGCTCTTTTTCATGACTCTGCGTGGAGAATTTCTGTCAAAAACGTGTTTTTTAGTCCTACTGGAGGCTGAATTTGAATGCAACTTTCTCTTTTCTCTTTCAAGGTGAGCGTGTTTCTTATGCCCGGTGCAGCTTGTTTTCATAAAGTTAGGCGACCACGGACGTAACGGCTGATGTGACCATTTTTATTATAACTTTTGACTTACCGAGTCAGTTTTGTTATTTGTCCTGAGTGCTGGATGGTTGGGTCCTAAAATACAGGGATTTCTAGCAGGGGAGTGGAGTTCATGTTCCAGAAGAAGTTAAGGGAAACGCACAACTCTTCCCTTCCACTCGTCTGTTACTCATCAGGCATTAAACAAGCATTCAGACTCATCTTCCTTTTCTACTGTCCTCTTGTTTATTGGCGCTGTTGGCAGCCATGTTGCTGTTTTTGAAGATTATTTTTGGGGCATTTTAGGCCTTTATTAGTCAGGACAGCTTAGACTTGGAAGGCGAGGCGGGGGGGGG
>NC_045740.1:18101345-18110899 GCF_008692095.1 Etheostoma spectabile
GATGACATGCAGCAAAGGGCCGCAGGTCGGAGTCAAACCCGCGGCCACTGCGTCGAGGAGTGAACCTCTATTCGTGGGCGCCTGCTCCACCAGCTTACCTGAGCTTACCTGGCCCCCCATGTTCCGGTTCTACACAAGTACACAACATCCGGTTGGTGGCACTTCCCCATCAGCTCGATCTCATTGGCTGTTACGAGTTTCCACTCAATATCGATATCAAATGTGTGTACGTTCTTAGTTTAATCGATGTGCTTTAATGTTTGCACTATGGAGTAGCACTTGTAATGTTGTATGTACTTGCTGTAACAATGAAATCAATTTGGAGTCTGACACAATTGGATATTGGCGATTCGGAGATGAGTATTTCTCATTTGTACCTTTTTTTTTTTTTTATAGCATTATAAATGTAGGCCTAATATGTTCTTCTTCCGCATGTCACTGAAATGTTCATTTTGCAAACCGTCCCACAATCTTTTCCTCATTTACTCATGTCAGTTACACGTTTGACCCCGCCTAAGAACGCCAAAAAGTGACACCAAGTGTCTCGATCAATGACGCCAAAGGGCGTTGGACGCTAAAAGGGACTTTTTGCGACACTAACAAACGCCAAAGGGCATCTGAAGCGTTGCTTGTTGATGCGCTGGCAGTGAGAATGTTTTGGGTTTTTCTTTTTTTCTTTTATATCAATTTATGTGTCAGGGACAATGCAGCACACATTACATATGTACACATACATACATATTACATACATAATTATTACCGTCAAGGCCATAAAAACATGTGTAGATGTGTTGCATGAAAGGTTCCTAGCCAACAGGCTAATTTGAAACCTGAGTCCCTGGTCCCAGACCTTTCTAAAAAAAATAAAAAAAAAAAATAATCCAAATGTAACTTTTTAAAAGAACTACATAGTGTGAGTTACACAGTCATGCAGCAAATGCATTATAACGCAGTATAACATATGGACGGGTGTAATTTGTTGTGGGTTTTGACTGTCGGTCCCACAAAAACTTTTTTCCCCAGCATGTTCCCTTGGATCAGAGAGGCTCCGAAATCAGGGTAGCAGCTTTGTTGCCATGGTCCCGCTAAACGTCTGTGATGCCATGTTCAACTGCTACACTGCGGTGCCCTGCTACTCTGCACGTCCTGCTGCGTCCTGCTACGTCCTGCTGTCCTTGTAATGCCGCCAGCGTCCTGCTATGCTATGAACTACACAAAGAACTGCTACAAAACTACTAATTTTTCTATTTTTGTTATTGCACTCTTCATTCTAACCCCAACGGCCCGTCAGACACCGCTACCAAGAGCCTGGGTCTGACCGAGGTTTCTGCTAAAAGAAGTTTTCCTCGCCACTATCGCACTGTTGCTGCTCTGGAGGAAACCACTAGAACTGTTGGGTCCTTGTAATCTGGAGTGGTGGTTATCTGTAAAGTGTCTGAGAAACTCTGTATGAATTGATACTATAAATAAAATTGAATTGAATTGAAAAACAAGACATTTTAAGGACGTCCCCTTGTCGCTCAACAGTGTCATTTTGTTGACACTTCCTCTGGTGTTAGTTAGAATCCCATATAGCTTCCAATCCACAGTGATCCTCCCATAAATTACAGTATTTCAGACAGAAGATCTTCTCTTATATTCCCATATATATATATCTCCTTCCTCCCTCCTAGCCTTACCTGTGAACGGGGGATTCAATTTGAATAATTTTTCTATCTACCTGCTCTGCACAGAGGGCACACATGAGACAGAGGCGAGCGGAGGAGATTGAGCTGATTCTGCGGCTGACGTGTTGAGCTCTGAAGGATTCATCTCTCTGTGTCGGGGGCCTGATGGATGCGAGGAGCTGCTGGATGTTATTTCTGCAGGAGAAGGAGAGACATTAAACATTGAATCAGCGGTGGGTTTCACCCGCAGGGGTGGAACAGTAAATCTGTGCACAGTTGAAGCAGGGCTCGAGGCGCTGCACGTCGTGGTTTTTAAACATTAAGCAGTAAGTTGCCACGTTCAGTGAATTAAAGCAAATGGGTACGGGGGAAAAAACAGGAAATGTGACAGAGACGGGAAGATTAGTCAGTCATCTTTTATATTAAAGCCCAGAGGAAGAATCTTATTAAGGAGGAATTCAGGACAATTTGTGTGCTCCTGCGCTTCTATTTTTGTGATGACTATAGTTTTTGATTTAAAAAAAAAAATATATATATATAAATTAGAACTTCTCACAGCTGTCTTCAAAAATGGGACACCGGTTTGACACACAAAACTTAAGTTGTGTCTAATCCATCGCTTTGAACATCAAGTATCGGCATTAGTTCTGTCAAAGCATTACCGTTGCTTGGTAACGCTTGCAGGAATGGGTGAAAATCAATTGCTTCCAGGCACTGTCAAAAAAATGCATAAAACATTTCCATAAGTACATGATTTTGCAAATATAGTTAAACGTAACCAGTCAGTGGGGATTGCATTGTGGATTGCAGGAGGGGGTTAAACCCAGGAAGTGAAAGGGCTTGAGCAGGTGTAGCACAGAATATAATTTTATTTAATAGTGGCATCAGCTCAGAAAGCAGATATGATAATATAATATGCCTTTATTGTCATTATATCACAAAGAATACAACAAAAGCGAGTGCCCCTCCCAGCGGTGCCTAAAAGAAACTGTGTTGCATATAACACAAAAACAACATTCATCATAAAACAGCGGCTAATATCTGTCGCTCTGGAGGCCACTAACCAGCGACATACATTATCATTTAATACGGAATGACTTGTTTTAGCCTTTAGGCCTAATGTTAGAGAAAAATATGACACAACAGAAACACAAAATGCAAAAATTAACAGAGATTTAAATTCAAAAGAACACAACAGTCTCCATTATTCCTTTGAAGACTTATTGTATACCAATGAAGGTTGCACATTGTTGGAGTCATTTGTAAAATCAAACAGATGTCTGCTGTCTGTAAAGTTTTTACATCAGTGCTGAAACAAGTCGTTATTTATCAGTTTAGTTATGAATCAAACATTAACACAATGTTATCTGAGAGGACGCTTGTCTACTCCTCACTACCGAGCCCGGGAGGTGACATCGAGAGTTTTGTTGGCGAGATATTGAGTTTTTATTTGCGAGATCTTGCAAATCCAACAAACAATGAGGCTAACCTAGCTAGCTAGTAGCGCGCTAGCATCTAACGCACTAGCTAGGATCTAGTTTTTAAAGGCTAGTATCTAGCTAGCTAGTAGCATGACATAATTACATCTTCTTGGTTGTCTAAATACATCACGTCCATTGTTCATTTTAATAAGCCTTACTAAATAATACATACCAATGGAGTGTTATGATGAGCATTTTCGTTGACTGTTGATGTCAACAGCGCTAGTTTGTGTTGTTGCAACGTGAGCTTCTTTCTAGTTTGTTCTCTTAATGCATCCATGGTATAGCTAGCTAGCTATGTGGCAAACTCATGAACTGGCCATTTCATTGTATAAAATATTACGGTAATGAACGGTAAACATTGTTTTCATTGTTCCTGATCATTTATGTACATGCGTATCAAAATAAATGCTGAATGTATTTGGACAACCAAGGAGATGTAATCATGTCATGCTACTAGCTAGATACTAGCTAGCTACTAGGGTTAGCCTGCAGTCATTGACATCAACAGCCAACCACAATGTCCATTATAACACTTCACTTTGGCTTGTATTAATTAGTAATAATATCAAAAATAATCGCTAGATGTATTTAGACAACCAAGGAGATATAATCATGTTGCTTCTACAAGCTAGCTAGATACTAGGTAGCGCGCTAACTAGCAAGCTAGGTTAGCCTTATTGTTTGTTGGATTTGCGAGATTTTGCAAATGAAACTCGATATCTATTAAAAAAAAAAAGTCAGGATCTCGCAATACAAAATCAATATCTCAGCAAGTGTTTGTCCCCAGTACATGTTATTTTTTATTTTACTTTTCCTCATTTTATTTCCCCCCCATGTCACCTTCGGGGCTCCGTACCTCAGTACCTAGGGCAGGGGTCTTTAACATTTTTTGAGCTAAGGACCCTTTAACTGAAAGAGAAACGGAGCAGGGACCATGTTGTATAGACTGAAGTTGCATATTAAACTGGGTCTACAACAACTTAGCCTAATGCCTTTATAGAGACCGTTTTTTGCATAGAATACTAAGCTATTCTAATAATCCTAATAATTGTTGGCGCGGTTTTTATGAATTATGTTTTAATGTAGGCCATGCACGTGACACAGTGAATCTTTGGGATGAACTGGATCTGTGGTTGGCTACCTTAGGGACTACCTTACCTAAAGGACAGTAAGCAGTGGGGATTTATATTTACGAATAATATGTTGGATTAATGTCTTAATGTCTTTAAAATGTTTTGAAAAAACTTGAATCAGTATGAACAATACCAAAAATTAACAATCATTTGGACTCTGAAGACCCCCTGGGGGCCCCAGAGCCCCTCTTGAAGATCCCTGACCTAGAGTGTTTTAATTGATTCTGGATGGGTAGAGATGGGCTTATTTCTTTCACGGTATGGACTCTGGGCTGAACTGAAGATGATGTTAACGAGTTCATGTGCAGCCTCAGAGAACATCTCCTCGGTGAAGCTCCAGGTTGCTGCAGCAGCACACATGCATCGTGACAGCATGCGGCTCATGTGTGGTTTGTGCCTGATTGAGCTCATTACGGCCTTTAAACATGCACACACACACACACATACACACATACACACACACTCTCATGTCACGCTGCTTTTGGGGCTTTTCCTCCATGAATCTGTGAACAGCATGCTCGGTTAAACCTTCACATACATCAAACGTTGACATAAATCAAACTCGAGCTGCTCCTCTGTTTTTTTATGCTTCACTTCTCTGAGCGCGGGGCAGCGGGGTTACCCATAATTCCACGTATGAAATGCAGCGAATCTAGGGCAAAGCGAGGGCTCTGTGGTGGTAGTGGCCGTGGGGTGGGGGGGGGGCGTATCGCTAGTTATTTTTAGAGGAGCGTTGAGAGGTAATTGAGATGCTTGTGGAATGTTAGCGCTCGCTTTGCTAGAGCCGTCCTATTGTAATGTCCTGTTTGAACACGATTAGCAGAGCGGGGGAGGAAAGTGGGGGGGGGGGGGGGGGGGATGTCAGGGAGATTCCTCCCTGATTCATTTGGACAGCGGATGCTTCTAGAGGCGATAAAAGCCGTTGGTGCCGTTTTAGAGGGATGCAGCGTGACTGACCCTGGGAGGAAGAGAAACCCTTTACAGTCAGAGCCTTGATAGGGAGGGGAGGGGAGGAGGAGGATGGAGGGAGGGGGGGAGGGGGGGGATACTGTAGGTGAGTGGGGTAATGAATATGTGAGGAGCGCTCATCTCCCGCTGTGTCTTCACTTCAAATACGTAGCTTTTTATAAACTGCTGAACAAAGCAGGAAGAGGAACAAGCCAAAGAGGGAGAACGTCTTTTTGGTCTTGCACAGTGTGAACCTCGGGATTAAAGGAGCAGTTCAGCATTTTAGGAAATCCCTCTGCTGTGCTTTTAAACAATGTTTGGTTTTTCTTCACAAAATCTCTGGGAGTTTACAGGTTGATTACAGTGTCTGGATCGTACTGTAGAAATAAAACGGATAGAAAGGCCATTTCCTAACAAGTTGTCCACAGAGAATGAGTCGAACAGCGGGCTCGGTCTAATGTTGGCGCTCCGCTAGTTTATATTCCAGGTCACTCATTTTGGCTGGATGTCCGTCACCTTTTGTTGTAGTTGTATGCACAGGTGGATTTCCGAGGACTACTGAATGGTTACCTGGTCCTCAGATCTCTGCAGGGTAAATCCAGACAGCTAGCTAGACAATTGTAATTAAATAGATGCCAATATACCGGGGCATGTTTCCTACATAGAAACTTTGTGAGGTAGATTTTGGTGCATATGCTGTAGATGAGTTGACAGCAGCTTGAATAAAAAAGTTAAGTATGTTTGTAAAGAGCTCTGAAAGACATGAACAAGATGACTTTTTTTCTTTATTTTTTTAGTTTATTAATTTATTTGACAGGGACAGTGTACATTAAGTAACATTGCTGTAAATGCACCAGAATTAGCCAAAAGGCTATTTTTCATCCGTTGTCCCTGGACGGATCTTAAAATTGTCTCCCTAAAAAAAAAAACAACAATAAGAAAATTACAGTCAACAATACAAATATAAAAAGTAGTAAAACAGATAAAGCTCTTTACATCCCGTTGATAAATACAGTGTAATGTCTGATGTGTTATGAACCAGTTTTTTAGATTTTTTTTGAACAATGTTTTTTGCAATGTTTTGTTGTTTTTTTTCCTTTTTTGTCCTCTTTTCAGTTGGCAAGCAACAACAATGCAAACAGCTACAATTTGTTAAGTCGGACAACAGAACTTTAGTGATTTAATCGCGGTTCATAAATATCCCCTGTCGTCATCCCCGAGCTGAGCTTTAGCGGTGATAACATCACAGCATTATTTCCCCTGCACAGTGTTGTCTGACTAAATCAGCAGAAGTGGACAGAAGCTCTACTGTGTGATCAGCTGTAACGACTTTTAAAATGGGATCAGTGGGAAAAGTTAGAAAGGACAAAACTTTCCTCTCTTCTGTAACTGTATTTACTGTTACACAGACCCTGGCCATGGCTTTGGGATTTTAACATGCACTGTATCTTTTCTGGAAACAGTTTGGAGACGCTTCATTATTTTTTTAACCTTTATTTAACTAGGTAAGCCGTTTTGAAAACCAATCAAATTTGCAACGACGTCTTGCCCGAGATAAAGCATTAACGTGCAAGACAACGGAGAGTTACACAGTAAATACACAAAATATAAATGTACAAAATACATCAAATAATCATAAAAAATAAAGAGTCAATATACCGCTTGTGCAAGGCGATGTCCAAGTGGTATGGCAGTAACACAACACAAATAAACAATAGTCGACTTTTCTTGTTTGAAAGCCATGATGTCTCTCTCTCATGGGTGGGCCAAATTCTCTGGGCGGGCAAAGCAGAGAAAGGGGAGGTAACCTTTCCCCTTATGACCTCATAAGGAGCAAGATTCCAGATCGGCCCAACTGAGATTTCATTTTCTCAAAGCCAGAGCAGGATACCCTGGGCTCGGTTTACACCTATCTCCATTTCTAGCCACTGGGGGGGCCATAGGCAGGCTGGGGGAACTCATATTAATGTTTAAAAAAAACCCTCATAAAGTGACAATTTCATGCCATGGGACCTTTTAAAGCACACATTTCCCATTAACAGGTTTTTGAAAGAAAACTGCAAGAGTTTGTCCATGAGCCTGTGACAACACGACAATGGCAGAGGAAGTTCTTTATAGCATGGAAATATGTTATATACAGACAAATGAGCTCAGCAAAAGTAATGTATTGAAGTTTTCCAAAGGTAATCCAAAGTATTTAGTAACATTAATATGTGTAATCTAACGGAACATGTTACAAATGACATTTAAGAGCATGTACTGAGTAATCTGTTGTGTGCAACCCTCCCAGCACGATGAAAATAAATACATGAGGCTGTGAATGTTCAACTTAGCACACAGCGACCTTCGCTGACTTTTAGCCACTTTTTGAGCGTGATTTTAAACCACAACACCTCCTCCAGGTAACCTTCTGCTTGCAAGGCTATCTCTTCTTTAAGTGGGTTTCTTTCATTACTCCTTCTGAAATGCTGAAACATGATTTCATTGAAATACCATTAGAATTCTGCCATGGCAACCATCCGATGAAAGCAGATGTCAACTTTTCTCAGATTCGTGAGCTTGAATGAAAATATTTCACTGTTCATGTGAGATCGAGACGTTTACAGGGAATGACTGCAGCGCTAAGGTAATCGGTTGTGAAATCTAAAATTGTGTGTGCGTGTTATCACACAGATGAATGGACCAGCTGCCAGGCTGCAGCTCTGAACGCCCACGCCGACCGACCGCCAAGGTCTCACGGAAACCATCGATAGAGGAGGACCGGTTCAATAAAAACTCGGAGGCCTGGCTCCGCTGTGTTTCAGGGCGACACACACTTCCTGCGCAGTGAAGAGGAGGTGCTGCTGCTGTCGGATCCATTCAGTTCAAACAAGGGGATTAATGGAGCATCAGGCCTCTTTCTGCTCTGATTCGATAACAAACTGCAGCTGTGGTAGCAGCAAAGTATCAGACAGCCTGCAAATAAAGTTCACAGCTCGTAAGAACTTCACCCGTCACCTTGGGTATTTAGGGTTCAAATCCCGGCATAGTCTCAGTGGTGGAGGTATTTGCGACCCCAGAAGCATGTGTGAAGCAGCTCTCCATTCTGCTAAATATACACGCCTGGTCTATTTTCACGTGAGCCGCGTGGCAGGATGTGAAACAGTCTGTGCATCCAGTCAGTTTACCAAAAGAACCCCCCCCCCCCCCCCCCCCACCCCCATTTCGTACACATCTCCTTAACAACATGTCGGAGGTGGAAAAACTTAATAGACATCTCTGATCTCTTTTATAAGGACAACGCCTGATCGAAATAAAGCACCCAGGTTTATGGTCATTTTGGTTGTCTTGACTTATCAGCTGTGTCTAGAGCGAGACAGGCAATCAGACACACACACACACACACACACACACACACACACACACACACACACACACACACACACACACACACAGAGTGGCCTGGCTAGAGTTAGTGGGCCCTGCTATTGGATGACTACCAAACACAAATGAGGAGAGAGAGAGAGAGAGAGAGAGAGAGAGATTTTGCAGAGTGGAGAGGAGAAGGATCGCTTTGTGACCGGTGCAGAGAAATGAACGTCTGGTG
Organism: Etheostoma spectabile; assembly: GCF_008692095.1. NCBI lineage: Eukaryota > Metazoa > Chordata > Actinopteri > Perciformes > Percidae > Etheostoma > Etheostoma spectabile. Next base: position 18,110,164 of record NC_045740.1, read on the forward strand.
GTGAATCACCAGATGCCCGATCAGGCATGAATCTACGCGGCGCTTCGCGTGCAGTCTGTTCCTGGCGTAAGCATGGCAATCTGTGTCCATCAGACCAACACTTTGGAGGAAGATATCTCAACAACTACTGGACTGATTTCAACAAAATCTGTTATGGATATTCATAACTCCCAGATGACGAATTCAACCAATTTCCGCAACCTTCTTATGAAAAGTCTTTGAGTTCTCTTGGTTGCTAATATCCAAGAACTTACCTGAGACCTAAGTCAGGGTGGGACCTGACCCATGGAAAACCTACCAAATCTCTGGTTTGAACCTGCTTTGATTGACTTAGGCCACTTGGTGCAGCAGAACAAGCTGAAAACATCTGACATACCTTTTAAAGTGTTAGCAAACCACAACACGACTCACAAAATGGCGGTCCTTTCAGGGGCCATGGCTCTTGAGTTTAGCTGACAAAATGTAAGCGCCCTTCAGGAGATTTAATGAGCTCTTTTCCTAGATTTCACTTGTTTTTTTATTTCAGATGACAGATTGTTTGTGGTTTGTCTTATAGTGTTCAATGACAAAGCTGGAGCATGTGTCATCACAGATTTATCATGATTACCATATTTGTAAATAATGTGGATCAACAGATTCTCTGGAGTGAAATGAAGAGAAGTGGGGTGGATGAAGAGGAAGAGGAAGAGGTGGTAATGGTGGTTGGGGGAGAGTGTGTGTGTGTGTGTGTGTGTGT
>NC_045740.1:18110909-18117640 GCF_008692095.1 Etheostoma spectabile
GTTACATCCTGAGGCCAGTTTTGGTGATTCATCGCCACGCTGATGTGATTTGTGATGCTTTTATTCATGTTGAAGAAGGAAATCGGGGAAGGATAGACTCAATCCGGCGCCCACTCACTTCATTATAAATCTGTTTTATTTTAGTTTTTTGTTCTGCTCCAATCTGCTCCTCTTCCTCTCGGCGACGAGTACAGCACTTCTGTACGATAACAACACAATGCAGTGAAATCAGCAGCTGGACATAAACAAAGCGGAATCTGAAAATAAAACAAGTTGTAGGAGGATTCAATAAACATCTGTTCTTTGCAATGTTCAATACACTCCCAACAGTTTGGATATTAAAGCCTCAATTGTGTTGCACGCATAACGGAAGAAACAGAAAACAGAAATAGCCACAACTCAGCAGATTAAATAGCCAAAAGTCTATTTGCCATACTTGCCAATGAGTGATGTTGGATAATAACCTGACGCGCCAAATGGTTTGATAACACGGAACCATCTCGAAAGCCGTCATTGGAAACTGTTCGGAAAAGAGCAGGCACTTCAAAAAATACCTTGCAGATGATTGGGTGAACCATCCGTCTATCACATCCGCCATTTTGTTCTGAACGAAGAGTTGCACCCGTCCACACACACCTAAACCACTCCCGTAACTGCCAGTAGATTGGTTCGGTATGCTGGTAGTTCACACGCAATGCATTACTTGCAGCCTGACCAGATGGATTTTTTAGTGCGATATGAGATCCCGCAATTCCCGCGATATCTTGTGATATCGCGAGAATCCAGCCCTGCGAAGATAGAGCAATTCGGACACATGGAAGAGCAGGATACAAGCAGTTAGCATCAAGAAGCTACATAACTGCACACAAGCTTAATCACATGGTTATAACAAAATTTTGGAACGTTACTGTCCCAGCTAACCAAGACACCTAAATAAATCTCTGGCAACAACGTCTAACGTCAACTTCTTTGCTACTGCAGCAAAATTAATCGCCCCACTGGGACAAATAAAGGTCTTGAACTTGAACTGAACTAATATCCCGTCCGTTGTGTTCTTTGTGTTTCTGCAGGAAGCGCAGGCACTCCGGTCACCTTCAACGAGAACGGCGACGCTCCCGGACGCTACGACATCTTCCAGTATCAGATCAACAACTCGTCGACGGCAGAGTACAAGGTCATCGGACACTGGACCAATCAGCTGCATCTGAACGTAAGTACCAATAATCTCAATTTTTTATTTTTTTTATTTTGTCTGCATCTGTCAAACAGTGATGTTGACCAGAGTCTACCAAGACATCATTGAAGTGATAATGATGATTTTAACATGTATAAGCCCAATAATGGAGTTGGTAATAAAGATAATTCTATGGAAGATGGAATTGGGGCCAACGTGGTTATAAATTGGACTTGAGCTATGTTTTTATGGATGTGAGAATGTCTGATGAAATTTTTATTCTTCTTTACAGCAGAAAGAAAGACTTTATTGTTGGTTACGAAACATGACGAGTTTACTCTTAACCTTGGAAACAGCACTTCTACAGAACAACCTTAACCCAGTCTACTTAATCACTTGTTTTGGAGCATGAAAACTGAATAAAGAATGGAGGTATCTTAGTTGCCATGGAACTGCACATGTAAAAACTTTTAATTTCCTTGTTTCTTTACACTTGTTGGACTTCCTGTCTGTGTCTGAACAGAGGTTTAGCTTGAAAGGTTCATTCTTGAACTTGGAAACAGCCGCTAGACAACTTTAAGTCAACTTAATATTTGAAAGATTGGTCAAAAGCTAGACCTTGCGTTAAGAGCGTTGAAATGAAAGACATTGTTTGCTGAACTTTACTTTAGTTCACTATTACAATACTTCTATATTATAAATAATATTGTCTCTGTGTTGGAGTCCATTATTTTCTTTACGTGGTGACCTGGGAGCAAAAAGTTAAGGTTGAGCCCTGCCTGGGAGTACATGCTGTCCACCGACCTATGTCTGTGTAAATTCCTCTCTATGCTTTGGAGTGTGTTGGTAGCAGGGCCGAATATTGGGCTTTTTGACAGAGTTTGGTTTCTGCCAACCTTAGAATCTTTTTCCACCGAAGGGAAGGTGTTTACGTAGGTGGACCGCTCAATGCAGTATGCTGTGAGAAAGTGAAAATGGAACTTGTGAACAGAAAAAAGTGTTGTTTGGCAGCACTTTCAGTCAAAAAAAGGTCCAGCTACATGTTGAATTTGCAATGCTGATTTGTCTCGGGGTGGCAAGTGCCCTTAACAATACACAACATCGCCACTGTTAAAACATTTGCATATGAAACATTTGAAAGAATACGAGTTGAGCATGAAGGAAATCTGCAGACAGCAGCCATAAGGCAGCAACTTCAGGTACGGCAAAGGAAGGACAGTCACAGCTAAAAACGAATCTTAACCAGACGACAATTACCAGCTTTGCTAGCCCTACACGGATCAAACAGTGGGCCTCAGATCACCCACAAGCCAAAGCCATACACTGCTGTGTTCACTTCATTAATGTGTTTACTGTGTTAATGGACTGAGGATGGGAGTAGGATTCGGTTTTGGATTCGCCAGGATCTTAACCAGTAGATTCGGTATTCAGGCAAACCCCAAAAATCTGGATCCTTTTACATCCCTAGTTTGTAGTTGTGATTCGGTTAGCTTTAACAGTCAGTTAACCACGCCTGAAGCATCTTTACTATTTCTATTGTTACCCACAGTTGGATGTACTGTACTTTGAACTCATATTTAAAGCGGTGGTTAGACAGCGCCAAACTACATGTTATGTCATATTTAATATCTCCAGATCAATAGTGTAGAGACTTTTTCATTTGTTTAGAAGCAGAGAAATGTCCATGTCCTCAGTGCGATAATCCTGATAACCAAGACTAATGACTAAAGTCATTATTGTGATTTCAATACAATTCTGCGTGACTCAATTTCATTTTTTTTGTTTTGTTTCCTTTGTCTTTAAAGTCATTTAACAATGTATGTGTATGTGACATCCCTGTAGCATACATATCCTGATAGCCCAGGTTAAATGAGCTGTGAACTTCTCGGTTTGAAGATGAATGTTGACCACTCTTGTTCCTCTTCCCCCTCCCTCCCCTCAGATGGAGGCCCTGCAGTGGACCACCGGCGACTCCTCCCTGCCGGCCTCCGTGTGCAGCCTGCCCTGCCGGACCGGCGAGAGGAAGAAGGTGGTGAAAGGCGTCCCGTGCTGCTGGCACTGCGAGCGCTGCGAGGGATACCACTTCCAGGCCAGCGAGTTCACCTGCGAGCTCTGCCCGTACGAGAAGAGGCCCGACCAGAACCACACAGGCTGCCAGCCCATCCCCATCATCAAGCTGGAGTGGCACTCGCCCTGGGCGCTGTTGCCCGTCTTCATCTCCATCCTGGGCATCATCGCCACCACCTTTGTCATCGTCACCTTTGTGCGCTACAACGACACCCCCATTGTTCGCGCCTCAGGCCGGGAGATGAGCTACGTGCTGCTGACGGGCATCTTCCTGTGCTACATCATCACCTTCCCCATGATTGCTGCTCCCGACGTGGTCGTCTGCTCCTTCCGGCGCATCTTCCTGGGCCTAGGCATGTGCTTCAGCAACGCGGCGCTGCTCACCAAGACCAATCGCATCCACCGCATCTTCGAGCAGGGCAAGAAGGCGGTGACGGCGCCGCGCTTCATCTCGCCGGCGTCCCAGCTGGCCATCACCTTCTCGCTCATCTCAGTCCAGCTGCTGGGTGTCCTCGTGTGGTTCGCCGCCGACCCGCCGCACACCTTTGTGGACTACGGCGAGCAGCGCACGCAGGATCCCGGCAACGCTCGTGGCGTCCTCAAGTGTGACATCTCCGACCTGTCGCTCATCTGCTCGCTGGGATACAGCATCCTCTTGATGGTCACATGCACTGTTTACGCCATAAAGACGCGTGGCGTGCCAGAGACCTTCAACGAGGCCAAACCCATTGGATTTACTATGTACACAACGTGCATCATCTGGCTCGCCTTCATCCCCATCTTCTTTGGCACGGCACAATCGGCAGAGCGGGTGAGTGGGCCTTTCTGTTAAATAATGCATTGTCATGTTTTATGTAATGTTCAGCCCTCCGGCAGAGTTCACAAATGGAAACACACACTGTCAGCAGCACCTACACGTTCTCACACACCTACTGTATGTTTTGTGTTACACTGACTACGTTTACATACCCGTAATATTCAGTTTTTTGCCCTTATTCCAAAATGAGACAATATTCCGACTGGTAACATGGCTGATGAAAGTCAATAAGATTCCTGTTTACATGCAGCCGTGCTAAATAGGATTTTCCACCGGTGGCGCCCTCGTTGGACTGTGCAAACACAGCGTCCCTTTTTCATTCTTTCAACAATGTTCTTGAAAAGGTCGGTGTAGCGCATATCCAAAAATCTGTTGATATTTAATATTGTTTAAAAAAGTAGCTGTTTCTCTCCTTCTTTTCTTTTGGGGATGCATCTCTACCGCAGCCCTTGTTTGTGTCCAACAACCATAACAACGCACAGAGCTGACCATAAACAGGCAAAAAGCCATAAACCAAACCATAAAAACAAACATATTCCCTATGCCCTGTATACACGTCAAAAGAATGCTTCTAAAACCACAATAATACGGCATATTGCCTGTCTGAATCAAATAATGCTAAATTCGTAAAAAGGCCTCAAATTATATATCCGAATGGAATATGCTAAATTCGGATTATTACCATATTCGTGACAGTTATACTTTGCCATGTGGTTATATGTCTGTTTGCGTCCAGATTTTGTCACCGTGACAACACTCCAACCATGCAAGGTGCACACAGAACTTTACAGCTGTGAAGTTGAGATCAAAATAAAGGCAGACTTAAAAAATGGGTACGACCCGAGCAAGAGTGCTGTAAGTTTCCTGATATGCAGAAATACCAAATAAGGTTGAGGCTTTACAGTCATTAATCAAGCCTCCATTACTCTTAGATTTTGTGAGATGGGCACGCATGTCTTATTTCAGATAGTAGTCGACAAAAGCAGCATCAAATTTTCATTTGTTCCGGGGGCGGCTAACTGATGAAGTGTTTCTGTCAGATTTAATCAGCTCTACCTAGCTAGATGTTAACATTAGTCTTGTGATGTGTGACTAACATCAGGTTATCTCTGGTAACGGTTTGCTGAGGTTGCTGAAATGTGTATTTCCCTCAGTCCAATAAGGAGCTACTGCTAGCATTAGCTTGAACTCAATGCTATCCTCGTTGCTGCAATCAGTCACAGGGGCTAACCGCTAGATGCTAATCGACAATAATTGCCTCCAAACGGCTTGTGCATTCTCAAAACTGCAATGTCTTGTAATCTGCCTTAGACACATGTAACAAGTATATTTATTTTCAGGAGACTAGACTGTCTCAAGCCATCAGACTGACTGATTATTGATTAGTTTCTGATCAGCACAGGCACAGCGCAGCCTGCTCTGGAGCCTGTCGACACAAAACTAATTAGAGCAGAATTAAATTTAGCACATTCAGACACACAAACACTTTTGGGTTGAGTTTGCTGTGAGCGAGCTGCCAGATGGAGGATTTTGCTCATTATCGTGTCTGTGGGGAGATCTCGGGGACAGGTGGAGCGATTCACTGTTGCTGTTCTTTTTTCTTTTTTTTCTGCTGCTACTGTTCAGTAACTAAGGATATTTTTTCTTTCACATTTAAACCATTGCACACTGCACGAATGATGATAACCCTGGTTTGGACATGACATCTGATTTGTTAAAATTGTGTGAGGAAAAGCTGTAAAAGTGACACAGTGGTTTGAATCTCAGACTGAGACTGACCTGAAGAGTTTTAGACAGGACAGGCATCAAATTATTATAAATCAAAATTGTCATAGTCCAAAGTTAGAAAGATTTTTCCTCAGAGCACTTTATCCTTTAACCGTTCTGTGACTTGAACTTTTAAGGAATCTTGTGAGGCTTAAATAAGATAATCTTTCTTTCTTTCTTTTCTTTCTTTCTTTATTTGTATAGGGACAAGTATGTAGTCTTGGTATTGTTATTGATGACTGCCTATCATTTAAGCCTCATGTTCACTGTCTAGTGAGAAAGTTGAGACTAAAATTGGGTTTTTACTTTCGAAATAAGCTGTGCTTTCTTTTAATGTTAAAAACGGTTAGTGGCATCAACTTTTTTAACTGTGCTGGATTATGGTGATATACTACTATGCATTCATCTGCTCAATGCCTTCAGATGATTGACGCAGCCTATCACGCATCGTTGAGATTTATTACTAATTGTAAAGTTCACACCCATCACTGTGAGCTGTATTCTCGTTGTAGGGGGGGGGGGGGGTTCTGCCTGGCTACACGGAGGCTTTGTTATTGGTATACATTTATATATAAGGCTATTCTTGGTGCGCTTCCATCTTATTTATGTTCACTTCTTATGAAGAAAAGTACTGGTCATACTCTCTCCGTCCTCAGGCTGTGTCTTGTTTTCTGTCCCACGTGTCAGTACGAGCTTTGCTTACTCTGCTCCCTTACATGGAATTTGCTGCAGAAGAACTTGAAACTTAGTAAATTGGTTCCTTTGAATATTTTTAAGCTGAGAATGAGAAGCTTTGAGTTGGACTGCCTCACATGTCAATGTTTTAATTGAGATTTTATTGTAAGTAAATATTTGGCTTTCATGTGTGTGTCTTTGTACGTATGTGATGATGTGATGTAATTTTGA
>NC_045740.1:18117661-18118835 GCF_008692095.1 Etheostoma spectabile
CCTTGCAAAAGAGATTTTTAATCTCAATGGGTATTACCTGGTTAAATAAAGGATAAATGAAAAATAAAAACAAAAAAAATGTAGCATAGACCTCTTCCACACACCAAAGCATTTATAGCCTAAGCTAGTTTGCAATGCTTGTAAATAAATTGACCTTTTTTCTTCTTCTAATACAATAAACTCGACACACAGAAAAGACACTAGAGAACAAAAAGTCATCAATAGATACACACTTTAAAATGCTAAACTCACAATACAAACAATACAATACTAAGGAACTCTAAGTAATGACGACAGTTCTGTCCGCATGATACAAGCCTTCCGTGATCATGGATCACTCAACCTATCCTCCACACAGTTGCTAGTAGCCGAGGAAGACACGGAGGATTGAAAAAACATGATGGTGTCTTCAAAGTTTCTGCGTGCAAAAGTCGCCTGACGACACCAATTTCTCAACGCAGCCATGCTGACAAATACAGAGAAAGTTGTGTGGAGCTCATAGTCTTAATTAGCTTCCTAGCAACTCATTTTGGAAATGGCTTGAATGTAATGGAAATAATTTCCGCGTTAAAACTAACTGTCACAAAGCGCGATGTTTGTCGGCCCACCTTTGGTCCCGACTGAAATATCTCAATAGACTGCCATTAAAATGTGTGCAGACATTCATGGAGCACAATGGATAAAGTCTACTAACTTTAGTAATCCCCTGATTTTCCTATACAGCTTCAAGGTTGTTATTTAGAGAAATAGATCAACAACTATTTGATGGACTGGCCATGAAATCTTAGAGCGGTTTGGAGTTTTGCTCAGTTGACATCGTCCAACTCTTCATGATTCTGGCCACTTCTCGTTTTTCTTGTTTGACAGTTTATTCCAGACCTTGGAAACAGACAAAATATTCTCAATTCATTCACGTTGAGTCCACAAGGATGCGATGCAGTCTGAAGGTGCGTTCACACAGAGTTGTGGATTTGATCGCCGGACTCCAATCAATCCAATGCAACTACTGTACATTTTCTGTAAGCTCTGACACATTTAGGAGAGGCTGGATTATAACAGAATGTACCAGAACATCTTACGTTATAGAACAGAGTATTGTAAATCAGCTCAACGCACGAACAACAAACTTAACGCATGACCAACATGTCTTCATTTATGTTGAAATAATGCTTTT
>NC_045740.1:18118845-18120060 GCF_008692095.1 Etheostoma spectabile
TAGCTTAAATGCATAATGCAAATCACACACAATGTTTAAGCACATGTGACATTTTAAATTCCAACACTATCCAGACGCCCCGCGGTTTCAGTTTCTACCTCGGGGGTATTTTTTGCATGGAGAAATGACTGATGAAGCTGATTCAGCCTGAGCCTTCAGACACGCTCAGGTGAAGATTACATCATCATCCCCGAACAGACTGAGGTGTGACATCAAGCAGCCGGCGGCTCCCCCCCCACCCCCCTTGAGGCTTCAGACTACAGAAGTCTGCAGACATAAGGCTCTTTTTCCTGCATCAAATCTCAGTTTTTTCCCCCGAAAACTGCAGCCAAAAGGACGGGAATACAATGTCCTAATAAGAACATTTCATAGTACAGAGAAAAGACGCATCTATTTTGTATTTTTCTGTAATCCCAATGCAGACAGACTGTTTGTTTTAAAGCCTCGGAGCGTCCACATTGTTAATTGTTGAGAGAAACACAACAAGCACCTCAGGCCTTGTTATACATTATTCAGTGAACCCTGTTGTGTCGGCTGTTTGGATCTTTATTAATCTGCTCAAACTGACCCGTCCCGCCTGCTGTAAACGGGGAAAACAACGTGACAGCTTTCATTTATATTAGACCTGGTAAATCGATAAAAACCTGTACGTCAACAGAGCATTTAAAATTTAAATAAAAAGTCGGGTTCTAAGTTGATTTATTCTGTGAAATCATTCGGCCAGAAGCTTTTCCTTCACAGGGCCTTTCCTTTGTTTGCCAGTGTAAGCTGAAGATGAATGTATTAGAAAACAAGGTTCACTGAATTTTAATTTTTTACATACTGTGTAGATATATATATATATATATATATATATATATATATTTTTTTTTTTTTTTTTTTAACTTTATTTATTCAGGATAGGTTCACTGAGTGGCAGCCTCTCTTTTGCAGGAAGACCCTGATCACAGTTCCACTTTCACACCTGGAAGCTGCCCAGTACAACCAGAGTCTGATCTGAGCAGCTCCACTGGAGCGGTTGGGGGTTAAGGGCTTTGCTCAAGGGCACCTCAGCAGTGGTAATGAGGGAAGGACAAGCGCTGCTCTTTCACTTTCCCCCACCCAGATTTTCTTCTGTTGGTCTGGGGATTGAACCGATCCAGATTACCAGTCAGTCACTGATCCTCAGGCACGATATGTCAGAGAAACGATGATGATGGTGATGATGATGATGAT
>NC_045740.1:18120070-18140660 GCF_008692095.1 Etheostoma spectabile
ATGATGATGGTGATGATGATGATGATATTTGATATTCTTCACAAATCTACTCAGGTAAAAGTAAGAAGGATAGTGATTTAAAACCTAGAAGTAGAGTTTTTTTCAAAAACTTACTCAAGTAAATGTAACTCATTACTACCAACTTAAATCTCCTCTCAGCACTTTATCAACATTTTAACCGCCACTTTAGCTTCATTAGAAGTCTTACCTACTGCATCTTTAAACAAAGTTGTGTTGGAGTTTGTAGTATTCCCAAATCCTAATTTTGATTTTTATTTTTATTGTAAATGCATATCGTTTCCAAATATCGGTGTCATTCGCTATGAGTAATCGTGTCGTTATTGGTCTTGGAAAACCGGTATTGTCAATCCCTAATCTCCACATACCTGTGTATCCACAGTGAGGATTTGACGCAGAGTTATAAATTGGCTAGCCTGACGTCGTCCTACTTAGATTCTAGTCAGAGTAGGAGTCTGATACTGCTCCATTGGGCTGTGATTATGGGGTGTTGCAACTGAAAATGCCTCTGCACTCAACTGGATAGACCTCCAACCAATCAGAGCAGCGGAGTATGAGACGTATGTTGAGCAACGCAACAGAACTCAACTGCTAGCTACCGCTGATGAAAACGCTAATGACGTTACATCCACGTTACAGGCTTTACAGCATACATACATCCCTCGGATGTATCATAAGATAATACCATGGATGTATTAGCCTAATAGAACTATTAAAAGAACTACTACAATCTACTATTTTTTTGTGACTGTTATTGCCACTCTTCATTTTAACCCCAACCGGTCGTCAGACACCGCCTACCAAGAGCCTGGGTCTGGGTCTGGGTCCGGGCCTGGGTCTCGGTCTGAGCCTGGGTCTGGGTCTGGCCCAGGTTTCTGCCTAAAAGGAAGTTTTTCCTCGCCACTGTCGAACTGTTGCTTGCTCTGGAGAAAACTACTAGACCTGTTGGGTCCTTGTAAATTCTGGAGTGTGGTCTAGACCTGCTCTACCTGTAAAGTGTCTTGAGATAACTCTTGTTATGAATTGATACTATAAATAAAATTGAATTGAAATTTTATTTTAATAGAACACATGGTGAACTACAACCATTAGCTATATCTATCATTACAGCTACAGAACCTCGAGAGAACCGTCATATGAACATGAGCAATGTGTTCAACCCAAGCACTCCTTGGTGACGTGGTTGATTATGTTACTGTTGATCATCTGTCCATCATTTTTATAAGATAACAATTTGATTGGTCTGAACTGCTCTTGTTCAAGCACAGCTGCTCCACAACGGATCCAGTCCAGACCGAACTTGCTGATCTGAAATGTTGTGGGCAGGGCTAAGTCCGGCTGGCATTCAGGCTTTAAATTGGCCTTACTAAGTACCACATGTTCCTGCTAATTGCTCAGTTGCATAAACTGGTTACAAGATTGAACATCAGCACAAATGCATACACACAGCACCTTGGTCTTTAGGGCATCACTGTAGTGTCAATCATGACGTTAAAGCACACCCTTCCATTTAAAATGGCCTAATTATCTATGATATGAGGATGCTCACTCGCTGACATTTACAGTAAGAGCAGTCAGCTGTGTGCCGGCCACAGCTGAGCCCAACACAGAGGGAAGCCAGAGAATCACTAATAAGCACATCAGAGGGGCTAGGTTCCTGAATGCAGCCCCAGCTGCCCGGGGAGTCGTTCACTAAACAGGCAGGTAGACGGAGCAGGAGGGTCAGGCCCGCTGGGAGAGAGCCTCGCTGCCTCCATCCATAATGAACAAGGCTTTGATATTCAGCCGGAGGATGCCAGAGAAGATTAGCATGCAGCTTCCACCCACAGCAGCTCCTCTCGGGAATCCAGCTCCCCTGACCTCAACTGATGAGCTACTTTATTATACTGTTATGCTTACGGTGCTATTATGACTGTTATTATCAGCGTCTATGAAGACTTGGGCCAGGATTTACAGGATCTAGGAGACAATGAATCACACAAAGACATGTATGATTATATCGCCTTACTTTACAAACCACACTAGATGACATGTAAAGGCCACTTATTTGTTTCTCTTTTGATGGAGCTAGGCTAGCAGTTTCCCCCTGTTTCCAGTCTCTGTGCTAAGCTAGGCCCAACAAGTTCTGGACCTATCCAAATGGCCTCTTTGCCCCTTATCACAGTGTGATGGAGTCTAATCAAACTTATTATTAGACTCTAGTGGTGTCAAACAATGAAAATATTTAATCGCGATTAATGTCACAATCACATTAATGTCATTGTTAACTCAATTAATTGATCTCAATTCTGGAATTTCCCATTTCTTGGCATCAATAAAAAAATCTATCTTCATCGCACATTTTTATTTATACTAAATGAATGATTTCTTTTTTTTGATTTTCTATTTTTCCCATTATTTTTTCTCATTTTAATGCTCTTATCAACAGTTGCCACTTGCTTTTGTTTGCAAATGGGACTCGAACTGCGGTCTCCTGGGTGTGTTGGCTTGATCCGTTCTGCAGATTCTGATCATTTTATACTTCGTCACCCTAGCTCCTGCGTTGCTCCGTCATAGCATGCTGTTTTTCTTCTTCTTCAGTATTTCAAAGAAGAAATCCGACGCCTGTGCACCTCCCCTCAGGTCTGAACCCTGGATGACAGGGTCGATCATGACACCGAGTCACAAGGCTCACTGAGATCTCTGATATTTTTGGTTTGCGAACAATACAAAAACCTGCTGCTGATGCTTCAACAATTAATTCTGCTTCTCCTTAAAAAAGATCTGTGTGTGTGTGTGTGTGTGTGTGTGTGTGTGTGTGTGAGAGCAGGGATTAGCTTTGCTCCACTGCTTATCCCCCTCATGAGCCTCAGACTCATAGAAAGAGAAAGTCAATACCAGCCGCAGTGTTAATGCCTGGCATCCATAGCTGTCGTTTAAGTGCTGTTGTTTTTATTGTGTGTGAGGGGAGAGGTCGCCCTGGCCAAGTTGAAGAGAAAATACTTCCAGTTTACAGCAGAGAGAGAGGGACGGGAATACTAATGTCTTCTAAAACTGAAACTTCTACAAACTTAGTTATCACAAGGAACGGGTCGGCTACGTGGCACGCTTTAGTTTCAAACAATGCTTCCACTGTAACCAATAAAACTGGCTACACCAGAAACAGGAGCAGCACATAAAAAAGCTCTAAGAAGCGTAAAACTAGGACAGTCTTCAACTTGTGTGGCCCTTTTACGCAGAATAGGATCATAAAGTGTCAATATTTCCAAATATAAATCTTATTTCTTATTTCCAAAGGTCCCATGACATGGTACTCTTTGGATGCTTTTCTATAGAACTAGTGGTCCCCTAATACTGTATCTGAAGTCTCTTTTATATAGACCTTAGTGGTCGCCGCTAATACTGTACTGCATGAGTCTCCTTTTAATAGATCCTTAGTGCGAGGATCCCCTAATACTGTAGCTGAAGTCTCTTAATAGACCTTAGTGGTCCCCTAAACTGTATCTGAAGTTCTTTTATATACACCTTAGTGGTCCCCTAATACTGTCCTGTAAGTCTCTTTTATCATAAGACCTTAGTGTCCCCTAATACTGTACTGACTTCTCTTATATATGACCTTAGTGTTCCCCTAATACTGTACTGAAGTCTCTTTTATATAGACTTCAGTGGTCCCCTAATTCTGTATCTGAAGTCTCTTTATATCTACTCCCTTAGGGGTCGCGGCCTAATACCTGTATCTGAAGTCTCTTTTATAGAGACCGTAGTGGTCCCCTAATACTGTATTGAAGTCCTCTATCCCAAATATTCAGCCTTGGTGCAGAATTACAACCACTTGCCGTTTCTGCGGCGGATAGCTATTGAGGGGGGAGGGGGTGGGGGGTCAAGGTGGAGGCTGGGGGGGTGGCCTTGACCAACTGCCACTTTGCTCGTTTGAAAGCCAGGATGTCTCTCTCATGGGTGGGCCAAATTTCCTGGGCGGGCAGAGCAGAGAAAGGGGAGCCCCTTATGAGGTCATGAGGGGCAAGAGTCCAGATCGGCCCATCTGAGCTTTCATTTTGTCAAAGGCAGAGCAGGATACTCAGGGCTCGGTTTACACCTATCATCATGAACTGGGCTAATGGACCAGAGTCTGGTAGGGCCAGGCTAATGGACCAGAGTATGGTAGGGCCAGGTAATGGACCAGAGGCTGGTAGGGCCAGGCTAAGCCGAGTATGGTTCGTGGCAAGGCGTAAGTGGACCAGAGTTCCCCCCCTGGGTAGGGCCAGCTAATGGGACCAGAGTATGGTAGGGCAGGCTAAGTGACCAAGTCTGGTGAGGGGTTCCAGGCTAATGGACCAGAGGTATGAGTTGGGCCAGGCATAATGGACTGTGTTAGCCAGCATGGACTCGAGTCAGTGGGCCAGCTAATGGACCAGGTCTGGTAGGGCCAGCAGACAGTGGGCCAGCTAATGGAGGTCTGTTAGGCTCAGGCTAATGGACCCAGAGTATGGTGAGGGCCAGGCTAATGGGACCAGAGGTCGTGTAGGAGCCATGCTAATGGACCAGAGGTCATGGTGGCCAGGCTATTGGCCAGAGGTATCTTGGTTAGGGCCAGGCTTAATGACCAGAGTCTGGTTAGGGCCAGGCAAAAGGGGAACCAGAGTTCGGTAGCGGCCAGGCGAATGGACCAGAGTCTGGTAGGGCCAGGCTAATGGACCAGAGTCTGGTAGGGCCAGGCTAGGATTTCTGTAAATATCCTTCACAAACATTTGCTTAGAGAGATTTACGATTGCTGCAGTGCTTTGTTTTTTCTATAAATTCATCATTTCTTTGAACTTGATGAAAGTTTTTTTTTTTTCCAGTTTAGGACACTTTAGCTTCAGTCCATCAAATAACAGACGAGTGACATTACCAGCAGGAACATCCAGATTCTTTGCACTTATAATATAATATGCCTGGGTTGGAGGTTTCACTGAAGTACAGCACGTTCTGTGACTCAACCCATAATATAGAAAATGATCTCTTTTTCCGCTTGAGGGAACAGTCTGTACCTTGAGAGAAAGGGCCGAATTTAACAATGTAAATATAGGACAGGGGACAGAGCCGAGCGTCTGTGCTGAGTCATGATGTCGAATCATGAAACTTGATCAGCTGCAAATGGGTTCAGGAGACGGAGAACCTGGGCTGCAGTTATGAGCTCATTGATGTCTTCCGAACTGGTGGAAAACGAGGTGATTAAATCAAATAGTCTTGTGTTTTATGACCCTAACCTTTCTGTCCTGCTGTCGACGTTCACTTTAAAGATCTGCTGCTCCAGTTTCTCTCAGGCCTCTCAGATCAGACTCCCACAGTTCTCAGCATTAAACCATTTCTGCTTTGATCGGGCAGGAAGGTGCGTCCGGGCCACCCAGACCAGGACGGCTGCACAGTCCCAGGTTTCAGCCCTCCATTAACCTCGATCTCAATTCCACCTTAAACTTTTAAAGACCTTACCTTTTATATGAACTCTGACAAATCAAGTGTGGACATTATCCGGAGTTTCCCTTTCACACATGTAGCACACAACCCTAGATTGTGCATCTCAAATCTTATACCTACTGGAGATACGCCGTTGGGTTCAGGCGAGGGGTGGCTCCAGGGGCGGATTTAGTCATTTTGAGGCCTAAGGCAAACACAGGCATGGGGCCCTCCACAACCCTTGTTATCTCCCTTTTCAGTCCTTATTTATCTAAGAAAGACGTACTTGTAACTTTTCTCCAGTCTTCACTAGAGCAAACTGGGCTGACACTACTCTTCATCAGTGTTAGCATCGCTAGCGCAAGCACCGGCTTCTTGCTGCTCTTTAGTAACGTTGATGTTCGTGTCGTCAGTGGCCGTCGAGAAAAAGGTTGTTACCTTTGGAAGTTTTGCTAAAAACGTTCTGCTTTCTTCCCGCTTCTTCTTCCTTTTTTCAGAACCACTTCGGTAGTGTTCATTTATAGAAAGGTAAAATGTCTGTGAAGCAACCAGGTTAGAAAAGTATGCATACCTCTGTCCCCATTTTCCCCCTCTGTTCGTCTGACTGTAAAGAATTGATCTGGTCAAGTCTGGCATTTAACATGGGGAAAGGGGTTTCCTGCTACACAACAAAAGGTGGCCTACAGTCTGCCCCCCCCTGGGGTCTTAGTCTAGGCTAAGACAATACGATGTTGATTGGACTGTGTTGATGTTAGAGTTTCACATTTACACAACAGAACCTTTTGCTCTGCAACCAAACGCGACCCACAAAGGTGCAGAAGGCAGGTTCTCATTGGACAGCAAAGATGTGCTGCATGCTGTCATGACAACAACGGACCAATGAGAAAGGATTTCAAAGCACCAGGCGAAAAAGAACCGCCCCAAGGTGCAGGGGATAAAACTGTGTGATTTAGGACTTTTCAGGACTGGTTTCACGTGACTCCGTCAGGGGAAGCGTGGATCAGTCCGCTGTCAGCTGCAGTGTTATTATGTTTGTTTGTTTGTGTTTGATTGTCTTTGTCTTATCATCCTCATCATTTTGATACATTAAACCTTTTCTTAATTCTCAATTCCACCCTCAGCCTCCTTTTCCTCAGAGATCCGAACGAACGCGAAGTTAGTTATACATTTATAACAGTAGCTTTGCTTCATTTTCCGACCGTCTGTAGCCTCCGGCTCACAGCATGCTGAGCCGTTTGTTTACAATAGGAGAACGGAATAGTCCAAGGCAGTGGGGACTGGGGGGAGTTTCTCATCATGAATTAAACAATCGGATAGCACTGTAGCGTATCAATGTTTAGAGATATAATTAATTGGTGAAAAATAAGACAACAAATCGTAACCATAAGTTTATGAGGCATTTTACGGGGCCCTTGGTAGCTCGGGGCCCAAGGCGATTGCCGACCTTTGCCTAATGGTAAGTCCGCCTCTGGATGGCGCCTGGGTAGAGCGTGCAGGACGTTGGACCTGATGCAGATTACACTGCGGTCACGTAGTCGGTTCGTAATTTGCTCATGAACAACCGAGTCTCACGCCGTTCCTTGAATTTATATATTCAAATTGAATTTCCTTGAATTCTGACGATATACTGTAGGCGTCGGCCCTCACCGACAGAAGTTCCTGGATTTCTTTTTTACGTTGGCGTCTTCTTCTTTGCCTTTGGATGTTGATGTTTCTATTGTCTTTTTGCGCCAGCCGCATGATAGAAACGCCATCAACGTGCCCAATTGATCGCTGCTCTACGGAGTGGTTGTCCATGAGTCAGCCCTCCGCCTCTTCCTCCCTTTCCTCCCCTTCCTCTTCATCAGCCTCCTCTGTCCTTCACACTCTGTGCCACTTGGTATCGTGATAACAGCTTGTGTCGGAGAGGCCACATTAATCACTTCAGGGCTTGTGTTTTTCTCTCAGGCACACAAACGACTTCATGCTTCGCTGTTTGTCATACATTTTCATAATGATTCTTTGATGCGTTGCTGGAATCACCGTTGTTTTGGGGCTCTCGGGGAGTGGAAACTCGCCATCTGTCACCATGTTTTCCTTCCTCTTCCTCCCTCTTTGTTTGTGGTGGCTGAGCGGAGCCCCGCTGAGGATTCCCCACCGTCCGTCTGACACTAACGGGAGGCCATTAACCCGGGGCCTTGACTTTACGTTAGGCGGTTGCCATGGCAACACAAGTGGTCTCTCTGAGTGGTGGAAACGGTAGGAGTTGTGTGTTGGGAGCGTGTGCACACAGGTGTGTTGGGACAGATGTTGGAAGGGTGGGGAAGAGAAAACAGAGGTTTGTACCAGCTGATTGAGCTGTGTGTGTGTGTGTGTGTGTGTGTGTGTGTGTGTGTGTGTGTGTGTGTGTGTGCATATAGATTTGTGTGTGTGTGTGTGTGTGTGTGTGTGTGTGTGTGTGTTTGTGGCTAACTAAGTGGGCTAATTTTTGCTAACTAAAATGCTAATTAACAACAGTAATTAAACCTAAACACCTAACGTAAGTCAAAACTGCCTGCAAGCTTCTCATGTGGGCTACTGTACGGTACTATGCAACAGAAAAGGGCCGTGGTTATGACACAATCGTTAGCCAATATTAATGACTTTCCACTTTTGGGATTGCTCCAATGCATCCGGAAATGTCCATTTAGCCGGATGTCCATTACCTACCACTTTCCTTGTGCTAGCATTTTAAACTCGGGTGGATTTCTGAGGACTACCTGGTCCTCAGATCTCTGCAGGGTAAATCCAGACAGCTAGCTAGACTATCTGTCCAAGTTTTCGGTTGCACGAATGAAACTACTTTTGGATGTTCACCCAAAACTAGTTCCTTCCCAAAGTGCCGTCATTGAATTTGGCACCCAAGACAATTGGGATTGGTTTAAACAAATGCCAATAAACCAGAAGACGTTTTTCCCCCATCTTAGAATGCTGTGTGGACTAGCCAGACCCTCCTCCGCAGCGCTGTGGAGGAAGGTCTGGCAATGCGAGACTAAAGTTATTCACACATTTGCATTGCAGTGCATGTGTGAATGTCAGTGAAACTAATCTCTATCAGATCTTTAACATTTAAAGTCTCAGTGGCTCCCTTCCCTGATTCCAAAACTTTTGATTGAAAGCAATTGATGTTTTTATTGATCGACAAAAAAAACAACTGCAAAGTGAAAACCGCAGCCAAACATTCCCCACTTTGACTTTCCCACCAGTCAGCTGGAGAGTAAAAAACTCTAAACGACGCCCGGTGACGTGCCAGCGTATATCTGCCCGAGGAGACGAGACGATCAGCCAGAACCGCTAACCACTAGATTGATTCCGGTAAATGAGCCGAGCAGTCGACCATCTGTTTGTTTTAATGAACACTTTTGGAATTCTTCCTTCAGAACGTCATCATGTTGTTCAGATGATCAGGTTTATCTGCGGGTGGGTGTTAGGTTCAAAGACTTGAGTGGAAAAATTACACACGGACACGGACTTGTCTTTTGTGACTTTGCAAAAAGGGGATTAAAGCTGAGGAGCATTCAGCAGTCTTCCGAAGCTCTCATCCCCTGCTCGGCCGTTTTATTAAGTGGGCATGTACAGAAAGATTTACATAATGGGTGTATGTAGTATGTAGTTTTTTAACATAAATGTGGGCTAAAACCTCATTGTTCTACATGAAAGTGGGTTAGTACATCATATTACTTGCTATACTATTGGTTTAAAGGTAGCTGGGTGCATTAAGCAAGTTTTAAGGTTAACATAGGTCACTGAAGTTCAATGAAGAAACAAAAGCTCCTTCTTCACACAGGTATCTGACCCTGCTGGTCAGACACGGGAGTGTCCGGCTCTCCTCGCTCTCAATGTTCTTCATTTCTCAAGGTGTCAAAATATTCACATGATAACTATTAAACAATAACATTTGTTCAGTTTTCATACAAGATAACTTTGTTCTGCTCCACAGTAGGGCAGGGAAGAGAGGTTTCCATTGGTTAAATGCAGCTAAGTACATTTACACAAGTACTGTACTTAACCCTCATGTTGTCCTGGGGTCAAATTTGACCCATTTCCAAGTTTTTTTTTTAAATCAGAAATATGGAAGGTCGAACAAGGCGACAAAACATTTGGGGAAAAAGCGTAAAAATTATTGGAAAAAGTGACAAAAATTATGAAAAAAAACCCCACTGGAAGTAAGTGTCAAACACTTTGGAAAACCTGGCTAAAATGTTGAAAAAGTGACAAAACATCCACAAATGGTACAATGGAAGGTAAAAAACTATTAAAATGTTGAAAGAAAAAAAAAAAAAACTTAATACTTTCTTTGAAAAGCAACAAAACATTGAGATAGGGCAGGGAAGAGAGGTTTCCATTGGTTAAATGTAGTAAATGTACATTTACACAAGTACTGTACTTAACCCTCATGTTGTCCTGGGGTCAAATTTGACTCATTTCCAAGTTGTTTTTTTTATATTAGAAATATGGGAGGTTGAACATGTCGGACAAGGCGACAAAACATTGGAGGAAAAAGCGGAAAAAGTATTGGAAAAAGTGAGAAAAACTTTGAAAAAAAAACCTCTTGAAGTAAGCGTCAAAAACTCTGGAAAACCTGGCTGAAATTTCGAAAAAGTGACAAAACGTCAACAAAAGGGACAAAAAACAAACCCCAAAAAGTAATGCTTTTTGGGGAAAGCAAGAAAACATTGAGATAGGGACACCAAAAGTGTTTTTTCATGTTGAGGGAAAGACAACCCGAGGGTTAAGAACAATTTTGAGGTTCCTGGTACATTTTCTGCTACTTTATCCTTTCTCAGAGGACTAGATTGTACGTTTTACTCCACTTTTTATCTGACAGCTTTAGTTACTTTTCAAATGACAGTTTTCCATCCCCTTCCTGTCCAATAAAAACCACGTATCTCCAGATGTGATGAGAAAAATCCTCGTCCTTCTTAAGCTAAACAGAGTCTGTAAAAGCCTCTTGGATCAGGTAGAAGATGCATCGTCGCAACGTTTTTGATCACCTACAATACCTTTAGGACGCCTCTAAAGTCAAAGTCAAAGTACTTGTATTGGTCTTTATTTATTGGACATTGAGTAACTTAGTTTTGCTGCAAGAGTCTCAGACACGACGACAAGCACGGGGTTAAAAACAATCAAAAGACAAATGTACAGTCGACACATGGGCGACTCAAGGAGCCTGTGCAAATTGCAGATTTACCATTTTCTAAATAAGATAAAAGACATACTTCAAAAACAAAAAACAACAATTTCATTCATACTTTTCATCCATCACAGTCACAGATATACATTTAAAAAAATCCATCGCTGCTCATCAATGAGCTGGGAACCCTGTCCCTCTTTCCTGAGTTCAACAGCTCAAACTGTGAGAACAAAACATGAGAGTTATCAGACAGTATGGTCTTAGCTGGCCTGATTGTTGCCTGTTCAAAAAGCTCCTGCGGGTTGAGAGGTGCAGGTGTTCCCATAATTTTACCTGCCGTTTTAACCAGATTGAAAATCGGGGTTTTAGATTTTACCGTCAAATTCCCAAACCAGCTGGTAACACCATGCCGAAGAATTGACTCTACTGTTGCTCTATGGAGCACTAGATCAGGACTTTACAGCATTTAAGAGCTATAGAGTTTGGGATTGTTAACCCTTGTGTTGTCCTCGGGTCAAATTTGACCCATTTTGGAAAAAATATCTTTATCAGAAAAGTGTCTTTCAACCAAATTATAAGAAAGAAAAAAACGCAGATTGTTCCACACAACGCTCTTCACAGGTAAAATAAATGACCAGCCCTCTGCTTTCTTTGAATCTGGATGTTTTATTCAATTTTATAGTATTAACAAAAAAAAAAGGTTTTGAAAAAGAAGACCAAAACGTTGAAAAAAAAGGTTTTCAGTTTTGACCCAGAAAAACCAAAAGACAACACAAGGGTTCAGCGTACATCCGGTCTCAACCCTCATGTTGTCCTTTGGTCAACTTGACCCGGTTTCAGTTCTTTTTTTTTTTTGTCATGATCAGTCGTCGAAATAAGCGCTTAAAAAAATCAACAATATTAAAATTGTCCAAAAAAAACACAATTTTTTTTTTTTTTTTAAAGCACCCACAACAAGGAAAAAGTGACAAAAAAAGTCGGAAAAAGCGATAGTAATGTTGAAAAAAAGTGACCATTGTTGACGGGACGACAACACAAGGGTTAAAGACTGGGTCCTGGTTTCTTTCTGACCCCCCCCCCCCCCTTTGTTGTCCCCCCAGATGTACATCCAGACGGCCACGCTGACCGTGTCCCTCAGCCTCAGCGCCTCCGTCTCCCTGGGCATGCTCTACATGCCCAAGGTCTACGTCATCATCCTCCACCCCGAGCAGAACGTCCCCAAACGCAAGCGCAGCTTCAAGGCCATCGTCACCGTGGCAACCATGACCAGCAAGCTGTCGCAGCTGGCGGCCGAGCGTCCCAACGGCGAGGCGAAGACGGAGCTGTGCGAGGGCGTGGAGGCCAGCGGTGAGTGGGCCCAACTCATTTTAACTTCCTTTATTAGTCCCACAAGGGGAAATTACAAATGTTGTTATTACACACACACACACACACACACACACTCAGGTCATATACATGCACTACATAGAGACATGTCAGACGAAAGGCGCCCCAAGCAGTTGGGGGTTCGGGGGTTCAGGAGGTGAACCGGCACCTCGTGCAGTCTAGACCACCATACTTTGGTCCCTACAGGGACTTGAACCTGCGACCTAATTGGGCCCAGGGGATTGGTAAACTGAAGGTGCTGTTGAATTTAATTAATTCAATTATTTAATTTTAACTTCCTTTATTAGTCCCACAAGGGGAAATTACAATCATACACTCTGTTGTTACTGACACACACACACGCACACACACACACACACACACACACACACACACACACACACACACAGACAGTCAGGTCCTACACATGCACTAAATGGAGACATGTCAGATGAAAGGCGGCCCGAGCAGTTGGGGGTCTGGTGCCCAGGAGGTGAACTGGCACCTCTCCAGCTACCAGTCCACCACCCTACTTTGGTTTGTACGGGGACTTGAACCTGCGACCCTCCGGTTCACAACCCAACTCCCTATGGACTGCCACCCCGATGGGAAAGTACAGACACTCTGATTGGTTGAAAGCAGGCATCATGGTTTAATCATTTTGCACTGGTGACGATAAGTCAATGTTCAGTATAGAAAATTGAACATGTTAAACATAATAAAAACTTGTATTGAAGTATTCTAAAGTTTGGAAAAAACCCAGAACCTTCTGGCTCTGAGGCCACAGAGCCAACCATTGGGCCCCCACGCTGCCCCCTATGGGATCGACCCCGGCTGCTTTTTTTAACCCTTGTGTTGTCTTCCCGTAAAAAATTGAAAATCAGTAATTTTGTTGACGCTTTTTATCGTAGTTTTTAACTTTTTTTAAAAACGTTTTTGTCCCTTTTTTCAACACTTGATGCCTTTTTTTCAATGTTTGTCACTTTTCTTGACGTTTTCAACACTACGTAACACTAACTAATTAACTTTAGTTCCACAGTTATCTTTGGAATTTATGGTTAATAAACTTCATTTTTAGGAAATTATACCAAATCTTTGAGTTAGAAAAGCAGAAATTAGGAATTATTTAGACTAAAATTAAAGGAATGGATGTTGATGGATAATCACAGACTGGAATATGTCAACTTTTACTCTTATTACTATTTCAAAAACACTTCAATTTGTTTTTTCAAATGCTATAAAATTGAATAAGACGCCCAAAAATGAATGAAAATAGAGAGGTGTACTTGGCAAAGAGCGTCTGGAATCAATCATGTTATTTTGGGGAATTAAAATTGAACATTGATATGGGACAACAGGTCCATTTGACCCGAGGACAACATGAGGGTTAAAGGCCGATACTGATTATTAGTAGTTAATGAAACCGATAACCCATATTTGGAACCAAGATGCATTTACAGTTAAAATATTTGAGCCAAAATTAAGATTTACAAACTCCCGACACAAACTCCCAACACAAAACTGGGGTTTTGTGTGTAGCCGAGCTAAAGTAAAACACTTTAACTTTAACTTTAATCTCATTAACTTTACCAGTTATTAGGCAACTAAGACACCGATACAGATGATGTGAGAACCGCCAAATAAAAACTCGGTCAATACTTCCAACACAAACTAATTCCTTCCGTTCGTTTGTGACGTTTGACGAACAATAACCCAAAAAACAAAAGGTGCCGTGAGGAGAAGCGCGTTGACCTCCCTGTAAAGTCGGCCATGTGGAGGTGAAGCGCCGCCGTCTCCGCGGTAATGAGGAGTTATTAACAGGATTGTCGACTTGGAAGTTTTTTTTCGGGACGTCACCTGAGACCAGATCTGATGAAAAGTTGTTTACAGCTCCGAGTTTCACTTCAAAGCCGCATCTCGGCCCATCAGCAGAATCAGCGCGAGGCGTCTTGTTTGTTTACTCATCGGAGATGTGCTGACTCAAACCCATGAGCCTGATCTACCAGGCAGCAGCTCACGGGTCGGGTTCACGTCTCCACCCGGATCAGAGAGAAGAACTCCCTGAGCCTCGGTTACCCTGCAGGGGGTTCGCTGTGGGGGGGGACCAAGTCTCCACAAACCATCGTTTTTACGTTTAGTCTGAATGGTCATGATCCCCAGAGGATAAATCCACAAAAACACTTGGTGACTCTCGTGTTGTCTTCCCGCCAAAATTGGAAATCTAAACTTTTGTTGTTGAAGCTTTTTGACGTTTTTTTTCAAGTTTTTCTTACGTTTTTCTTACGTTTTTGTCCCTTTTTAATTTCCTTTTGACACTCATAAGGGAAATTAAAAAGAACTTTTTTGACGTGTTTTTTTTTACGATTTTCTTACTTTTTTTTAACGTTTTTCTCTCTTTTTCGACACTTTTGACACTTTTTTTTATTTGAATGTTTGTCACTTTTTTTGATGTTTTCAACTCTACATAACACGAAGTTGTAAACTTTAGTTTTACAGTTATTTTTGGAATTTATGGTCAATAAATCTCATTTATAGGAAATTATACCTAATGTTTGCGTTAGAAAAGCAGGAATTAGGAATTATTGAGACTAAAATTAAAGGAATGGATGTTGATGGATGATCACAGACTGGAATATGTCAACTTTTACTCAATACTATTTCAAAAACACTTCAACCACTTCAAGTCTTCAAGTCTCACTTAACCAATCAGCTGTTTTGCTTTTCGCTCCTCAGTGCCGCCGACGAAAACCACCTACGTCAGCTACACCAACCACGCCATGTGAAGAAAACAACGGCTTCAACTCCAGGACGTCACCGGGACATTTAGAAAAGAAGCAGATGTCTGCCACGAGTCATCGTGTGGTGCTCTGAGCAATGCGAAGGATCCGGAAGGAGGGGAGGAATTGAACCATCACGTCTGTGGCGTTGTTATGTTTACAGACGGCAGGGGAACAGGCCGGAAACAGAAAAAACCATCGGAAAGGTCGCCAAGGAAGCAGGAGGGAGGACGGTAACCCTGAAAAGTTGAAAAAAAAAAAAAAAAAAAAAAAAGGTGTTTTAGAAATAATTGTGGGGACCAATCATATTTGTTGTAATTCTAATTGTGCGTTTAAAAAAAAAACTAAAAAAAACACTAAAAAAACTTTGTGGTTGTGAAAATTCCTTGTCGTCCGTCCGTCGACCTGCATCGCGAGACGAGTCCGTCGCTGTTTTTTCGGCTAAACTGATTTTGGTTGTGAAGTGTCTAAATGCCATGGTTGACTTGAAGCATGCCCGTTTTTTATACAAATGATCTATTTATAATAAAGGAATGTTTCACACGTCGGTGTGCCATGTTTGGGTCTGTTTAAGGGGGGAAAGGGTTTTGGAGGAGAGAGTCACGGTTGTGTTGTTACGTTTTTTGGGGGGGTTTTGGTGTCTTCTTGATTTCCCAGTCAGTCGGAAGCGTTGGTGCTGCGAAGACGCCGTTGATCCGGAAACGTGAGACTCTTCTTGACACAAGGTACGTGTTCTCCTCCCCTTCCGCTATCTCCACTGTTATTTTTGCAAAAAAGCACCAATGGACGCCGCTCAAATGCCTCATGGCGCAGCTGGAGAGTCCTTCAGCCAATCAGAGTACCAGCAACGGCGCCATCAACGAGTTGCTGCGATTCCGAGTGGTTCACGGCATCACAGCAAGAAGGTTCTGGGTTCCAGATCCAGGTCCAGATTTGCCGTTCGATGTGGACTTTGTATGTTGTTTGCATGGGTTTCCTCCGGGTGCTCCGGTTTCTTCCCACCATAAAGACGTGCATGCTGGGTAGGACTGCAGTTGAAAAATAGCCAATTGGCTAACACTGGCGCATTGGCAGAAATGTTGATTAGTGTGCATTGTCCTCATCAAATAAATACAATATTTAAAATATTCTATTTGTGGAAAAACAACCCATTGATGATAGGCTTACTGGCCTATAGGTAAAGTAGCCATCCACAGATCTGCTACATGTGTGTTTAACATTAAAACATGATTTATAAAATCATGCCAGCAATTGTTATTTTATTGGCTTAGTTTTATGCACTTAAAAGATATGTTTAGAGGCTTTAGGCCCAGTATTGTAGGCCCAGTTTAATATGAAACTTTATTTTATGCAAACTATGTAGTTGGGGGCGTAGTAAAAGGATCCTGTCTTGAAAAGCCCCCTGCTGTAGAGAACTTCTTCCACCGCTTAATAACTTAGCAAACACTACACCTCCCATGATGACTCTGCAGAGCAGGAAAAGAACGCGTTTCGACCTTAAACATCACACAGAGTCTGGCAGGAAGCTCCCAGTGTGCGCCTCATTAAAGAACTTATAAATATAAAAAAAAGACAGTTGACGTGATCGATACGTGCTGTGGAACAGGAGTCGAGATCGATAGGAGCTGCCAGAGAGAACTCACCATGCATGTAATGAATATTTTTTGCATCTCCTGGCAGAGAAGAAGAAGAACAAGGACGAGAACAGGTAGAGTCTGAGCGATCAAGCCCAGTGGGGCATCCTGCTTTTATTTCCCCAGATGCCGCCGTTCTCATGTCTCATGCACACGCGAAAAATACTGAAGAAGAAATTCTCCAAATCTCTCTTTCTTTTCATGTGTTTGACCAGGTCGTTGCTGTCCTCGAGCCTTCGCTCTCTCCCGCTTTCAGCTTTCAGGTAAGAGTTTGTATTCATACTTGTGTTCATCTGACAAAATGTTTTGTATTGTTTCAGGTGTTTCTGTAGGATTGTGCTTCTGAGAATGTAAGAAATACACAGTGGGGGAAAGTTATAAGTTCATTTACTCAAGTACTGGACTTAAAGAAGTGGAATTTTCTGCCACTAGGCGTCTCTTAACCCTTGTGTTGTCCTCGGGTCAAATTTGACCCGTTTTTTTTTTTTTTTAATTTTTTTAATATCAGGAACTTGGCTTTCTTTCAACAATATTGCCTAAAAAAAATAACATGGATGCCATACAATGTTCTTCAAGTAAAATAAATGATTACTTTCACTGAATTTTGGTGGTTATAGTGAATTGTATGGCATTTTAAAAAAAGTGGCCAAAACCTCGGAAAAAATGACAAAAAAGAGACGAGAGCTGAAAAAAAACGAGAATTTTTTTTTTTGTATAATGTCATAAAAATTAGGTTTATTGGTTATGGATTAAAAAAATAAATAAAAAATAAATGAAAAATAAATAGTAAACAACAGAAAAAATATCGAAAAAAGCGCCAAAAGACGATGGTTGATGGATGAAGACAACACAAGGGTTAATTAAAACAAATACAAAAAAAGATTAGATTAGATTGGATTTTACTTTATTCATCCCACGACGGGGAAATTTCGTTATTACAGCAGCAGCATTTTCTTCAATAAGAGCAAAAAACAGAAACACACAAACAAGTAAACACACCAGAAATACAGGCCAACAATAGACAATGATTATATGGTAGACTGAAAGTAAGCAAAATGGCGTCAAATAAAGGTATTTTAAAGTGCGGTTGCCATGATACAAGAAACAATATTGCGGTGTAAGTGACGTTAAAATTAAATTGAATGTGTAATTAGAGTGATGAAGCAAGAGTCGGTAGCATAATATAAATTATATTAACCTGTGACCATAAACAATGAAAAGTAAGCACTTACTTTATAATAATAAAGTATAATATTATAATAAAATGGGGCAAAGCCGTCGTACAGCTTCTCCTGGTTAGGTGTTCCTTGTTCAGGAGGTATTTACTGGCAGTTAAGTTATCTTTAAGTCTCCACCTCTCTAAAACAACTGGATCCTTTGATTAAAACCGGTTTAAACGCTGAATAAAGCAGATTCAAGTTAAAGATCGGGGTTTCTCCGATGCTGTTGGACTCGTCGGCGGAGGGGCTGACGTTCGCTTAGTCTCGCATTGCCAGACCGTCCTCCACAGCGCCGTGGAAGAGGGTCTGGCAGGTCCACACCAGTGTCTGGCAAGTTACTTTGAAAAAGTAATTAGTTACAGTTACTTCTTCCAAAAAGTAACAAAATTAGATACTCAGTTACAAATGGTAAAAAATAACTAACGCGTTACTTTCAAGTACATTGAACTCAAATGTGACCCACCCCCCTTTAACGGAACATAAAATACACGTGCATGATCAATTGTTTATAATAAATCTGAATATTATAATGAAATGGACACTTAACGCAATACATTACTAACAGAAATTGTACACACATCTAAACTCTTTTAATGTTGCTGTGCGACAAAGTGAGACTAGCCTCCAATCAGATGCCATGTATGTAGATATTATGTCTCGTAGATCCATACAAATAACAACATAGATGTTTTGGAACTTTTGATATTTATTATATTATATTTATTGCCCCTCAACAGGCCACGACTGGGCCAAATTAAATGATGCTTGGTTAAGCACTATAGCAAATATAAATAACAAATATATACAGTCTTTCCACCAGCACCTGAACAGTCCTGTAAATGAAAAAGTAGCCGTGTGGCATGTTACAGACTGGGACAGCGGGACTAACACTACTGCGCATATTCAGTGTACACGTGTCACGGGAGTAAACCCTGAACACTTTTTTGGTGCCTCTGAGCAACTCTTGTAGGAAGGAACGAGGCTCCACCATCCGGATCTTTTAATTCATCGACGGTCATGACACACATCTACCCCCCCCCCCGCCCGTAGTTCCTCACCGGACCCTGAACACATTTCTTGAAACATTGCAAGATGGATTTTTTCGTGCGATTATGTGGTCCCGCCAGAATCCATCTGTCGTGTGTTGGAATTTAATTTATGTGCTTAAACATTGTGTGTGATTTGCATTACACATTTTAGCTGAAGGGCAGAAGCAAAAATTGATGATTAGGGTCCGCGTCCTGAGTCTGGTTCCAGTCCCTCTTTTACAGCCCAACTGATCTTTTGATCTGCAAGTCCTGAACTGAGGGTCGTAAACTTTCAGTCACATTCCAACTGAAAAGATAACGAAATAAGTGCACACTCAGGTCCCTTACCTTGCACTACATAGAGACATGTCAGACCAAAGGCGCCCCGAGCAGTTGGGGGTTCGGGGGTTCAGGAGGTGAACTGGCACCTCGTGCAGTCTAGACCACCATACTTTGGTTCGTACAAGGACTTGAACCTGCGACCTAATTGGGCCCAGGGGATTGGTAAACTGAACGTGTTGTTGAATTTAATTGATTTTTTTATTTCATTTTAACTTCCTTTATTAGTCCCACAAGGGGAAATTACAATTTTACACTCTGTCGTTACGCACGCACACACACACACAGACACACACACACACACACACACACTCAGGTCCTGTATATGCACTAAATAGAGACCTGTTAGACGAAAGGCGCCCCGGGCAGTTGGGGGTTCGGTGCCCAGGAGGTGAACTGGCAAACACTGACCTGTAGATCGAGAGCTTTGCCTTCTGGCTCAGCTCTCTTTTTGTACGTAACGGTACGATAAACTGAATAAACTGTGAAAGCCTGATCCAGGTAACTTTGTCTCAGGATATCCTGCGTAATAAAAAGGATTCAAACATCAACATCTGAGATTCTGACTAGTGATTAAATGAACCCTGAGACTGGAGCAGGATTTAGCTCCAACACCTGCCAGGCAGGCTGGAAGGGGAAAAGTTAACACGCTCAACAGTAGTTTCATACACTAGTTCTAAAACAGTGGGGCCCATAAGTTCCCTAAAAAGAGAAAGTCGCTCCCAGAGAGCATCAATCCACCCAGTAACAATAATGAATGCTAATCATCAGCACTTGCTGTCTGCAACGTTGGGCTCAGCACAGAGAGAAGAACCGTGGGAACCAGAGATGTGACAGACGGCTCAGAAGAGGAAGAAATCGGCCCGAGCACGTTGGCAGAAGACACTGGGTTGTGTTTACGAAGCGACTGCCAGGAAGGGACCAGCGCCAGGGTGGACACTGCCAAAAATAATCAGCAAATAAAAGTGAAATGCAGCCCACTGATGTGACCGAAAATCCGAATTAGAATAAAAAGACAGACTGCTCATTTACATCAGTGCTCTAAAGGGGGAAAGTCAACCAAGACTACAGTTACAACCCTGTGAACATTCGTAATAAATGTTTTAGTGTATGGCTCCATGTTTAAGTGTCTTGTTGGAGCCATTACAACACTTTGTTTATGTTTATGTATATACACTACTTTGGTTTTGTTAATTAATCTGCAGCTTTATGTCTGAGCACTGGGTGGAGCGGTGCCTGTGAGGGCATAAAGGGAATCAGGCCCAGGTGGAGGAACGGGGGAAGCATTTCTTTTCACTGTCAGTGTGAATTGAATTGTTTGACAAAGGAAAATCAATGGAACTGAAGCTGAAATGAAATGGACTAATGATTGTGCGACGGTGAGCAGGCCGTTAAGGGAAATAAATGGGACACGGCACCGAAAAGCCGACAGATTGTGGACATTGATTTTTGGCACGCAAGTTCTCCCCTGATCCCACCTCACTGGCCTGATGTAGGAGTTAATAAAAGACTCTACATGTCTGATGTGTCATTTTAGTTGAGGTTCTACTTCTACTACACTTTAAAATACTGTATATCCACCTTATGATAGGGTGACCAGACGTCCCCGGTTTCCGGGGACAGTCCCCGATTTTGGCTACCT
>NC_045740.1:18140685-18163909 GCF_008692095.1 Etheostoma spectabile
GGGCCTACCGTCCCGGCTGGATCTGTCCCCGGAAATGTCCCCGGTTTTCACTGTGACTGACAGACCCGAAATTGGAATGAAAGAAAGAAAAAACTGACAAAACGGAGCCGATAATCACACCCCACACACGCAGGCTCAGACAGCCAGAGCCAGCGGTGCTCAGAGAGGGTTTGAAAGCCGTGTTTTTCGATGCTAAAATAACTGATTATTTACATGGAGTCTGGTGGGTTTAGCGACTTTTTGTTTTAAAAGGATCTTAATCTTTAACAGAAGGTCGACTCTTTAGAAATCCTTCCATAATGTTGTCAGACAATTAGAATATTAATTGAGTCTGTTAGCAGCTAAACAAGCACTTTTATGAACGTAAATACAAGCTGGACAATCCTATTAACTTCATTGCAGCGATCTCGTTAATACTGCATCAGTCAAAGGAAAATATGTCTCAGTAGTTTTTATTGTATCTGATTTCAATGAGCTGTTGCAGAAACAAGCCTTGAGCAGTAAAGCAAAAGCTGTCAGTAGTTCAGTAAACATTAAACATTATGAATATTGAGACTTTCTAGCTTGAAATATAGATACTGAATATTAGGAATATTAGGACTTTCTATTTGAAATATTAAGACTTCTATCTTGAAATATTAGGACTTTTTATTATATTAGATTCTATTTGAAAATTAGACTTTCTATTGAAATATTAGACTTTCATCTTGAATATAAGGATGGATTTTATCTTGAAATATTCGACTTCTATCTTGAGGTGTAGTGGAGTGGAGTAGAAGTAGCAGCAGGGGTGGGGTTAGGATCAGACCTTGGGGGGGGGGGGGGACTCAGGCCCTAATAGAACAGCTCTAGGTCTAGTGTCCCCGTTTTAAGTTTTACAAAAATAAAACATTACTTGTTTTGGAGGTAAATACGTTCTGAGCTGAAAATGTCCCGGATTTTGTCTTGAGAAATCTGTCACTTACCTTAGACCCGCCCAGCTCCGGCAGTCAGTAGGTTTAGTAGAAACAAATAAAACTTTAAAATTTTCAAAATAAAATAGAGCACGCTCACGGCGGATCATATCTCCCTGCACAGAGCTGTTTCCTACTCCTCTGGATGGTCTGGATGGTTTTGTGGTTCTGTTCTCAGTGAATTATACAAGATCCGTGGGTCCTCGAGACTTCAGCTGTCAGTCGTGGCCGTGGTCGTTCAGCAGACTACAATCCGGACCTGGTGGGTGTTAACGGACGCCGGAGCCCGCAGCCGATCTGCAGCCATTTGTCATTATTTCTGTTGTACTGCACATTGCTGCAGATCTTTTTCACCGTGTGTTAGGTCTGTTTTAGCTCCAGAGTGAGACATCTCACTTCTATACTATCTTGTTGGGAGCTGCACATGTCAGTAGCTCGGTAAGATCCCATCAGCTAGATAACTCTTCTCCAGCTTGGTCAGTCCAAGGCAGGATTAGCTGGGAGACTTCTTCTAGACCAGGGACACGTGTGGAATACCTGCAGAACAGGGACAGGAAGTAGAACAGGGACAGGAAAGTAGTTTCTTTTGGAGCACATGGTGAACTAGTGGGTGTTGTAGCAGTGTTTTGCCATGACAACGAGCTAGCAGCTACGGTTAGCCACCTCGCTTGGCTAGTGACGTAGAAAGCCGTGCAGATGTTGAACAGCTCACCCGGAGACTGAAGACAGAGGACATTCAGAAACCGGATCTCACTCAAAACAGCATGGTATTTCCAAAGTGTATGATGCTGGAAGCACAGAGACACAAAATAACACCAAAACCAGAAAAGTGATTTTTTTTTTCATTATATGGGCACTTTAAAAAAAGGATCAAATACTCTATATCCTGTCTATGACCATAACAACAAATAACACAACACATACACTCTCTCCGGCATCTTGTCTCCAGTAATACAGTCGGCACTGGCGGGGAATCCTGAAATCAGCTTAATTGGCTCTTGACAGACTCACTGTAGGTTTTTCTCATACAAGCACTTTCCTCCAGCGCTGTAGGTGGCCCAGGGCCAGTTACTCTCTGAGAGTTAACATTGTTTTAATGATCAGCCTTGCAGAGAGGAGGAGGAGGATGTGAGGAGCCGCAGATTGATTCAAAATGGGCTTCCGTCGTAAGGAAACGTCTGTTAGCGTTACAGAAACGCTGAAGCGTTCCTTTTAAGTGATTGACTGACGTCAGTTTGAGGCACAGAGTTCAGAGCTGCTGTTTTACATGAATCTGTCCTCAGTCACATTAACATAAATATAATGAGTCTATTAGCAGCCGGACACTCATGGCCAGATGTACAATAAGTAAATTGGCAAACTTAGCGTTATTAGCGCCAGGGTGGTGAATATTAGCTTATGTCGTATTTACCAAACCTCCAGTATACAGTCCTGCAGCAGCCCAATATACCGTAAATTGCGCACATTGAAAAGCGCCATAGATGAAAGCTTATGTACTTGTGGCTATGATACGGCTGAGAGCAGACTGGGATATTCCCATTCCTATGACTGTTGAATGAATGATGCTGATACCAGTAGATGTAATGCAGCGAAGTACGGATCGGCGATTTAATGTCACCTTTGGTTTCTCCCAGTTACTCTATTGTTGCATGGCCGCTTACCTATAACGCTTAATGATTTCGCGCTCACAACACTGAAAAAGTGTGATCCTTGGGTGAAAATCCTTTCAGCTGTCTGCTTGACTCGCTCTGACTACCGCTGCATTTCACCAGGAGGCATAATCCGAGGAAACCCACTTATGCCTGGTTACACTGCTTTTATGAGGCGGAGGGTTCGTACAAACAACAGAATCCATAACTAGGCGCTTTACGCTTCCAATCCAATCTCTTCATGGGAAAATCCTACTATCCCCTTCTCCGTCCTAGAAGGAATATGCATGACACAGAAGCACAATTTGCCATTTTCAGACCCGGGACAGGGCGCTTTTACCTCAGTGCGGCCTGTTGTACAGGACATACCTCGCATGCTATACGTGCAGTTGCAAAACAAATACGCTGAAGTGGGCGCAGAAGCAGAAGAACACGAAGCCGACAGAGTCTGGGACCAGCTTCAGTCAATACAGCTACACGCGCTTTTGTCTTTATCTGTCTTGACTTTGCAGGTTGTTGGAGTTAATAGAACAATCACAAAGGTTATTATTTATTATCTGTAAATGGGAAAAATACAATTTAGGATTGCAACAAAATGTATCATATTGTTCCGACACTGCATTGCAGCAGTTTGGATGAAGAGTCACAATCAAATCAATTTTATGCTGACACAATTAACCCAAAAATATGTAGGGATAATGTTGAGCGAGCATGTTATTTTTGCATATTTAAACCATGACAGGGGGATGGAAAATGTAAAGACAAACACCTTCACAATCATTTCAAATAATATGCACGAGAAGTTATTATCGATAAAGGAGTATCAAAATAGATACGTATTAATCCATTGTCAATTGACTAATCTTTTCAGATGAACTTAAATAGTGGGTGAGTTTAATTTATAACATAGAATCACATTTTACTCGCTCTTTGTATGTATTTGTGTGCAGAAATCTTATTTTTTTTCAAGAAATTAAAGCTGTTCAAGAGATGTAGGGGAGTACTCTAGATTTGGTTGGTCTTGACACAGAATTCAGACCAGTTTTTGAGGTCTAGATCTCGGGATCAACCGCATTTTCTTTCGGCCTTTTGTCTTTTTCTAGATAAAGAGGACTCAGGATTTTTATTTAGCCGATTAATTTATTAAGGCGTTTCTCATATACCCTTATGGCAATAAAAGAAGTGAATGAAGAAGAATCTGGTTTCTGGTTGTGTGTGTGTGTGTGTTGTTGTTTTTTAAATTTTATGGGAATGTGGATTTTTTTATCAATTTGAGGAGTGACCATGACTGGTGCATGCAAGTATGCAGTGTTGGACTTGCACTGGTCTCGGTCTCGATACACTCTGGTCTTGGGGAGGACTTGGTCTCAGGTAGGTGGTCTGGTAACAAGTACATTTCTCTCTGAGATGTAGTGGAGTAAAAGTATAAGTGGAAACCTCAAATTTGTAACTAAATACAGTACTTGAATACATACATTCCACCACGATCTGTTAAAATACTCAGTGGGGAACCCTGATGGGGTTTGTGAAACAGTGTAATAACCCTTTAGGTGAGAGATCTTCTATCAAGTCCCCAGACTGCTGATTAAAGATCTTCAGGAATCAATATTATTGTAACACGAGTCCAGCTGCTTTAATCGGCCGGGACGAGAATATAAATATAAATATTGACCTGTTCCCGTCATGTGTCAGCTGATTTCACAACTGGCCAGCGCTGATGGATTGTGACGCACGAACAGAGCTTTATTTTAACCTTCAGCGATCGATGGGGTGTGTGTGTGTGGTGGTGTGTGTGTGTGTGTGTGTGTGGTGTGTGTGTGTGTGTGTGTGTGTGTGTGTGTGTGTTGTGTGTGTGTGTGCGTGTGGCGTGTGTACGTGTTGAGGTCTAATTGGCTGCAGCTGGTTCGGTCCTAGGTGGTCTCTCAACTGCAGCGACACATTCAGGCTAGTGGTTTAGAGCAGTGATTCCCAAAGTGGGGGTCCGGACCCACCGGGGTCGCAAGGCAGAGAGGGGGGGTCGCAAGTTGATTTCCAGAAATAAGATAAAAATTTCAAAACGATTAGAAATAGCATATCAGCCTGATTTTAACACAAGATAAAACTAGTGGCTAAGTTAAATAAACCAAGCGAAAAAATAAAAAGGGAACAACTCTTTGATTTTCAGCTGTAGTACGTGCGCGGTTGCGTGCCATGTATATACGTTTATAGTGGGGGGGTGCGAAGTCACTGCACCGTTAGTTTGGGGGTCGCGGGCTGAAAGTTTTGGGAACCCTGGTTTAGAGAATGGTCGGTTAGCCACTCTAACTCCCCACTCTGAGACTCTACTGAAGACTGAATTCATACATTTTGGGTTGCTTTCACCCTGAGCGTTTGGTCCGTTTTAACCCGAACCCTGCAGCTGTTTTTCTGGTGCCCGGTTGGTTTGGGGCGGGTGTGAAAATCATCAACTGTGGTGCGGAAAAAAACTTTCAAGTTCATTAGAGATTGGTAGCCCGCAAATTAACTTGCACACATTACAGACTTATATTTGATTAATTCAATTCAATTTTATTTATAGTATCAATTCATAACAAGCGTATCTCAAGACACTTACAGATAGAGCAGGTCTAGACCACACTCCAGAATTACAAGGACCCACAGTCTAGTAGTTCCTCCAAGAAGCACATAGTGGAGGAAAATTCTTTAGCCTCAAGACATATCGTAGCACAGCAATTAAGATACAGACAAGCATTCATGTGTAGAGAGAATTACTAAATAACGTTCATGTTTAAGACAAAAGAAAAAGACAATATTTGTTATTAGATTATGAAGTAAAAGTTTTTTCAGATTATTTTAAAAACCTATTAAGTAACGGGTCAATTCGACCCAAAGGATACGAGAGGGTCCCAAAGTGAAGACAACACAGGGTTAAGTTAAGTTAAGCTGTTTTAGATGATTAAGATGAAGAGGCTGCTCAAAGACACAAACACACAAAACAATTTCTCAGGACGCCCGGTAACTAATTTGTACTCTTAAAATCAAGCGTCCCAATTGCCCAACAATCACTGTCCAAACAAAGTCACTGTTCGTTATCTTTTATTGTGACTATTATTGCCACTGTGTCCCCCCCCCCCCCCCCAACGGCCCCTTCAGACTCGCCCACCAGACTTAGTCTGTCCAGCTTTTTCCTAAAAAAGGAGTTTTTCCTCGCCACTGTCGCATTAAATGTGCTCTGTGGGAATTACTAGAGCTGTTGGTTCCTTGTGGTTTATGGGTGTGGTCTAGACCTACTCATCTGTCTAGTATCTGAGAGAGCTCTTGTTATGAATTGATACTATAGTACAAATTGAAGTTAAATGGAAACTTCTCAGATTCTTTCAGAAAGACCACAAAAAGAAGCCTCGCTTTTCCTGACGAGACATAAGTGAATAAAATACCGGAGTTAATAAATAATTAGGGTATTATCACAGTGTACAATCTGAAAACGATATTGTCAGCAAATGATAACTCAAGTTGTGTTGTTTTTCTTGGGCTAATAGGCCTGAAGATAGAATTTCAAACAAAGCTGTAATAAGTGATCCCAAACAGCTGAGTCTGCATGTCCCACTCCTGATTTACGACCTGAGCCAACTGTGGACTAAGGTTCATTTTTTTTTTTTTTTTTACCCTGAAATCAAAATGCTCACATCTTGCAGAGACTCTTAAAACTGTCAGAAACTACAAATCCCCCCCCCCACACCCCACACCCCAACACGCACACACACCCCTCCCCTTCCCTGGTGTAAAACATAAAACTAACACTGCGACTGACATGACAGGTCTGTTTATGTCTCTAAATTAAACTGCTGTCACATCCACGTTTTATTTCCTTCACAGGTAAACTCTACAACATCGGTGTAGGCGGCGCTCACGGCGATCTATTCTTACATATTAAAAATGTTCAAGATCATTCACTGGGAATTTGTGGCGATACAACTCGTAGATCAGATGGGGGGTGATAGCATGTGAGATCTCTGTTTGCATCCGCAGGCGTCGTGACTATTTAAACCGCACAAGGAAAACAAATGGATTCTATTTCCAAACTCATACATATGTACATCAGCTTGAAAAGGTGGAGCAGCTCGGGGGGGGGGGCTATGAAAAGTAATGCAGTCATTTGTATTCATTCCACTGATTTATTATTAGAATAGAAGATAGTTGTAGATAGTTGATAATAAGGGTGTTGATGTCGGGGTGTACAACTACTTATAAGGTCCCATGACATGGTGCCTTTATATAGACCTTAGTGGTCCCTAATACTGTATCTGAATCTCTTTTTATATAGACCTAGTGGTCCCTAATACTGATCTGAAGTCTCTTATATAGACCTTAGTGGTCCCTAATACTGTATCTGAAGTGCCTTATATAGAACCTTAGTGGTCCACGATGCTGTATCTGAAGTTCTTTTAGATGACCTTAGTGGTCCCCTAATACTGTATCTGAAGTCTTTTATTAGACCTTAGTGGTCCCCTAAACTGTATCTGAAGTCTCTTTATATAGACCTTAGTGGTCCACTAATGCGATATCTGAAGTCTCTTTTATATAGACCTTAGTGGTCCCTAATACTGTATGAAGTTCTTTTATATAGACCTTAGTGGGTCCCCTAATATGCTGTATCTGAATTCTCTTTCCCAAAATAAGCCTTTGAGAGAATTAAAGCCACTAGAGCTTCTGTACGTGCATTTTGAGTCTGTAGCTTCTCAATTTCTGGGTGGGCAAGCAGAGAAAGGGGAGTAACCTTGCTCTTATGACCTATAAGGAGCAGATTCCAGATCGGCCCATCTGAGCTTTCATTTTCTCAAAGGCAGAGCAGGATACCCAGGGCTATACCATTTCTAGCCACTGGGAGACCAACACAGTTTGCAAGCTCTGCTATGTGCTTGTACACAACTAAAACAGGCACCGCAAAAACATAGATGCATCTATTAAACCAACAACAACACAAACTCCTTTCTTCATTTGGAATTCTTCAAGTAACTCAACTCGTGCAAATGCAATTACAAGTGCATAGGAGTAGCATAGCAGCAGACATGCAACCTTTTTGGTGGTTAAAGCTCGGGTTCTAGGTATTAATTAGCGTGCTAGAACCGGTTTTAGAGTGTTTGTTTGTTTATTTGTGAACTTGAATTTCTGTGAAGAAGACGGCAGTTACAAAAGAAACTAGATGGCAGGTAAATGTAAATGTAATGTGCGTATTTATATAGCGCTTTCCAGTCTTAACAACTGCTCAAAGCGCTTTTACATCTACAGGAAACATACAAGTACGGTACAAGTTATTGTAACATAATGAAGTGGTAATAAATGTTTTAAATTTGACGATGTAGTGTGGTAAACTGAAACAAAGGTCAGATATATGCATACGTTGTAATGGGAAAATTACATTTTAACCAAGATTTCATATTAATTGTTCATAATAAGATCTTCAATACCTCTCAGAGTATATGACTCTGAATCTGCCCTCGTGTGTGTCAAGTTTCTTGACCGGTTCATTCGTCTTAGCTGAAAAAGACATCTAGTCTTTTGGTAGGCTCACGGTATCGACCTGGGACCTGCTATGGTCTCGACCGGGACCTGCTATGGTCTCGACCGGACCTGCTAGGTCTCGACCTGGGACCTCATGGTCTCGATCTGGACTGCTCTGGTCTGACCGGTCCTGGGACCTGCGGTCTCGACCTGGGACTGCTTGGTCTCGACTGGGACATGCTATGGTTCGACCTGGGAACTGCGATTGTTTGACCCGGGTATGCGACCTGCGGTCTCGATGGGACCTCGGTCTCGACCTGGACTGTATGGTCTCGATCTGGGACCTGCTATGGTCTCGACCTGGGACCTGCTATGGTCTCGGCATGGGACCTGCTATGGTCATCAACCTGGGGACCTGCTCTGGTTTGACCCGGGTCTGGGACCTGCGGCCTCGACCTGGGACTGCTATGATAAACACCGTTCTAGGCAAAGTTTCTGTCAGGCTCCACGTCATCATTCTTCAAGGAAATGTGTGTGCGTCCTTACAAACCCAGTTGTTCCCATTCCTTTAACTATGTAAATACTGTACATATCCACCACTCCTTATATTTCTTTATTGATATTTCTACTCTGATATTTACTATATGTGCAACCGCAACACGAGTTTCCCTTCGGGGATCAATAAGTATTTTGATTGATTTCTGATTCTGAGTCAAGGAGAAACACACAAATGACAGCACAGAGTCTTATACTCTGAGAGGCTGGAAGATCTTAACATGTATAATAATATGAAATCATTGGTAAATATAATTTTTCCATTACAAAGTTTAGTTTAAAAAGGCATAGCAACCTGTGCTTTTCAAAAGATACTTTAAAAACGAGAATCGAATCGTGACCTTAGAATAAAAATGTATCAAATCGAGGATTTGGGAAATCGTGACCCTCTACTGCTGATACAACACCTGCCCATAAAGCACATATCGGTTGTACTATCTTCTCTCTCCCCCTCTTCTCTCTCCTCCTCTCTTCCAGCAGCATCTCTTTCATCATCTCCTCCCGGGCGGATGCTAAATTAGCCGAGGCCACCCGGGGCCCCTGCAGGCGGAAAATGACCATCCTGGACGTCTGAAATTAAGGTCCACATGCTGTCCTGTCACGCACCCGGTGCTTTATTCAAGTGTTAACTTTGGCAGCCAAGGAACCGCTGTATTTTCTTATTAAGGGTCGCTCGAGGGCAGCGGGTTATCCCAAGAACACCCGAGGGTTGTGGAGGAAGCAAACGGTCTGGAACCAAGGACGACGTCAGGCTAATAGCTGTGGGTTTTAGTTCACTTATTATTTATTATTTATTTATTTGGCTTGTGCTTGTCACTCTGCCATCTGTTGCAGATGTGAACATCAGGAGCTCGCGTAAGCGCTGAGAGGACCCGAGGCGGTTGTGGGTGGATTTCCGCAGATGAGGCTCAGATGGTGGAAACCAGGAACCAACCGGACTGAAGGAAATGAGCTTTCATGTGGAAACCGCTCACATTGAGGTTTTAAAATCCGGCTAACGCACTGACTGATCAATAATTCACATATGTTTAATCTAACTATAAGTATCATCATAATGTCTCTTGTGTTTAAAGGTCCCCTGGGTGCCTCTTTGAGTTTTTATATAGACCTGAAGTCTCTTTTATATAGACCTAGTGGTCCCCTAATACTGTATCTGAAGTCTCTTTTATGTAGACCTTAGTGGTCCTAATACTGGATCTGAAGTCTCTTATATAGACTTAGTGTCCCTAATACTGTATCTGAAGTCTCTTTTATATAGACTTAGTGGGCCCTATACTGTATTGAAGTCTTTTTTATAGACCTAGTGGTCCTAATACTGTATCTGAAGTCTCTTATATAGACCGTTAGTGGTCCCTAATACTGTATCTGAAGTCTCTTTATATAGACGTAGGGTCCCCTAAACTGTATCGAAGTCTCTTTTATAGACCTTAGTGGTCCTAAACTGTACTGAAGTCCTTTTATATAGACCTAGTGGTCCCCTAATACTGTCTCGAAGTCTCTATATAGACCTTAGTGGTTCCTAAACTGTATCTGAAGTCTTTTTTATATAGACTTAGTGGTCCCTAGTACTGTATCTGAAGTCTCTTTTATATAGACCTTAGTGGTCCCTAATACTGTATCTGAGTCTCTTTTATATGACCTAGTGGTCCCTAATACTGTATCTAGTCTCTTTAATAGACCGTAGTGGGTCCTAATACTGTATCTGAAGTCTCTTTATATAGACCTTAGTGGTCCCTAATACTGTATCTGAAGTTCTCTTTATATGACCTTAGTGGTCCCTAATACTGTTCTGAAGAGTCTCTTTTATAGAGAACTTAGTGTCCCCAATACTGTCTCTGAAGTCTTCTTTCTATAGACCTTATATAGAAAAAACAATGTTAAAATAAAGAATAAATTAAATCAACGTACATTAAACTTCAAAGTAATAAAACAACGACCACTGAGAAAAAAAAAAATCATAAGCCACAACAATGAAAAAAAAGTGAAATCCAACAAACACAACTGCAATTACTGCTTATCTGGCAAAGGTTTCCATGGTTTCTGCCCCTCTGCGGTTAGCCACTGCAAGGCCCCGATCCCCTAACCCTAATAATCCCCCCCACCCACACACACACAACACAACCCACACAACCACACACACAAAATGCAGACACACACCCCCACCAATGGACTGTCTCTGAGTAATGAAACCTTCCTCATAACATAACAAGGACACTTCCATTTCTTTTTCCAAATCATTGCGTTATTGATTAAGACTCTGAGGGAACTGAGCCGAGGCTTCACGGGTCTTCCCAAGAGCTGCGCAGATAAAAAGGAGGTAATTTGTTCCTCCTGAGGTCAACCTCTTCCAAAAAAAATTTAAAAAATTAAGCCAAGGACAGACGAAGAGAAGCAAAGCAGAGTTTTAGATGACGGCGCACAAAGCCGACACGTGTCTTGCTAGTTTAAGACCAAAGCACGTCCACGTGGATGCAATTTTTGACCTGAGACGTGGCCCCAGTTGCTCTCCTGTCATTTCAAACCCTGACCCCCCTTCTGACCGCAGGACCCCTGGTCCACCATATTGCCTGGTCCTTGACTGGAACTCCATGTCATCATGATCAACAAACTCAGACAAAAATCCTCTGGTTTTGGTGGCTTCTCTCCGGCCTGGGACACGGACCTCAGTCTCAGCCGCATCTTGAAGGAGTTGTCTAATTCCTGAAATGCATCGCAAGGAGGAGCAAGAGGAATGTATCTTTTTGGAAGTATTTCGGCTCCCGTGATGTATAAAGAGGCGTGACACAGAGATGGGAATAACACAGTACTGTACAAGTAGATTTTTCAGTAATTCCTACTTTATTTATTTTTTGTGCAAACTGTTGTACTCGTACTCTTACATTTAACAAAAGATTGGTACTTCTACTCTTAAATTTTACAAAATTGGCTTTCGTTTCACAAATAATTTAAGTGAAGTTACCGTTAATATTGCTTTTAGGCAAGCAAAGGAAGTTGAAGACCTGAAGACCTATGACTGGAATGGCGGTTTGATGAGCCTTTTTTAGAAACCCATCTTAGAACACACTGTCCCCTGGACCAACTCATCGGTGACCACCGGTATTTTCATCTAATTAGAGGGAATTAAGTGGTTAAATTGGGCCGGGGCCCTGGAAATAAAACTGCCCGTTGGTGTCGGATGTGGCCTGCGTGCATTAGTTGCTACTGGAAATATCTCACATAACATTGATGAAAGTTATCCTTTTCAAAACATGATATTACAATAAATGAAAGATTTTTGAAATGTCAGTTGGGAACCGTGTGCTCGGAAGCTCCAACGGCCGCTTCGAGTTTATGGCGCTGGGCAAGCCGTCGAACCAGTCCTGTGTGGTGTGCGTGTGTTTGTGGTGTGGCGCGTGTGTGCGCGGTGTGCAGTGTGTGTGTGGGTGTGTGTGTGTGTGTGTGTGCTGTTGTTCAGGCATGTCCAGCCCTGTCTCTTCATTATGTTTGGCACATCATAGGCGTCATTCTTGTTCATAACAAGGTAATACAATGTGTAATCAAGTGAGGCCTATGACAGTATGTAAATTATAAATGCCCTCGTTGATATTACAACCAATGTAAAGTATAGGTCTTAACCCGCAGTTTGCATTATCACGTTAGACTCAATTTCTTATTCTTGCACAAAAACTCTCCAGGTTTGCTTTTCAAAAAGTGGTGCCACTAGTGGTTGTTAGTTGTAACTCTAAAGCATGGGGAATTCTTAAAACGTCTGTTAAGTAATTATATTTAATCCTTTATTTTCTTTCAGAAGCCATGTTGAGCACACACAACATCATGTAGATTCCTTAAATGTTAAGGGGAAGATAAAAAGAGAAACTGATCTGTGATTTCTCACGAATACAACTGAATTCATATCTGCTAATGAGTCAGAATTCAGTGACAATGGAGTCCGTCTCGGTCACAATAATCATATATGTGATGTTTAGGCCTATGGCAGACATCCATTTAAAATGTAGCCAATGCAGATAAAGAGCTTCCCATGTCCACTGAAGTTTCTCAGCTTGCTTTCTAGTTAACATTTGGTGTCATTCGCAAGGCTACTTTTACTTTTACTGAAGTAAATTTCCACAGCTTGTGTGCTTTGTTACTTATACTTAGGAACGAAGTAAATCGTACTTTGCTAGGGTATTTTAACTCAAGTG
The DNA here is from genome assembly GCF_008692095.1 of Etheostoma spectabile. NCBI lineage: Eukaryota > Metazoa > Chordata > Actinopteri > Perciformes > Percidae > Etheostoma > Etheostoma spectabile. Next base: position 18,153,505 of record NC_045740.1, read on the forward strand.
TCTGACTCCAGTGAGGATGGAAGTGAGTATTTTGCCATCTTTGCGGACGCACAGCTGAGTCGTACAATGGAATCGAGCATTACAAAAATAGAAATAAGAAGAGGGCGGGTCGGCTTTTGGGTCCAAACGAATAGTCTTGGCACATAACAGTAGTGGATTGCACATTAATTACATGTTTGCAGAATTCTGGAAGGGGATGTAGTTCCGTAGTACATTTCAAGAACACGCTGAGGGAAACAAAGGAAACCCAATAGAAGGTTTTTCACGCTCAAATTCCTCCGCAGTGATGAACACTTGAATATTTTGAGCTGCAGGCCTTCAGCTGGTTTACCTCCTCAGCAGCCGGAGAGGGTGAATGTAAAGAGGGATAGAAGGAAACCGAATGTGGGTCTACAGGTGTACGTTGACAGGGGATGAATGTTTTTGGTACAAGTGCATTCGGAAGGAGTTCAGAGCTAGAATAAAACACATGCTGTGAAGCATAGATAAGTGTGAGGTAACACCCTAAACAGATCCACACAAAGAAACGTTTGTGATTGGGCAAAAAAAACAAAGAAAAAAATACAGCAGAGGGATCATGGGAGTTCCAGTGAGACAAGAATGGTTTGCTGCCATTTCAATGGATCATCTGTGTCAAGCTTTTTTTTTTTTTTTTTTCCGAAAAGTCAGCAGAGGATAAGTTTAAAATGACAATTCAGAGCTGAAGGTAGGAAGAGAGGGAGATTTGGTCTTAGCAGGAAAAAGAACTGTTACAAAGCGCTCCAGAAAAAGAGACAATAGGACAAGGATATGTACAACAGCCACGTACAAACTTTCAATTGTCTTGTAGTGAATGCAAAATGAAAACTAGTGGTAAAGATCCTGCACTATGGTTACACGGCCGTGCATTGCCAAAAGCATGTCAGTGTTCATAATCAATTCCCTACAAAGACGGCAGCACGTCATGTATCTGGTGGAAACATTATATATTCAAACAGTGTACCTGATCAACTGCATTTTGCAACTAATGTTAATACTGTTGTTTATAAAGGAAGATGCCACCGGTCTCCTAGCTGTAGGTAGGTGGGCCATGTTAATATTGTCCCATTGCATGCATGTTTTAGTCTGTGCAACACCGGCAGCGCCGCGTAGTTAGTTAGCATAGTGAATGGAATACCTGTGTTGCCAGTTAGCAGTGTGAGTAAAAGGTGAATCAACAAAAAAAAAAAAAACATAAGATTCTTGTGGCCTGCGCAAGCAAACGAGTACAAATGCAGCTATGCAGTAAGACTTGACAAGTTCCTAGGCAGATATTGATTGGGCACTATATGGGTGGAAGGACAACCAAAGCATAAGTAAATAGTAGAAAGAGGGTTAAAGGTTCAACAAAATTGTCCTGTACCAGGAATGCTTGTCGCTAACTAGTTCTGGGGAGTTTATTCCGGAGTCCTTTGTTTTCTTTTCGCCCAGCATGTTTCCTTGGATTAGGATGGCAAGATCATAGTTGTAGCTGTTGCGTGGTCCTGCTACACCTGCTACTCTACGTCCACCTTTGCTCTGCTATGTACACCTGCAAACGCCCTGCAGTGTCTCTGATACACCCTGCGAGCCCTGCAGTGTCCTGCTACGCTCGCAAGCCTGCTGAGGCCTGTACCTCTGCACGACCCGTGCAGTGTCCTGCAACCTGCAGACGCCACTGCAGCTGTCCTGCTACACTCTGCAACGCCGGCAGTGTCCGCTACACCTCTGCAACGCCACGCGTCAGAGGTACACTCTGCAACGCCCTGCAGCTGCTCACTGCTATGCTCTGCAACAGGCCTGCAGGTCCTGCTACGCTCTGCAATGCCCTGCAGTGTCCTGCTACATCTGCAACGCCGTGCAGTGTCTGCTATGCTCTGCAGCCCTGCAGTGTCTGCTAGCGCTGCAACGCGCAGTGCCGCTGGCGTGTTAGGTCCGCGATGTCTGCTGTGCCGATACCGCTCATGGTCCTCTGATAGTGCATTCGATGTTGCTGATACCGGGCTGTGTCCTGCTACGCTTGAAATCGCCGCAGTGTACTGCTTGCTCTGCAACGCCCTGCAGACTTGGCTGCATGACCACTACGTACATATGCTTTGCTGTGCCATGTCTATGAATCAACTCTTACGCATACATTTGTCGTCACAGTCATTATCTTGTTGCAGGTGGGCGTGTGCTGGCAAGTCAGACTCGGCACAATCGACTATTATTGCCCATACTTATTAGTATTATCGCCGGTTTTTTGTCACCACTATAGATCCCAAAGCGTGCCAACACACTGCGCCAAACACATTACACAGAAATGTGAGTATTGATCGGGAATGGCCGGGGCTATGACTGTTTACAACACGATTGCCGCCAGGTTTTACCGAATCGGCAAAAAAATACGGCAAAAAATGTCCATAGAACATGAATGGGAACAGTGGGAAATCGCTCAAAATGCCCTCCCCGGGACCGTGCGTATCGCATACCTTAACGTAGAACTGATTAAAAGTTTTTAAACGGAGACAGCCTTTGTCCGTATGGCGCTGACATGGGCGTTCAGGTATCAACACAGTTTCTCCAAATCTCGTTGAGTTTTTGTCCCGTTTTAGACAGTCTCAGATTTTCCAACGTGTGTGTATGTGGTGGAATGTTCAGAGCTAGTGGGGGGACAGACGTGGGACGGCTTGTGGTCCGGAGTTCTGGAGATGTTCCGAACAAATTTTGGCCTTTGTCTCCAGTTTAACTCTCGACTTCAGTATGGTCAAATGTAGGGAACTGATTCGTCCCACGGTCGTCAGGACAGTAACGTATGGAGACTATCCGGACTTAAATTGTGGCGTGATTACCAACGTCGACAGAAACTATGAAAAAAACAATGCAGCCGCGAGGATTTCCGTGCTTTCCCCCCAAACACAAATTGCTCTCTCTCCTCGGTTTTATCCCTTCTGCGCTGTTCAGCCATCGGTATGATTGGTCAAACATTTGACTAAGAGAAATGTGTTAGTACCCTGATTATTTACATGGAGTCTGGTGCGTTTAGCGACTTTTATGTTTTAAAAAGGATCTTAATCTTTAACAGAAAGGTCGACTTCTTTAGAAATCCTTTCCATAATGTTGTCAGACACTTAGAATATTAATCTGAGTCTGTAGCAGCGAAAAAAAGCCTTTATGAACGTAAATACAAGCTGGACCATATCCTATTAACTTACATTGCAGCGATCTCGTTTAATACTGCATAGTCAAAGGAAAATATGCTCAGTAGTTTTTATTGTATCTGATTCTCAATGAGCTGTTGCAGAAACCGCTTGAGCAGTTAAGCAAAAGCTGTCAGTAGTTCAGTAAAATTACAACATTATGAAATATGAGATTTATTGATTAGACTTCTACTTGAAATATAGGACTATTAGACTTTATTTTGAAATATTAAGACTTTCTATCTTGAAATATTAGGATTTTTATCTTGAAATATAGATTTTTATTTGAAAATTAGACTTTCTATTGAAATATTAGACTTTCATCTGAAGTATAAGGATGGATTTTTTATCTTGAAATATTCGACTTCTTATCTTGAGGTGTAGTGGAGTGGAGTAGAAGTAGCGCAGGGTGGGTCTAGGATCAGACCTGGGGGGGGGGGGACTCAGGCCCTAATAAGAACAGCTCTAGGTTAGTGTCCCCGTTTTAAGTTTTACAAAAATAAAACATTACTTGTTTTGGAGGTAAATACGCTTCTGAGCTGAAAATGTCCCCGGATTTTGTCTGAGAAAATTGGTCATTTACCTTATGACCCCGTCCCAGCTCCGGCAGTCAGTAGTTTTAGTAGAAACAAAATAAAACTTTAAAATTTTCAAAATAAAATAGAGCACGCTCACGGCGGATCATATCTCCCTGCACAGAGCTGTTTCCCCTCTACTCCTCTGGATGGTCTGGATGGTTTTGTGGTTCTGTTCTACGTGAATTATACAAGATCTCGTGGGTCCTCGAGACTTCAGCTGTCAGTCGTGGCCGTGGTCGTTCAGCAGACTACAATCCGGACCTGGTGGGTGTTAACGGACGCCGGAGCCCGCAGCCGATCTGCAGCCATTCTGTCATCATATTTCTGTTGTACTGCACATTGCTGCAGATCCTGTTTTCACCCTGTGTGTTTAGGTCTGTTTTAGCTCCAGAGTGAGACATCTCACTTCTATACTATCTTTGTTGGGAGCTGCACATGCTCAGTAGCTCGGTAAGATCCCATCAGCTAGATAACTCTTTCTCCAGCTTTGGTCAGTCCAAGGCAGGATTAGCTGGGAGACTTCTTCTAGACCAGGGACACTTGTGGAATACCTGCAGAACAGGGACAGGAAGTAGAACAGGGACAGGAAGTAGTTCTTTTGGAGCACATGGTGAACTAGTGGGTGTTGTAGCAGTGTTTTGCCATTGACAACGAGCTAGCATGCTACGGTTAGCCACCTCGTCTTGGCTAGTGACGTAGAAAGCCGTGCAGATGTTGAACAGCTCACCCGGAGACTGAAGACAGAGGACATTCAGAAACCGGATCTCACTCAAAACAGCATGGTTATTTCCAAAGTGTATGTGCATGTGGAAGCACCAGAGACACAAAATAACACCAAAACCCAGAAAAAGTGATTTTTTTTTTCATTATATGGGCACTTTAAAAAAAGGATCTAAATACTTCTATATCGCTGTCTATGACCTAATACAACAATAACACACACACATACACTCTCTCTCGGCATCTTGTCTCCAGTAATACAGTCGGCACTGGCGGGGAATCCTGCGAAATCAGCTTAATTGGCTCTTTGACAGACTCACTGTAGGTTTTTCTCATTACTAAGCACTTTCCTCCAGCCGCTGTAGGTGGCCCCAGGGCCAGTTACTCTCTGAGAGTTAACATTGTTTTAATGAATCAGCCTTTGCAGAGAGGAGGAGGAGGATGTGAGGAGCCGCAGATTGATTCAAAATGGGCTTCCGTCGTAAGGAAACGTCTGTTAGCGTTATACAGAAACGCTGAAGCGTTCCTTTTTACGTGATTGACTGACGTCAGTTTGAGGCACAGAGTTCAGAGCTGCTGTTTTAACATGAATCTGTCCTTCAGTCACATTAACATCAATATTATATGATGTCTTTTAGCAGCCGGACACTCATGGCCAGATGTACAATAAGTAAATTGGCAAACTTAGCGTTATTAGCGCCATGGTTGTGATATATTAGCTTATGTCGTATTTACCAAACCTCCAGTATACCGTCCTGCAGCAGCCCAATATACCGTAAATTGCGCACATTGAAAAGCGCCATAGAATGAAAGCATTATGTACTTGTGCTATGATACGGCTGAGAGCAGACTGGGATATTCCCATTCCTATGACTGTTGAATGAATGATCCTGATACCAGTAGATGTAATGCAGCGAGTCGGCGATTTAATGTCACCTTTGGTTTCTCCCAGTTACTCTAATGTTGCATGGCCGCTTCACCTATAACGCTTAATGATTTCGCGCTCACACCACTGAAAAAGTGTGATCCTTTGGTGAAAATCCTTTCAGCTCGTCTGCTTGACTCGCTCTGACTACCGCTGCCATTTCACCAGGAGGCATATCCGAGGAAACCCACTTATGCCTGGTTTACACCTGCTTTTATGAGGCGGAGGTTTTCGTACATACAACAGAATCCATAACTAGGCGCCCTTTACGCTTCCAATCCAATCTCTTCATGGGAAACTCCTACTATCCCCTTCTCCGTCCTATGAAGGAATATGCATGACACAGAAGCACAATTTGCCATTTTCAGACCCCGGGACAGGCAGTCTGCTTTTACCTCAGTGCGGCCTGTTTGTACAGGACATACCTCGCCATGCTTATACGTGCACGTTGCAAAACAAATACGCCTGAAGTGGGCGCAGAAGCAGAAGAACACGAAGCCGACAGAGTCTGGGACCAGCTTCAGTCAATACAGCTACAGCGCTTTTGTCTTTTATTCTGTCTTGACTTTGCAGGTTGTTGGAGTTAATAGAACAATCACAAAGGTTATTATTTATTATCTGTAAATGGGAAATAAATACAATTTAGGATTGCAACAAAATTGTATCATATTTGTTCCGACACTGCATTGCAGCAGCTTTTGGATGAAGAGTCACAATCAAATCAATTTTTATGCTGACACAATAAACCCAAAAATATGTAGGGATAATGTTGAGCGAGCATGTTATTTTTGCATATTTAAACCATGACAGGGGGATGGAAAATGTAAAGACAAACACCTTCACATCATTTCAAATAATATGCACGAGAAGTTATTATCGATAAAGGAGTATCAAAATAGATACGTATTAATCCATTGTCAATTGACTAATCTTTTCAGATGAACTTAAATAGTTGGGTAGTTTAATTTATAACATAGAATCACATTTTACTCGCTCTTTGTATGTATTTGTGTGCAGAAATCTGTATTTTTTTTCAAGAAATTAAAGCTGTTCAAGAGATGTAGGGGAGTACTCTAGATCTTGGTCTTGGTCTTGACACAGAATTCAAGACCAGTTTTTGAAGGTCTAGATCTCGGGATCAACCGCATTTTCTTTCGGCCTTTTGTCTTTTTCTCAGATAAAGAGGACTCAGGATTTTTATTTCAGCCCGATTAATTTATTAAGGCGTTTCTCATGATACACTTATGGCAATAAAAGAAGTGAATGAAGAAGAATCTGGTTTTCAGTGTGTGTGTGTTGTTGTTTTTTAAATTTTTATGGGAATGTGGATTTTTTATATCAATTTGAGGAGTGACCATGACTGGTGCATGCAAGTCCATGCAGTGTTGGACTTGCACTGGTCTCGGTCTCGATACACTCTGGTCTTGGGGAGGACTTGGTCTCAGGTAAGGTGGTCTGGTAACAAGTACAATATTTCTCTCTGAGATGTAGTGGAGTAAAAGTATAAAGTGGAAACCTCAAATTTGTACCTAAATACAGTACTTGAATACATACATTCCACCACGATCTGTTATAAATACTCAGTGGGGAACCCTGATGGGGTTTGTGAAACAGTGTAATAACCCTTTAGGTGAGAGATCTTCTATCAAAGTCCCCAGACTGCTGATTAAAGCATCTTCAGGAATCAATATTTATTGTAACACGAGTCCAGCTGCTTTAATCGGCCTTGGTACGAGAATATAAATATAAATATTGACCCTGTTCCCGTCATGTTGTCAGCTGATTTCACAACTGGCCAGCGCTGATGGATTGTGACGCACGAACAGAGCATTTATTTTTAACCTTTCAGCGATCGATGCGTGTGTATGTGTGTGTGTGTGTGTGTGTGTGTGTGTGTGTGTGTGTGTGTGTGTGTGTGTGTGTGTGTGTGTGTGTGTGTGTGTGCGTGTGCGCGTGTGTACGTGTCTGAGGTCTTAATTGGCTGCAGCTGGTTCGGTCCTAGGTGGTCTCTCAACTGCAGCGACACATTCAGCGCTAGTGGTTTAGAGCAGTGATTCCCAAAGTGGGGGTCAGGACCCACAGCGGGGTCGCAAGGCAGAGAGGGGGGGTCGCAAGTTGATTTCCAGAAATAAGATAAAAAATTTCAAAACGATTAGAAATAGCATATGTCAGCCATGATTTTAACACAAGATAAAACTAGTGGCTAAGTTTAAAATAAAACCAAGCGAAAAAATAAAAAGGGAACAACTCTTTTGATTTTCACGCCTGTAGTACGTGCGCGGTTGCGTGCAATGTTTATATACGTTTATAGTGGGGGGGTCGCAAGTCACTTGCACCGTTAGTTTGGGGGTCGCGGGCTGAAAGTTTTGGGAACCCCTGGTTTAGAGAATGGTCGGTTAGCTCACTCCTAACTCCCCACTCTGAGACTCTACTGAAGACTGAATTCATACATTTTTGGGTTGCTTTCACCCCTGAGCCGTTTGGTCCGTTTTAACCCGAACCCTGCAGCCTGTTGTCTGGTCGCCCCGGTTGGTTTGGGGCGGTGTGAAAAATCATCCGAACTGTGGTGCGGAAAAAACTTTCAAGTTCATTAGAGATTGGTAGCCCGCAATATTAACCCTTGCACACAATTTACAGACTTATATTTGATTTAATTCAATTCAATTTTATTTATAGTATCAATTCATAACAAGCGTTATCTCAAGACACTTTACAGATAGAGCAGGTCTAGACCACACTCCAGAATTTACAAGGACCCAACAGGTCTAGTAGTTTCCTCCAGAGCAAGCAACAGTGGTGAGGAAAAACTTCTAAGACAAAAGACAATATTTGTTATAGATATGAGGGTAAAGTTATTCAGGAATTATTTTTAAAACCCTATATAAGTAACGGGTCAATTCGACCCAAAGGATACGAGAGGGTCCCCAAAGTGAAGACAACACAAGGGTTAAGTTAAGTTAAGCTGTTTTAGATGATTTAAGATGAAGAGGCTGCTTCAAAGACACAAACACACAAAAACAACATTTCCTCAGGACGCCCGGTAACTTCAATTTGTCACCTTTAAAATCAAGCGTCCCAATTGCCCCAACAATCACTGTCCAAACAAAGTCACTGTTCCGTTATCTTTTATTGTGACTATTATTGCCACTGTGCATCCCCCCCCCCCCCCAACCGGCCCCTTCAGACTCCGCCCACCAAGACCTTAGGTCTGTCCCAGCTTTCTTCCTAAAAAAGGAGTTTTTCCTCGCCACTGTCGCATTAAATGCCTGCTCTTGTGGGAACTACTAGAGCTGTTGGTTCCTTGTAGGTTATATGGAGTGTGGTCTAGACCTACTCTATCTGTCTAGTATCTAGAGATAGCTCTTGTTATGAATTGATACTATAAGTACAAATTGAAGTAAAATGGAAACTTCTCAGATTCTTTTTCAGAAAGACCCACAAAAAGAAGCCTCGCTTTTCTCCTGACGAGACATAAGTGAATAAAAATACACGGCAGTTAATAAATAATTAGGGTATTATCACAGTGTACAATCTGAAAACGATATTGATCAGCAAATGATAACTCAAGTTGTGTTGTTTTTCTTGGGCTAATAGGCCTGAAGATAGAATTTCAAACAAAGCTGTAATAAAGTGAATCCCAAACAGCTGAGTCTGCATGTCCCACTCCTGATTTACGACCTGAGCCAACTGTGGACTAAAGTTTCATTTTTTTTTTTTTTTTATTCACCTGAACTCAAAATGCCATCTATGCTGCAGAGACTCTTAAAACTGTCCAGAAACTACAAATCCCCCCCCCACACCCCACACCCCAACACGCACACACACCCCTCCCCCTTCCCTGGTTGTAAAATACATAAAACTACACCTGCGACTGACATGACAGCTTGTCTGTTTATGTCTCTAAAATTAAACTGCTGTCACACTCCACGTTTTATTTCCTTCACAGGTAAACACTTCTTCACACATCGGTGTAGGCGTGCGCTCACGGCGATCTATTCTTACATATTAAACATGTTCAGATCATTCACTGGGATTATTGTGCGATACAAACTCGTAGATCAGATGGGTGATTAGCATGTGAGATCTTCTGTTTGCATCTCGCAGGCGTCTGTTGACTATTTATAAACCGCACAAGGAAAACAAATGGATTCTCTATTTCCAAACTCATACATATGTACATCAGCTTGAAAAGGTGGAGCAGCTCGGGGGGGGGGGGCTATGAAAAGTAATGCAGTCATTTGTATTCATTCCACTGATTTATTATTAGAATAGAAGATAGTTGTAGATAGTTGATAATAATGGGTGTTGATTTGGCATGGGTGGGTACAAACTACTAAAGGTCCATGCCACTGGGTTGCTCTTATATAGACCTTAGTGGTCCCTAATACGGTAGTTGAAGTCTCTTTTAATAGACTTAGTGTCCCTAATACTGTATCTGAAGTCTTTTTATATAGACTTAGTGGTCCCTAATACTGTATCTGAAGTTCTTTCTATAGCCAGTGGTCCTAATATGTATCTGATCTCTTAATAACCTAGTGGTCCACTGATGCTGTATCTGAAGTCCTTTATATAGACCTTAGTGGTCCCCTAATAATGTATCTGAAGTCTCTGTATTAGACCTTAGTGGTCCCCTAATACTGTATCTGAAGTCTCTTTATAGACCTTAGTGGTCCACTGCTTTATTGAGTCTCTTTATATAGACTAGTGGCCCCTAATACTGTATCTGAAGTTCTTATATAGACCTTAGTGGTCCCTAATACGTATCTGAAGTCTCTTTTATATAGACCTTATGTGGTCCCTAATACTGTATCGGAAGTCTCTTTTATATAGGACCGTATGTGGTCCCCTAATACTGTATCTGAATTCTCTTTCCCAAAATTAAGCCTTTGAGTAGAATTACAGCCACTAGAGCTTTCTGTACGTGCCATTTCTGAGTCTGTAGCTCTCTCAAATTCTCTGGGTGGGCAAAGCAGAGAAAGGGGAGGTAACCTTGCTCCTTATGACCT
>NC_045740.1:18163926-18164377 GCF_008692095.1 Etheostoma spectabile
CAGATCGGCCCATCTGAGCTTTCATTTTCTCAAAGGCAGAGCAGGATACCCAGGGCTATCACCATTTCTAGCCACTGGGAGACCAACACAGTTTGCAAGCTCTGCTATGTGCTTGTACACAACTAACACAGGCACCGCAAAAACATAGATGCATCTATTAAACCAACAACAACACAAACTCTCTTTCTTCATTTGGAATTAAACTTCTAAGTAACTCAACTCGTGCAAATGCAATTACAAGTGCATTAGGAGTAGCATAGCAGCAGACATGCAACCTTTTTTGGTGGTTAAAGCTCGGGTTCTAGGTATTTAATTAGCGTGCTAGAACCGGTTTTAGAGTTTTTGTTTGTTTATTTGTGAACTTGAATCTTCTGTGAAGAAGACGGCAGTTACAAAAGAAACTAGATGGCAGGTAAATGTAAATGTAAATGTGCTGTATTTATATAGCGCT
>NC_045740.1:18164387-18180580 GCF_008692095.1 Etheostoma spectabile
TCTTAACAACTGCTCAAAGCGCTTTTACATCTACAGGAAACATACAAGTTACGGTACAAGTTATTGTAACATAATGAATGTTGTTAATAAATGTTTTAAATTTGACGATGTAGTGTGGTAAACTGCAAACAAAGGTCAGATATATTGCATACAAGTTGTAATGGGAAAATTACATTTTAACCAATGATTTTCATATTAATTGTTCATAATAAGATCTTCAATACCTCTCAGAGTATATGACTTCTGAATCTGCCCCTCGTGTGTCAAGTTTCTTGACCGGTCATTCTGTCTTAGCTGAAAAAGAACATCTAGTCTCTTTGGATAGGCTATGGTCTCGACCTGGGACCTGCTATGGTCTCGACCTGGGAGACTGCTCCATGGTCCTCGACCTGGGACTGCTTATGGTCTTCGATCGGGGACCTGCTCTGGTTTGAACCGGGGTCCTAGGGACTGCCGGTCTCGACCTGGGACCTGCTATGGTCTCGGACCTGGGAACCTGCCTTCCCCCCCCTATGGTCTCGACCTGGACATTGGTATTGTATGACCGGCTATGCGGACCTGCCATGGTCTCGACCTGGGACCTGCGGTCTCCGACTGGGACCCTGCTCTGGTCTCGATCTGGGACACCTATGGTCTCGACTGGGACCTGCTATGGTCTCGACCTGGGGACCTGCTATGGTTCAACCTGGGACCTGCTCTGGTCTTGACCCGGGTCCTGGGACCTGCGGTCTCGACCTGGGACCTGCTAAGATAACACCGGTCTCGGCAACTGTTTCTGTCAGGCTCCACGTCATCTATTCTTCAAGGAAATGTTGTGGCGTCCTTACAAACCCAGTTGTCTACCATTCCTTTAACTATGTAAATACTGTACATATCCACACTCCTTATATTTCTTTATTGATATTTCTACTCTGGTGTTGCAGGTTGCACATAATGTGAAATTCAGAGTGGAAAATATCAATAAAGAAATATAAGGAGTGTGGATATGTACAGTATTTACATAGTTAAAGGAATGGTAGACAACTGGGTTTGTAAGGACGCCACAAATTTCCTTGAAGAATAGATGACGTGGAGCCTGACAGAAAAGTTGCCTAGACGGTGTTATCATAGCAGGTCCCAGGTCGAGGACCGCAGGTCCAGGACCCGGGTCAAGACAGAGAGGTCCCCAGGTTGAGTACCATAGCAGTCCCAGGTCGGACCATGCAGGTCCCGTCGAGACATAGCAGGGTCCCAGATCGAGACCATAGCATGTCCCAGGTCGAGACCGCAGGTCCCAGGTCGAGACCGCAGGTGCGCATACCCGGGTAAGCAATACAGTCCAGGTCGAGACCATAGCAGGTCCGTCTCGAGACCATAGCAGGTCCCAGGTCGAGACCGCAGGTCCCCAGGACCCGGTCAAACCAGAGAGGTCCCAGCGAGACCATAGCAGGTCCCAGGTCGAGGACCATAGCAGGTCCCAGGTCGAGACCATAGAGCAGGTCCCAGGTCGAGACCATAGCAGGTCCCAGGTCAGGACCATAGCCTATCAAAGAGACTAGATGTTCTTTTCAGCTAAGACAGAATGACCGGTCAAGAAACTTGACACACGAGGGGCAGATTCGAAGTATATACTCTGGAGAGGTATTTGAAGATCTTATTATGAACAATTAATATGAAAATCATTGGTTAAATGTAATTTTCCCATTACAACATGTATGCAATATATCTGACCTTGTGTGCAGTTTACCAACACACATCGTCAAATTTAAAACATTTATTAACAAACATTCATATGTTACAATAACTTGTACCGTAACTTGTATGTTCCTGTAGATGTAAAGGCTTTGAGCAGTGTTAAGACTGGAAAGCGCTATATAAATACAGACATTACATTTACATTTACCTGCCATCTAGTTTCTTTTGTACTGCCGTCTTCTTCACAAAAGATTCAAGTTCACAAAATAAACAAACAAAAACTCTAAACCGTTTCTAGCACGCTAATTAATACCTAGAACCCGAGCTTTAACCACCAAAAAGGTTCAGTCTGCTGCTATGCTACTCCTAATGCACTTGTATTGGCATTTGCACGAGTTGAGTTACTTAGAAGTTTATCCAAATGAAGAAAGAGAGTTTGTGTTGTTGTTGGTGTAATAGATGCATCTATGTTTTTTTGCGGTGCCTGTGTTAGTTGTGTACAAGCCATAGCAGATTGCAAACTGTGTTGTGTCTCCCAGTGGCTAAAATGGTGATAGCCCTGGTATCTGCTCTGCCTTGTGAAAATGAAAGCCTCAGATGGGCCGATCTGGATCTTGCTCCTTATGAGGTCTAGAGGCACAGGTTACCTCCCCTTTCTCTGCTTTGCCCACCAGAGAATTTGAGAGAGCTACAGACTCAGAAATGGCACGTACAGAAAGCTCTAGTGGCTGTAATTCTACTCAAGGCTTAATTTGGGAAAGAGAATCAGATACAGTATTAGGGACCACTAAGGTCTATATAAAAGATTCAGATACAGTATTAGGGACACAAGGTCTATATAAAAGAGACTTCAGATACAGTATTAGGGACCACTAAGGTCTATATAAAAGAGACTTCAGATACAGTATTAGGGGACCACTAAGGATCTAAAAGAGACTTCAGATAAAGCATAGTGGACCACTAACGGTCTATAAAAGAGACTTCAGATACAGTATTAGGGACCACTAAGGTATATAAAAGAGACTTCAGATACAGTATTAGGGGACCACTAAGGTCTATAAAAGAGACTTCAGATACAGCATCAGTGGACCACTAGGTCTATATAAGAATTCAGATACAGTATTAGGACCACTAAGTCTATATAAAAAGCTTCAGATACAGTTAGGGACCACTAAGTCATATAAAGACTCAAACAGTATAGGACCACTAAGGTCTATATAAAAGAGACTTCGATACAGTATAGGGACCAACTAAGGTCTTAAAAGAGCACCATGTCATGGGACCTTTAGTAGTTGTACACCCAGACATCAACACCCATTATTATCAACTATCTACACTATCTTCTATTCTAATAATAAATCATGGAATGAATACAAATGCGTTGCATTTACTTTTCATAGCCCCCCCCCCCGAGCTGCTCCACCTTTTCAAGCTGATGTACATATGTATGAGTTTGGAAATAGAGAATCCATTTGTTTTCCTTGTGCGGTTTTAAATAGTCACCAGACGCCTGCGAGATGCAAACAGAAGATCTCACATGCTAATCACCCATCTGATCTACGAGTTTGTATCGCACAATACTCCCAGTGAATGATCTGAACATGTTTAATAGTAAGAAATCCGCCGTGAGCGCACGCCTACACCGATGTGGAAGAAGTGTTTACCTGTGAAGGAAATAAACGTGGAGTGGTGACAGCAGTTTAATTTGAGAGACATAAACAGACAAGCTGTCATGTCAGTCGCGGTGTAGTTTTATGTGTTTTAAACCAGGGAAGGGGGAGGGTGTGTGTGCGTGTGGGGTGGGGGTGTGGGGGGGGGGGATTTGTAGTTCTGGACAGTTTTAAGAGTCTCTGCAGCATAGATGGGCATTTTGATTCAGGTGAATAAAAAAAAAAAAAAATGAAACTTAGTTCCACAGTTGGTTCAGGTCGTAAATCGGAGTGTGACATGCAGACTCAGCTGTTTGGGAATTCACTTGTATTACAGCTTTGTTGAAATTCTATCTTCAGCCTATTAGCCCAAGAAAAACAACACAACTTGAGTTATCATTTGCTGAACATATCGTTTTCAGATTGTACACTGTGATAATACCCTAATTATTATTACTGCCGTGTATTTTTATTCACTTATGTCTCGTCAGGAGAAAAGCGAGGCTTCTTTTGTGGGTCTTTTCTGAACAAAAGAATCTAGAAGTTTCCATTTTACTTCAATTTGTACTTATAGTATCAATTCATAACAAGAGCTATCTCTAGATACTAGACAGATAGAGTAGTCTAGACCACACTCCATATAACCTACAAGGAACCAACAGCTCTAGTAATTCCACAGAGCAGGCATTTAATGCGACAGTGGCGAGGAAAAACTCCTTTTTTAGGAAGAAAGCGGGACGACCTAAGTCTTGGGCGGAGTCTGAGGGGCCGGTTGGGGGGGGGGGGGGATCACAGTGGCAATAATAGTCACAATAAAGATAACGGAACAGTGACTTTGTTTGGACATGTTTGTTGGGGCAATTGGGACGCTTGAATTTTAAAGGTGACAAATTAAGTTACGGGCGTCTGAGAGGAACTGTTGTTTTTGTGTGTTTGTGTCTTGAGCAGCCTCTTCATCTTAAATCATCTAAAACAGCTTAACTTAACGTAACCTTGTGGTTGTCTTCACTTTGGGACCCTCTCGTATCCTTTGGGTCGATTGACCCTTACTTATATAGGGTTTTAAAATAATCTGAATAAACTTTTCCTCTAATCTAATAAAAATATTGTCTTTTGTCGTATGAAGTTTTTCTCACCACTGTTGTTGCTCTGGAGGAAACTACGTAGACCTGTTGGGTCCTTTGTAATTCTGGAGTGTGGTCTAGACTGCTCTATCTGTAAGGTGCCTTGATAACGCTTGTTATGAATTGTACTATAATAAAATTGAGTGAATTTAAATCAATATAAGTCGTAAATGTGTTGCAGGGTTATATTGCGGGGCTACCAATCTCATGAACTTGAAACGTTTTTTTCCGCACACAGTTGTGAGATTTTTTCACTACCGCCCCAAACCACGTGGCGACCAGACCAACAGGCGGCAGGGTTCGGGTTAAAAACGACCAACGGCGTCAGGGGTGAGAGCAACCCAAAATGTTCGAATTCAGTCTTCAGTAGAGTCTCAGAGTGGGGAGTTAGGAGTGGGCTAACCGACCATTCTCTAAACCAGGGGTTCCCCCCCCAAAACTTTCAGCCACGCGACACCAATAACGGTGCAAGTGACTGCGACCCCCCCACTATAAACGTATAGTAACATTGCGTCGCAACCGGCACTAGTACAGGCGTGAAAATCAAAGAGTTTGTCCCTTTTTATTTTTTTTCGCTTGGTTTATTTAAACCTTAGGCCCAGTTTATCTTGTGTTAAAAATCATGGCTGACATATGCTATTTCTAATCGTTTTGAAATTTTTTATCTTATTTCTGGAAAAATGCAACTTGCACCCCCCCCTCTCTGCCTTGCGACCTCCGCTGTGGTCCTGACCCCCACCTATTGGTAAGTCACTGTCTCAACCACTAGCGCTGAATGTGTCCTTGCCAGTTGAGAGGACCCCTAGGACCGAACCCAGCTGCAGCCATAAGACCTCAGACACGTACAGCGCCACAGTGACACACCACACACCCACACACACACACCAACACACACATAACCACACACCCACAACACACACACACACACACACACACACACACACACACACACACACGCCTCGATCGCTGAAAGGTAAAAAATAAATTCTCTGTTCGTGTCGTCACATCCCTCAGCGCTGGCCAGTTGTGAAATCGCTGACAACAGTACGGGAACAGGGTCAATATTTTTATATTTAATAGTCTCGTACCCAAGGCGATTTAAGCAGCTGGACTTGTTACAATAATATGATTCCTGCAAGATGCTTTAAATCAGCGTCTGGAGCTTGATAGAAGATCTCTCACCTAAAGGGTTATTACACGTTTCACCAAACCACCTAGGGTCCCCTGAGTATTTATAACAGATCGTGGGTGAATGTATTATTCAGATTCTGTATTTAGGTACAAATAGGGTTTCCACTTTATACTTTTACTCACTACCTCTCCGAGAGAGAAAAGTGTAACTGTCCAGGACCACCTAACTGAGACCAACGTCCCGCCCAAGGACCGAGTGGATCAGACCGAGACCGTGCAATTCACACTGGCAGACTTGCATGCAACCAGGTCATGGTCCACCCTCAAATATATAAAAAATCCACAGTCCCATAAAAATTTAAAAAACAACAACACACACCACTGAAACCAGATTCTCTTCATTCACGTCTTTTATGCATAAGTGGTATCATGAGAAACGCCTATAACATTAATCGGGCTGAAATAAAAATCCTTAGTCCTCTATCTGAGAAAAAAGACAAAAGGCCGAAAGAAAATTTCTGTGATCCCGAGTATCTAGACCTTCAAAAACTGGTCCTGTTAATTCTGTGTCAAGACCAAGACAAGAATCTAGATACCCCCTACTACTCTTGAACAGCTTTTAATTTCTTGTAAAAAAATACGATATTTCTGCACAAAATACATCACAAAGAGCGAGTACAATGTGATTACTATGTTATAAATGTAAACACCCAACTATTTAAGTTCATTGAAAAGATGTAGTCATTGACAATGGATTTACGTTCTATTTGATACGCTTTACGATAATAACTTCTCGGGCATATATTGTGAAATGATGTGAAGGTTTTTTGTCTTTACATTTTCATCCCCCTGTCATGGTTTACATATGCAAAAAATAGCCATGCTCGCTCAACATTAGATCTACACTATTTTTGGGTTATTGTGTTCAGCATAAAATTGATTTGATTTGTGAACTTCATCCAAACGCTGCTGCCAATGGCAGTGTCAGGAGGGAACAAATTATACAATTTTGTTGCAATCCTACATTGTATTATTTCCCTTTACAGATAATAAATAATAACCTTTGTGATTGTCTCATTAACTCCACACACCCTGCAAAGCAAGACAGAATAAAAACCAAAGCGCTGTAGACTGTATTGATGAGCTGCGTCCCAGACTCTGTCGGCTTCGTGTTCTTCTGCTCTGCTGCCCACTCGGCGTATTTTTTTGCAAGTGCACGTATAAGCTATGGCGCAGGTATGTCCTTACAAACAGGCCGCACATGAGGTAAAAAGCAAGTACTGCCTGTCGGGGTGCTGAAAAATGGCAATTGTGCTCTGGGTTCATGCATATTCTTAGACGGAGAAGGGGTTAGTAGGAGTTTTCCCATGAGAGATTGGATGGAAGCGGTAAAGGGTGCCTTAGTTTGGATTCTGTTGATGTACCGAAACCTCCGCCTATAAAAGCTAGGTGTAAACCGGCCATAAGTGGGTTGTTCCTCGGATATGCCTCCTGGTGAATGGCCAGGCGGTAGTCAGAGCTCGAGTCAAGCGATCGAGCGAAAGGATTTTCACCAAAGGACACATCTGGTTTTCAGTGGTTGTGAGCGCGAAAATATTAAGCGTTATAGGTGAAGACGGCCCCTGGCAACAATGAGAAACTGGGAAGAACCCAAAGGTGCCTTAAATCGCCGACCGCTGCATTAACATACTACTTGGTTATCAGACAATCATTCATTCAAACAGTCAGAGTGAGGGAATATCCAGTCTGCATCTCAAGCCGTATCAGCAGCACAAGTACATAATGCTTTCCTTCTAGTGCCGCTTTTCAATGTGCGCAATTTACGGTTATGGGCCGTGCTGCAGGACGGTATACTGAGGTTTGGTAAGTACGGCAAAGCAATTATCACAACCATGGGCGCTAATAACGCTAAAGTTTGCCAATTTACTTATTGTACATACTGGCCAGAGTGTCCGGCTGCTAATAGAAGCAATAATATTGTATGTTGAATGTGACTGAAGGCAAGTTCAGTTCAAACAGCAGTCTCTGAACTCTGTGGCCTCAAACTGACGTCAGTCAATCACGTAAAAAGGACGCGTCACGTTTCTGTATAACGCTAACAGCCGTTTCCTTACGACGGAAGCCCAGTTTTGAATAATCTGCGGCTGCCTCACATCCTCCTCCTCCTCTCTGAAGGCTGATTCATTAAAAAACAATTTACTCTCAGAGAGTAACGGCCCGGGCCACTCTCAGCGGCTGGAGGAACAGTGCTTGGTGATGAGAAAAAACCTCAGTGAGTCTGTCAAGCCCAATTAAGCTGATTTCGCAGGATTCCCCGCCAGTGCCGACTGTATTACTGAGACAGATGCAGAGAGACGAGGTAATGGGTTGTTTATGTTGTATTAGCGATCCATAGGACCAGAGCTATCAGAAGTATTTAGATCCTTTTTTAAAGTGCCCATTAATGAAAAAAAAAAATCACTTTTTCTGGGTTGTTTGGTGTTATTGTTGGTCTCGGGTGCTTCCACATGCATATACACTTTGGAAATATCCATCTGGTTTGTAGTGAATCCGGTTTTGAATGTCCCTGTCTTCAGTCTCAGTGTGAGTGTTCAACCATCTGCAACGGCTTTTCTACGGTCACTAGCCAAGACGAGGTTGGATAACGTAGATGCCTGCTCGTTTGTCAAATGGCAAAACACTGCTAAACAACACCCACTAGTCACCATGTGTCACAAGAATCACTCCTGTCCCTGTTCTACGTCCTGTCCGTGCTGCAGGTATTCCAAAGTGTCCCTGGTCTAGAAGAATCTCCCAGCTAACCGTGCCTGGACTGACCAAGCTGAGAAGAGTTATCTAGACTGATGGGATTCTTCCGGACTACTGAACATGTTGCAGCTCAAACCAAAGATAGTATAGAAGTGAGATGTCTCACTATGGAGCTAAAACCAGACCTAAACACACAGGGTGAAGAAACAGGATCTGCAGCAATGCAGTACAACAGAAATATGAGACAAGAATGGCTGCAGATCGGCTGGTGCTCGGCGTCCGGTTAACACCCACCAGGTCCCGGATTGTAGTCTGTGACGACCACGGCCACGACTGACAGCGAAGTTCTCGACGGATCCCACGAGATACTGTGTATAATTCACGTAGAACAGAACCACAAACCATCAGACCATCCAGAGGAGTAGAGGGGAAACAGCTCTGTTGCAGGAGCTATGATCCGCCGTAGGCCCCCCGACCCCCCCCCGCCCCCCGAGAGCCCCGTGCTCTATTTTATTTGAAAATTTTAAAGTTTGTTTTGTTCTACTAAAACTACGACTGCCGAGCTGGCCGGGGCAAAGTAAGGTGACCAATTTCTCAGACAAAACCTGCGGGACATTTCAGCTTTTCAGAAGCGTATTTTACCTCCAAAAAATAATGTTTTTTATTTTTGTTAAAACTTAAAAACGGGACAAGAGCTAGAGTGTTCTTATTATGGCCTGAGTCCCCCCCCCCCCCCAAGGTCTGATCCTAACCCAACCCCTGCTGTATTCATACTCCACTCCACTAACACCTCAAGATAGAAAGTCTGAATATTTCAATATAAAAATCCATCCTTATATTTCAGATGAAGTCTTAATATTTCAAAATAGAAAGCCATTCCTAATAGTAATAGAAGTCCCTATATGCAAGATAGAAAGTCTAATAGTTCAAAATATAGTCACTAATAGTCCGCTATTTCAAGCTAGAAAATGTTCAATATTTCAGAATGTTATGTTTACTGAAACTACTGACAGCTTTTTGCGTACTGCTCAGCTTGTTTCTGCACACGCTCATGAGATCCGATACAATAAAAAAAACTACTGAGGACATATTTTCCCTTTGCTGATGCCTAGAAACTGAGATGCTGCAAGTAAGTTAACTAGGCTAATTGGCAGCTTGATTCCTTCATAAAAGTGCTTGTTTAGCTGCTAAGACTCAGAGTATATATTCATGAGTGTTCTGACAACATTATGGAAAGGATTTCAAAGAAGTCGACCCTTCTGACCTATACAAGACTACGATCCTTTTTTAAACAGGTAAAAGTCGCGAAACGCACCACGACTCCATGAATAATCAGTGATTTTGGCATCGTGGAAAACACGGCTCTAAAAACTCTCTGAGCACCGCTGCTCTGGCGTGTCTGGAATCCATGCTTGTGTGGTGTGATTATTGTCTCCGTTTTGTCAGTTTTTTCTTCTTTCACTCCAATTCGGTCTGTCATCACAGTGAAAACCGGGACATTTTCCGGGGACAGTACAGCCGGTGACAGGTACCAAAAATCTGGACCTGTCCACGGAACCGGGACGTCTGGTCACCCTATCATAAGGTGGATATCAGTATTTTAAAGTGTCAGTAGAATAGAACTCAACTAAAAGGAACATTCAACGATGTCGACGTCTTTTATTACTCCCACATCAGGCCAGTTGAGGTGGTATCAGGGGAGAACTTGACGTCCAAAATCAAGTCCAACAATCTGTACTTTTCCGGTTGCCGTGTCCCATTTATTTCCCTTAAAACGGCCTTGCTCACCGTCGCACACTTATTAGTCCATTTCATTTCAGTCTTCAGTTCCACTTGATTTTCCTTTGTCAACACAATTCAATTCACACGACAGTGAAAGAATCTCGTCCCGCCGTTCCTCCCTGGTCCGATTCCCTTTGCCCTCACAGCACCGTCCAACCCAGTGCTCAGACAAAGCTGCAGATTAATAACAAAACCAAAAGTAGTGGTATATACATAAGCATAACACAAGGTTGTAATAGGATCCAACACAGACACTTAAACATTGGAGCCATAACTTAACCATTTATTTACAGATGTTCACAGGGTTGTACGTAGTCTTGTCGAACTTTCCCCCTTTAGAGACTGATGTAAATGACATCTGTCTTTTATTCTAATTCGGATTTTCTGCACATCAGGGTGCTGCATTTCACTTTTATGTGACTGATTTATTTTGCAGTGTCCACCCTGCGCTGGTCCCTGTCATGGCAGTCGCTTCGTAAACCCAACCCAGTGTACTTCTGCAACGTTGCTCGGCCGATTTCTTCCTCTGGGACCGTCTTCACATCTCTGGTTCCACGGTTCTTCTCCTGTGCTGAGTCCCAACGTTGCAGACAGCAAGTGCTGATGGTATCGCATTCATTATTGTGACTGGTGTTGATGCTCTTGGGCGACTTCTCTTTTTAGGAACTTATGGGCCCCACTGTTTTGAGAACTAGTGTATGAAACTACTGTTAGTCGTGTTTAAATTTTTCCCCTTCCGCCTGCCTGCAGGTGTTGGAGACTAAACCCATGCTCCAGTCTGCAGGGTTCATTTTAATCACAGTCAGAATATCAGATTGTTGAGTTTTGAATCCTTTTTTATTACGCAGATACTGATACAAGTTACCTGTGATCAGGCTTCACAGTTATTCAGTTTTCGTACCGTTCGTACAAAGAGAGCTGAGCCAAGGGCAAAGCTCTGATCTACAGGTCATGGTTTGCCAGTTCACCTCATGGCACCGGGGGGAACCCCAACTGCTCCGGGGCGCCTTTCGTCTAACAGGTCTCCTATTTGAGTGGATATACGGAACTGATGTGGTGTGTGTGTGGTCTTGGGTGTGTGTGGTGTGGTGTGTGGTGTGTGTGGTGTGTGGGAACGACAGAGTGTAAACAATTGTAATTATCCCTTTGGGACTAAAAGCTGAAGTTAAAGAAATAACAAAATACAATTCAATTCAACAACCATTCAGTTTACCAATCCCCTGGGCCAATGTAGTCGCAGGTTCAGTCCTTGTTAGCGAACCAAAGTATGGTGGTACTAGACGGCACGAGGTGCCTAGTTCACCTCCTGAACCCGAACCCCCAAATGCTCGGGGGCGACCTTTGGTCTGACATGTCTCTATGTGAGTGATAGGAAGGGACCTGGTGTTGCACCTATTTCTATATTTTCCGTTGGAATGTGACTGAAAGTTTATGACCCTCAGTTCAGGACTTCTCAGATCAAAAGATCGTTGGGCTGTAAAAGAGGGCTGGAACCAGAATCAGGACGCGGACCCTATCATCAATTTTGCTTCTGACCTTCAGCTAAAATGTTGTAATGGAAATCACACACAAGGTTTAAGCACATACATCAATTCCAACACACGACAATGGATGTCGCCGGGACAATATAATCGCACGGAAAATCCATTCTTGCAGTTTCGAAATGTTCAGGGTACGGTGAGGACATAACGGCGGGGGGGGGGTACATGTGTGTCATGACGTCAATGATAAAAGATCCGGTGGGGACACTCGTTCTTCTACAGAGTGGTGCTCAGAGGCACCAAAAAAGTTTTCAGGGTTTACTCCCGTGACACGGGTGTACACTGAATATGCGCAGTAGGTTAGTCCCGCTGTCCCAGTCCCTGAATACGACCACACGGCTACTTTTTCATTACAGGACTGTTCAGTTGCGGTGGAAAGACTGTATATATTTGGTATTTATATTTGCTAAGGCTTAACCAAGCATCATTTAATTTTGGCCCAGTCGTGGCCTGTTGAGGGCATAAAATATAATATATAAATACAAACGGTTCCAAAACTTAGTTGTTATTTTGTATGGATTACGAGACATAATACTTACATCATGGCATCTGATGGAGGCTAGTCCCCTTGTCGCACAGCCAAATTAAAAAGAGTTTAGTAGGGTGTCAATTGTCTGTTAGTAGCTGTATTGCGTAAGTGTCCATTTCATATAATATTCAGAACTTTATTATAATAACAATTGATCATGCACGTGTAGTGTATGTTTCCTTAAAGGGGGGTGTAACATTTGATTCATGTACTGAAAGTAACGCGTGTATTTTTTTATCATTGGTAACTGATATCTAATTCTTGGTATCTTTTTGGAGAAAGTACTGTTAACTAATACTTTTTCAAAGAGACTTGCACAGACACTGGTGGGGACCTGCAACCCGTCTTGCCACTGCGCTGTGAGGACGGTGTCTGGCAAGGCGAGACTAAGCAACGTCAGCCCCTCGCCGACTAGTCCAACAGCATCGCGTAGAAACCCGATCTTTAACTGAATCTGCGCTTTATTCAGCGTTTTAAACGGTTTAATGGGCAAGGATCCAGTTTTTTAGAGAGGTGTGGGAGACTTAGATAACTTAACTGCAGTAAATACCTTGAACCAAGGAACACCTAACCAGGAGAAGCTGTACCGACCGGCTTTGCCCACATTTTCTTAATATTATAGCTTTATTATTATAAAAGTAGTGCTTACTTTTCATTGTTATGGTTCACAGGTTAATAACTGTATATTTATGCACCGACTCTTGACTCATCCTGAATTACACATTCAATTAATTTTAAGCCACTTACACGCATATATGTTTCTTGGATCATGGCACCGCCTTTAAAATACCTGTTATTTGACGCCATTTTGCTTACTTTCAGCTCCATGTAATCATTGCTATTGTTGGCCTGTATTTTGGTGTGTGACCTTGATTGGTGTGTTCTGTTTTTTGCTGTTATTGAAGAACATTGCTGCTTGTAAGTAACGAAATTTCCCCGGGGATGCAATAAAGTAAAATCCAACTAATCTAATCCCTTTTGTTTTGATTTGTTTTAATTAAACCCGTGTGTTTGTTTTTGGTCCCCCCCCCCCCCTCATCCACAACCATCGTCTTTTGGCGGCTTTTTTCGTTTTTTTCTGTTGTTTACTATTATTTTCATTTAGTTTTGTATTTATTTTTTAATCCATAACCATAAACCTAATTTTTATGGACACTTATACAAACAACAACTAATTCGCGTTTTTCAGCTCTCGTCTCTTTTTTGGCATCTTTTTCCAGGAGGTTTTGGCACCTTTTTTAAATGTCCATACCAATTCACTAAAACACCAACTTCAGTGAAAGTAATCATTTATTTACTTGAAGAACATTTTAGCATCCATGTTATTTTTTTTAGGCATGATTTTGAAAGAAAGCCAAGTTCCTGATATTAAAAACATTAAAAAAAAAAAAATACGGGTCAATTTACCGAGGACAAACAAGGGTTAACGGACGCCTGTGCAAAAATTCACTTCTTTAAGTCCGATACTTTGAAAATGAACTTATAGACTTTCCCCCACTGGTGTATTTCTTACATAGTTTCAGAAGCACCATCCTACAGAAACCCCTGAAACAATACAAACATTTGGTCAGATGTACACAGTATGAATAACACCTTACCTGAAAGCTGAAACGGGAGATAGCGATAGGCTCGAGGACAGCAACGACCTGGTCAAACACATAAAAGAAAGAGGAGATTTGGAGAGAATTTCTTCTTCAGTATTTTTGCGCGTGGTGACATGAGACATGTAGACCGGCGGCATATGGGAAATAAAAGCAAGGCATGCCCCACTGGGCTTGATCGCGCAGCTACCTACCTGTTCTCGTCCTTGTTCTTCTGCTTCTCTGCCAGTGAGATGCAAAAAATATTCATTCCATGCAGGTAGGTTCTCTTGCAGTCTCCTATCGTCTCGACTCCTGTTCCACAGCAGTACGTCCACGTCAACTGTCTCTTTTTATATTTATAAGTTTCGTTCTATGAGTGCGCACACTGGGGACTTCCTGCCAGACTCCTGGTGATGTGTAAGGTCGAAACGCGTTCTTTTCTGCCTCGCAGAGTCCTCATTGGAGTGTAGGAGTGTTGCTAAGTTATAAGGGTGGAGAGTTCTCTACAGCGGGGGCTTTCCAAGACAGGATGCCTTTTACTACGCCCCAACTACATAGTTTGCATAAAATATAACGTTTCATATTAAATGGGCTACATAAGTGGCCTAAGCTCTAACATTCTTTTACGTGCAAGAAAACTAAAGCGCAATAACAATAACATTGACTGGCAGATTTTTATAAATCATGTTTTAATGTTAAACACACATGTAAGCAGGATCTGTGGATGGCTACGTACACTATGCCACGTAAGCCTATCATCACTGGTGTTTTGTCACACAAATAGAATATTTTAAATATTGTATTTTTTGATGAGGACCAATGACACTAATCAAATTTCTGCCACATGCGCCAGTGGTTACCAATTGGCTATTTTCAACTGGCAGTACTCCACACATGCACGCTTGTATGGTGGAAGCAAACCGGAGACACCGGAGAACACACTGCAAACAACATACAAAGTCCCACAGTCGAACGGCAAATCTGGACCTGTTATCTGGAACCCAGAACCTTCTTGCTGTGATGGCGTGAAACACTCGGAATCGCCGCAACTCGTTTATGGGCGCGTGTGCTGTACTCGTGATGGTGAAGGACTCTCCAAGCTGCGCCATGGAGGCATTTGAAGCGGCGTCATGTGTTGCTTTTTTGCAAAAATAAAACTGGAGGATAGCGGGGGGGAGGAACACGTACCTTGTGTAAGAAGAGTCTCCTCGTTTCCGGATCAACGGCGTCTTCGCACCCCACGCTTCGATGACTGGGAAATCAAGAGGCACCAAAACCCCACCCAAAAACGTAACAACACACACGTGACTCCTCCTCCAAAAAACCCTTTCCCCCTTAAAAGACCAAACTGGCACACCGACGTGTTTGAAACATTCCTTTATTATAATAGATCATTGTTATAAAAAACGGGACATGCTTCAAGTCAACATGGCATTTAGACACTTACACAACCAAAATCAGGTTTAGCCGAAAAAACAGCGACGACTCGTCTCGCTATGCAGGTCGAAGGGTACGGACGTACAAGGAGTTTACAACCACAAAGGTTTTTTTTAGTGTTTTTTTTTAGTTTTTTTTTTAAACGCGCACACATTAGAATTACAAAAATTGATGGGCCCCAACATTAGTTAAAACACCTTTTTTTTTTTTTGTTTTTTTTGTCCACTTTCTAGGGTAAACGTCCGTCCTCACTGCTTCTGTGTCGACCTTTCCGATGGTTTTTTCTGTTTAGTCGCCTTGTTACCCCTTCAGTCTTAACATAACAACGCCACGGACGTGAGAGGTTCAAGTCCTCTCCCTCCTTCCGGATCTTCGCATTCGCTCAGAGCACCACCGATGATCGTTGGCAGACATCTGCTTCTTTTTCTAAATGTTCCTCGGTGAGGCCTGGAGTTGAAGCCGTTGTTTTTCTTCACATGGCGTGGTTGGGGTAGCTGAGTAGGTGGTTTTCGTCGGCGGCACTGAGGAGCGAAAAGGCAAAAACAGCTGATTGGTTTTAAGTTAGACTTGAAGACTTAAGGGTTGAAGGTTTTTGAAATAGTAGTGAGTAAAAGTTGACATATTCCAGTCTGTGATCACCATCAACATCCATTCCTTAGATTTAGTCTCAATATTCCTATTCATTGCTTTCTCAACCCAAACTTAGTGTATATTTCCAGTAAATGAGATTTTATGACCAATAACATTCCAAAAATAACTGTAAAACTAAAGTTTACAACTTCGTGTTTAGGTGAGAGTTGAAAACATCAAAAAAGTGAACAAACATTCAAATAAAAAAAAAGTGTCAAAATTTCGAAAAAGAGAGAAAAACGTTAAAAAAAGTAAGAAATCGAAAAAAAAAAAACGTCAAAAAAGTTCTTTTTAATTTCCCTTATGAGTGGTCAAAGAAATTAAAAAGGGACAAAAACGTAAGGAAAAACGTAGACAACTGAAAA
>NC_045740.1:18180605-18183467 GCF_008692095.1 Etheostoma spectabile
CACAGAGTTTCCCTTCGGGGATCAATAAAGTATTTCTGATTCTGATTTCTGATTCTGAGTCAAGGAGAAACACACAAATGACAGCTACAGAAGTCTTATACTCTGAGAGGCATTGGAGATCTTAACATGTATAATTAATATGAAAATCATTGGTTAAATATAATTTTTCCATTACAAAGTTTAGTTTAAAAATGGCATAGCAACCTGTGCTTTTCAAAGAATTACTTTAAAAATCGAGAATCGAATCGTGACCTTAGAATTAAAAATGTAATCAAATCGAGGATTTGGAAAATCGTGACCCCTCTACTGCTGATACACACCTGCCCATAAAGACACTATCGGTGTACTATCTCTCTCTCTCCCCCTCTTTCTCTCCCTCCCTCCCTCTCTCCAGCAGCATCCTCTTCATCATCTCCCTCCCGGGCGGAGGCTATAATTAGCCGAGGCCACCCCGGGGCCCCTGCAGGCGGAAATGACCCATCCTGGACGCTCTGAAATTA
This sequence comes from Etheostoma spectabile, assembly GCF_008692095.1. Taxonomy (NCBI): domain Eukaryota; kingdom Metazoa; phylum Chordata; class Actinopteri; order Perciformes; family Percidae; genus Etheostoma; species Etheostoma spectabile. The sequence goes on from NC_045740.1 coordinate 18,181,106, forward strand.
ATGGTCCACATGCTGTCCTGTCACGCACCCGGTGCTTTATTCACTGTTAACTTTGGCAGCCAAAGGAACCGCTGTATTTTTCTTCATTAAGGCGTCGCTCCGAGGGCAGCGTGTTTATTCCCAAAGACACCCCGAGGATTGTGGGAGGAAGCAAACGGCTCTGGAACCAAGGACGACGTCAGCGCTAATAGCTGTGGGTTTTAGTTCACTTATTTATTTATTTATTTATTTATTTTTGCTTGTTGCTTGTCACCCTCTGCCATCTGTCTGCAGATGTGAACATCAGGAGCTCGCTACGCGCTGAGAGGACCCGAGGCGGTGTGTGGTGGATTTCAGCAGATGAGGCTCAGACTGGTGAGAAACCAGGAACCAACAGGACTGAAGGAACTGAGCTTTCATGTGGAAACCGCTCACATTGAGGTTTTAATAATCAGGCTAACGCACTGACTTGATCAATAATTCACATATGTTTACAATCTAACTATAAGTGTATCATCCTAATTGTCTCTTGTGTTTAAAGGTCCCCTGATGGTGCTCTTTGGATGTTTTTATATAGACCTGAAGTCTCTTTTATATAGACCTTAGTGGTCCCCTAATACTGTATCTGAAGTCTCTTTTATTTAGACCGCTATTTGTTCCCCTAATACTGTATTGAAGTCTCTTTATACTAGACCTTAGTGGTCCCTAATCATGTATCTGAGTCTCTTTAATAGACTTAGTGGTCCTAATACTGTATCGGAAGTCTCTTTATATAGACCTTAGGGTCCCCTAATACTGTATCTGAATCTCTTTTAATAGACCTTAGTGGTCCCTAATACTGTTCTGAATTCTCTTTTATATAGTACCTTAGTGGTCCCTAATACTGTATCTGAAGTCTTTTATATAGACCTTAGTGGTCCCTAATCTGTTCTGAAGTTCTTTTATAGCCTTAGTGGTCCCCTAATACTGTATCTGAAGTCTTTTTTATATAGACCTTAGTGGTCCTAATACTGTATCTGAAGTTCTCTTTTATATGACCTTAGTGGTCCCCTAATACTGTATCTGAGTCTCTTTTATATAGACCTTAGTGGTCCTAATACTGTATCTGAAGTCTCTTTTATATAGACCTTAGTGGTCCCTATATAGTATCTGAAGTCTCTTTATATAGACCTTAGGTCCCCAATACTGTATCTGAAGTCCTTTTATATAACCTTAGTGGTCCCCTAATACTGTCTGAAGTCTCTTTTATATAGACCATTAGTGGTCCCCTAATACTGTCTCTGAAGTCTCTTTTATATAGACCTTATATAGAAAAACAATGTTAAAATAAAGAATAAATTAAATCAACGTTACATTAAACTTCAAAGTAATAAAACAACGAACACTGAAGAAAAAAAAAAATCAATAGCCACAAACAATGAAACTAAAAGTGAAATCCAACAAACACAACTGCAATTACTGCTTATCGGCAAAGGTTTCCATGGTTTCTGCCCCTCTGCGGTTAGCCACTGCAAGGCCCCGAATCCCCCTAACCCTAATAATCCCCCCCACCCACACACACACACACACACACACACACACACACAAAATGCAGACACACACTCCCCCACCACCTGGACTGTCTCTGATTAAGATAACCTTCCTCATAACATAACAAGGACACTCACTTTCATTTCTTTTCCACATCATTGCTGTTATTGATTAAGACTCTGAGGGAACTGAGCCGAGGCTTCCTCCGAGTCTTCCAAAGATGCTGCAGATAAAAATGGAGGTAATTTGTTCCTCTGAGGTCAACCTCTTCCAAAAAAAATTTAAAAAATTAAGCCAAGGACAGACGAAGAGAAGCAAAGCAGAGTTTTAGATTGACGGCGCACAAAGCCCGACACGTGTCTTTGCTAGTTTAAGACCAACGCACGTCCACCGTGGATGCAATTTTTGGACCTGAGACGTGGCCCCAGTCTGCTCTCCTGTCATTTCAAACCCTGACCCCCCCTTCTGACCTGCAGTGACCCCTGGTCCCACCATCTTGCCTGGTCTCCTGACTTGAACTCCATGTTCATCATGATCAACAAACTCAGACAAACTTTATCCTCTTGGTTTTGGTGGCTCCTCCTCCGGCCTGGGACACGGACCTCAGTCTCAGCCCGCCATCTTGAAGGATGTCTTAATTCCTGAAATGCATCGCAAGGAGGAGCAACGAGGAATGTATCTTTTTTGGAAGTATTTTCGGCTCCCGTGATGTATATAAGAGGCGTGACACCAGAGATGGGAAGTAACCAAGTACTGTACCCAAGTAGATTTTTCAGATATTCCTACTTTACTTTACTATTTATTTTTGTGCCAACTTTTTACTCGTACTCCTTACATTTTAACACAAATATTG
>NC_045740.1:18183477-18184384 GCF_008692095.1 Etheostoma spectabile
CTCCTTAAATTTTACAAAATTGGCTTTAGTTTCAAATAATTTAAGTGAAGTTACCGTTAATATTTGCTTTTAGGCAAGCAAAGGAAGTTGAAGACCTTGAAGACCTATGACTGGACTGGCCGGTTGATGAGCCTTTTTTGAAACCAACATTAGAAACACTGTCCCCTGGACCAACATCATCGGTGACCACCGGTTATTTTTCAATCTAATTAGATGGGATTAAGTGGTTAAATTGGGCCGGGGCCCTGGCACATAAACCTGCCCGTTTGTGTCTGGATGTGCCTGCTTGCAGTTAGTTGCCTACTGGAAATATCTCACATAACATTTGATGAAAGTTATCCTTTTCAAAACATGATACTTCTTACAATAAATGAAAGATTTTTGAAATGTCACGTCTGGAAACCCGGTGCTCGGAAGCTCCAACGGCCGCTCCGAGTTAATGTCGCTGGGCAAGCCGTCGAACCAGTCCTGTGTGTGTGTGCGTGTGTTTGTGTGTGTGCGCGTGTGTGCGCGTGTGCATGTGTGTGTGTGTGTGTGTGTGTGTGTGTGTGTGCTGTTGTTCCTGTCATGTACAGCCCTGTCTCTTCATTATGTTTGGCACATTATATGGGTCACTTCTTGTATCATAACAAGGTAATACAATGTGTAATCAAGTGATGCCTGATTGACAGTAATGTAAATTATAAATGCCCTCTGTTGATATTACAACAATGTAAAGTATAGGCTCTTAACCTCGCAGTTTTGCATATATCACGTTAGACTCAATTTCTCTATTTCTTTGCACAAAACTCTCCAGGTTTGCTTTTCAAAAGTGTTGCCATCTAGTGGTTGTTAGTTGTAACTCTAAAAGCATGGGGAACTTCTTAATTAACGTCTGTTAAGTAATTCATATTTTAATCCTTTATTT
>NC_045740.1:18184394-18184583 GCF_008692095.1 Etheostoma spectabile
AGCCATGTTTGAGCACACACACACATCCATGTAGATTCCTTTAAATGTTAAGGGGAAGATTAAAAAAGAGAAACTGAATCTGTGATTTCTCACAGAATCACAACTGAATTCATATCTTGCTAATGAGTCAGAATCTCAGTGACCTGGAGTCCCAGTCTCGGTCACAATAATCATATATGTGATGTTTTA
>NC_045740.1:18184593-18186545 GCF_008692095.1 Etheostoma spectabile
TTGGCAGACATCCATTTAAAATGTAGCCAATGGCATATAAAGAGCCTTTTCCCATGTCCACTGAAGTTTCTCAGCTTGCTTTCTAGTAACATTTGTGTGTCATTCGCAAGGCTACTTTTACTTTTATACTTGAAGTAAATTTCCAAGCTTGTGCTTTGTTACTTATACTTAGGTAACGAAGTTAAATCAGTACTTCTGCTAGGGTATTTTTTAACACAAGTGTCTGTACTTCCAGTTGAGGATGGAAGTGAGTACTTTTGCCATCTTTGCGTGACGCACAGCTGGAGCGTACAATGGAATCGAGCATTTACAAACTGAGAAATAAGAAGAGGGCCGGGTCAAGCTTTTGGGTCCAAACCGAATAGTCTTGGCACATAACAGTAGTGGATTTGCACATTAATTCACATTGTTTTGCAGAATTTCTGGAACGGGGATGTAGTTCAGTAGTACATTTCAAGAACCCGCTGAGGGAAACAAAGGACAACCACAATGAGAATGTGTTTTCAACCGCTCAAAATTCCTCCGCAGTGATGAACACTTGAATAATTTTGAGCTGCAGGCCTTTCAGCTGCTTGTTTCCCCTCCTCAGCAGCCGGCAGAGGGGAATGTAAATAGGGGATAGAAGGGAACCGAATCTGGGTCTACAGGTGTACTGTTTGACAGGGGATGAATGTTTTTGGTACAATGCATTCAGAAGGAGTCAGGAGCTAGAAACAACACATGCTGTGAGCAGATAAGTGTGATGGGTAACACCTAAACAGATCCAACAAAGAAACGCTTTTGTGATTGGGCAAAAAAAACAAAACAAAAAAATACAGCAGAGGATCATGGGAGTTCCAGTGAGACAAGACTGGTTTGCTGCCATTTCAATGGATCATTCTGTGTAAGCTTTTTTTTTTTTTTTCCTGAAAAGTCAGCAGAGGATAATGTTTTAAAATGCAAATTCAGAGCTAAGAGCAGGAAGAGAGGGAGATTTGTCTTAGCAGGAAAAGAACTGTTACAAAGCGCTCCAGAAAAAGAGACAATAGGACAAATGATATGTACAACAGCCACGTACAAACTTTTGCAATTTGTCTTGTAGTGAATTGCAAATGAAAACTAGTGTAAAGATCCCTGCCACTATGTTTACATCGGCCGTGCATTGCCAAAAGCATGTCAGTGTTCATAATCCAATAATCCTACAAAGACGGCAGAATCGTCATGTATCTGGTGGAACTATTATATATTCAAACAGTGTACCTGATCACACTGCATTTAGCAAATAATGTTAATACTGTTGTTTATTAAAGGAAGATGCCACGGTCTCCCCTAGCTGTAGGTAGGTGGGCCAATGTAATATTTGTCCCATTGCATGCATTGTTTTAGTCTTGTGCAACACCGGCAGCGCCGCCGCTAGTTAGCTTAGCATAGTGAATGGAATCCTGTGTTGCCAGTTAGCATGTTGTGAGTAAAAGTTGAATCAACAAAAAAAAAAAAAACATAATTATTCTTGTGGCCTGCGTAAGCACAACGAGTACAAATGCAGCTATGCAGATTAAGACTTGACAATTTCCTAGGCAGATATTGATTTGGGACTATATTGGGTGGAAGGACAACCAAAGCACTAGTAAATAGTAGAAAGAGGTTAAAGGTTCAACAAACTTGTCCTGTCCCAGGAATGCTTGTCGCTAACCTAGTTCTGGGGAGTTTACTTCCCGGAGTCCTTATGTTTTCTTTTCGCCCAGCATGTTTCCTTGGATTAGGATGGCAAGATCATAGTTGTAGCTGTTGCCGTGGTCCTGCTACACTCTGCTACTCTACGTCCACCTTTGCTCTGCTATGCTACACCCTGCAACGCCCTGCAGTGTCCTGCTACACCCTGCGATGCCCTGCAGTGTCCTGCTACGCTCTGCAAGCCCTGCAGTGTCCTGCTACACTCTGCAACGCCCTGCAGTGTCCTGCAACGCCCTGCA
>NC_045740.1:18187452-18187582 GCF_008692095.1 Etheostoma spectabile
TGGTTTTACCGAAATCGGCAAAAATACGGCAAAAAATGTCCCATAGACATGAATGGGACATGTTTGGGAAATCGCTCAAAATGCCCCCTCTTTGGGACCGTGCTGTATCGCCATACCTTAACGTAGAAAC
>NC_045740.1:18187592-18187758 GCF_008692095.1 Etheostoma spectabile
GTTTAAACCGGAGACAAGACTTTGCTCTTTATTGGGCTGAATGGGCGTTCAGGTATCAACCACAGTTTCTCCCAAATCCTCGTTTACGTTTTGTCCCGTTTTCAGACAGTCTCAGATTTTCCAATGTGTGTGTATGTGGTGGAATGTTCAGAGCTAGAGTGGGGGA
>NC_045740.1:18187894-18188060 GCF_008692095.1 Etheostoma spectabile
GAGACTATCGGACTTAAATTGTTGGCTGTGATCTACCAACTGTCGACAGAAACTATGAAAAAAAACATGCAGCCGGAGTCCGATTCAGTGATTTTCCCCCCAAACAAATTGCTCTCTCTCCTCCGGTTTTAACTCTTTAGACATCATAGTTGGTCAAAATGTAGAG
>NC_045740.1:18188070-18189225 GCF_008692095.1 Etheostoma spectabile
CGGTCGCAGACATGTAACTATGGAGTCTATCGGACTAAAACTAACTAGGCTCACCAACTGCGATAGAAGTCATTGAAAGAAAGACTCTGGCCCCTACTTTAAGGATATCACCATAGCAACAGGTTCTGTTACTGACAGGACAGAGGGGAGGGACTGCAGCATGACAGAGACACACACACACACACACACACACACCCAAACACACCACCACACACCACAAACACAAACACAGAGACACACACACACACACCCCACACACAGACGACACAACCAGACACACAAACACAACACACACAACACCCACAACACACCCACACACACCAACACACACACATACAACACAACAACACACAAACACACACCACACACACCCACACACAACAAACACACACGCCATACACACACCACACACAACACACAAACATCACACACACCACATACACACCACACACAACACACACACACACACACTCACACACACACACACCACATACCTATCATGACACTGTTCCCTGGAGGCCATGTTGACCAACTGACTCCTAACTGACGTTTCCAATGTGTGTGTATGTGGTGGATAGTGAGAGATAGAGGGGGGGGGGCTGCAGTACGATTGCTCTCTCTCCTCCAGTTCTATCTCTTCAGACATCATAGTGGGTCAAAATGTAGGGAATCTTGTGCCGATCCCAGACATGTAACTATGGAGACTATCAGACTTAACGTTTTCACGCTAGGGAACCAACTGCCAATACAACACATTCAAAACGGATTTCTAGATCCTTCTCTGAGGAAATAATCATAGCAACAAGTTCTGGACACAAACAACCAAACTAGAGTGCGGATTCGGGCCCGGGCGTTTTCTGTCCGAGCCGGCGCTTCCGACAGAGCAGTAACCGAACCCACCCGAGCCCGACAGGCAGTAAGATATTATGTCCGAGCCCGACCCGAGCCGCCACAGTTAAAATCGATTTGTTTCTCTATACTGACACATGTACGTTGTTTGTGTGGAAAAGCCGCTTTTATTAAGCAATGTAGGAAGCCTTGGGAATGTCCAACGATGAGCACAATGCCCACGGGGCAACAAGCGCCATTACCTACATAATAAGCTGTTTTAAGTTAAAAATGTTCAATGCCTTATCGCGCTGATGTGACCGAGCC
>NC_045740.1:18189235-18189508 GCF_008692095.1 Etheostoma spectabile
CTGAGCATCCTTTCTAAAAATCTGTTCGAACCCGGCCCGGCCGGTCGGGTACCGTCGGGTCCCGTCGGGCTCGGGTCGGGTATCCATCCTCTAACACACACACACACCCCTATCATGACCCTGTTCCCTGGCGGCCATGTTGACCAACTGACTCCTAACTGATGTTTCCAATGTGTGTGTGTGTGTGGATGGGCCCCAATAGCAGGCACACTGATACAATTTCTGCGGAATTTTCTAGTTGTGACTATTATTGCCATTGTGCATCACACCCCC
>NC_045740.1:18189518-18190586 GCF_008692095.1 Etheostoma spectabile
GTCAGACACCACCCACCAAGAGCCTGGTTCTGTCTGAGGTTTCTTCCTAAGAGGGGAGTCTTCCCTCGCCAGTGTTGCACTAATTGCTTGATCTTGGGGGAATTACTAGAATTGTTGGGGCTTTGTAAATCATAGGGTGTGGTCTAGACCTACTCTATCTGTAAAGGGTCTTTAGAAAAGTTATGTTATGATTTGATACTATAAATAAAATTGAATTGAACAAAACAATTCCTTTAGCATGATTGCTGTCTTTACTCACTCCTTCCAGCATGTCCAACGTGGTTATTTAGATTAGCTTCAACTTTATTGTCATTACACATGTACAGGTACAATGCAACGAAATGCAGTGAGTTCAACCTGAACTCTTGAATCCCATTATATCACGTGCAGTTATTGTTGTTTGGTCGTGCTGATGCAGATTGCGACTCCGTCCTGAATCTGTCAGTGCAGATGAGACGAGGAGTTGCACAGGAGCTTTTAGCTCAGCTTTTACTCATCAGTCGTCTTCGTCTGTTGTGCGACGTGTCCGACATGTTGTCTTCAGATGTCACTTTGCGCCGAGACGGAGCGCATCAACCCCATCGTCTTGTCTGTCTGCATACAGATCACACTCACCTCTTTGTACATACAGTTGTGTTGCACGCAGCAGTAAGCCAGAAGAAATCCTCTAATGTGCTTTGTTACCGATGACAACCATCACCGACTGCAACAGAACCACAACACTGAACATTTACGATTTTGAAAGTTACAAGTTTGACGGTTTAAGGCTCTCGCTGCCACCAGGCATGAAGATAATCCATCTGCACATACAGGAGACGTGTTGGCTCCGAAATGAAGAGCTTTGACTGAAACAATAGTTTGATTAAAAGACCTGGGGCCTGTTGCACGAAACCAGGATAAGGGATTTAGCCGGGATTTTAAAGTTATCCTGGATGAATTTAACTTTGACTTGGTTGCATGTAACCAGGGTGAATTAAACCCAGCCAAGTAACCATGGAGATTTCTTCTTTGCAGCTAGCCTAATCCAGAGCAGGCTAACAGCCGGGCTAACAGCCAGGCTAAGATTAA
>NC_045740.1:18190596-18191034 GCF_008692095.1 Etheostoma spectabile
TGGAGTCTCATGTGTTAAATCAGCTGCTGCTCTGATCCCAAATACGTGTTTCACAGTTATCCCGTTGTCTTTGGCATGTGTTCTGATTTATTCTTCTTAACATGCATTATTTGTCACTGTTGTTGTCATGAGTTTGATTTTAAACCCCTACTGTAGCAGTTGTTTAGACAACTGGCAATAGGGAGAGTCAGGACTTTTCCCGGTGGGCCGGTAGTGTGTCGAGGCTGCCTGGCGTGGGGGTGCGGCCCAGTGGCCGCTGCTCCATGGGCAGACCTGTGCATCAAGTCAGAGTCCACTCTCTCTGTAAAAGTAGAGATGAGCAGCGCGGCGTCTGTGGTCTGCAGCTTCAAGATTATACAGGATGCTGCGGAGATTAAGTGGGACAATGCAGCGATATTCCCAGAAATGACATTAATGGCAGACTGGTCAGAGACCAAT
>NC_045740.1:18191044-18191344 GCF_008692095.1 Etheostoma spectabile
ATTCATTTTCTTGTTGCTTGTCCTTCTCAAATAAAAGGACAGTTAGTGTTACTCCTTAATATGTCGGCCTAATGTTTTTTATTATAGCTTACTTTAGTTTCATAACCTTCTCAATAAGTCTCCCATCCCTGGACCAATAACGTGGCCTATACACAGCACGTATGTAGTGTAGTTTACATTCATCCCACCGGGAACACCACAATGCTTCTTTATCTTTTTATTTTGGTGCTGTCACTTGTCAGAAAAATAAAGAAAACATGAATATTGTTGTACATATGCTCACAGCGTGTATTGAAGTCA
>NC_045740.1:18191354-18191533 GCF_008692095.1 Etheostoma spectabile
TTTCTAGTTGTTGTCCCTTTCTGATTGTTTGTATGAACATTAATTGTACAAAGATATTTAGAATTAAACATAGCTTATAGAGATTTGTGCATATGGTTGTCAAACATGTTCATGCGTTGTGAATAAGGGTTTGAAATTAAGCCTTTAGTCCGTAGGGTCCATTTCCCGAGGAACATTAA
>NC_045740.1:18191543-18193250 GCF_008692095.1 Etheostoma spectabile
TCACTTTTAAGGCAAAGGCTAAATAATAATACAATTTACTTATATTGTGCTTTATGTGGTAGTTTACTCAAAAGACACTTTACGGTAAAACCAGCACATTTATCACATAAAAACAGAAACATGAAATTAGCATATTCAAAGCAATTAAAACACAGTGTAGCCTAGCCTACAACTTTGTGAAAAAAAAGTGGAGTGACTAATCGGCTAAGTACATTTTTACATCCTTACACATTCAGTCCGCTATAGTCTGTTGGGCTTTTTCTCTCCTGGTGAATGTATCTTCTGCAAACTCATCTCTTTTTACAACATTTTCATCAACTTTTTGTTTGTGGAGAGAAGTTGGTGGTTTTCCCCTTCATTTCAAATACATGTTGTGCTTTCTGCGGCAGAATTTAGTGGATATCTCATGAACTGCAGCTTGTCAGTAGCTGCTGGTTGTGACAAGAAATTAAGAATTGATGCATCTCATTTGACACAAGCGGCCGAAATAGGTTTCCTCAGGAGGGGGGCTGGCGTCTCCCTTAGAGATAGGTCCGAGAGGAGCTCGGAGTAGAGCGCTGCGGGTTCTCCTTCGCGTCGAAAGGAGCCAGTTGAGGTGGGTCGGGCATCTGGTAAGGATGCTCCTGGGGGGTCCTAGGGAGGTGGTCCAGGCCCGTCAGCTGGGAGGAGGCTCGGGAAGGCCCAGGACTAGGTGGAGCAGATTATATCTCCAACTGCCTGGGAACGCCTCGGGATCCCCCAGTCGGAGCTGGTTGATGTGGCTCGGGAAAGGGAAGTTTGGGGTCCCTACTGGAGCTGCTGCCCCAGCGACCCGATACCGGATAAGCGGATGAAGATGGATGGAGATGGATGGATGCATCTCATTTGAGAGTTTAGGAACAACGATACCATCCTGATTTTAACAAATGAACTAACTGTGACCTGTTAACTGTGTGTATCGTCTATGAAATTAGTCTAATTTGATTCAGATTGTAACTGCATTTGCTAAAACAAAGTGGTGTGTGTGGTGGCTTTATTTCACTTGTAAGTGACACTTTAGACAACAAAACAGAGACATCCAAATATGTTATCAGCAGGAAGAATGGAAAAATAAATGGGCAGTGTCTCAGCTCAGAGTGACACTTCAATAAGTCTTCTGATGGACAAAAAGCGCAGAGCCCGACAAATGCTGGAAATTCAATTTGGGGTGTCAAAAAAGTTGTGCTGCCTGCCACTGACCCGAGGGTAATTGTTGTGTTTCACAGAGAAGTGAGAGGACGGTGAGAAGTCCAACAGCTTCTCAAGGACACTGAAGCTCTGATTGGACAAAAACATATAGGATGAATCAGGGTGGATTTTCAGTTCATTGCTCAAAGGTTCCATGACATGCTGCTTTTTGGATGCTTTTACATAGACCTTAGTGGTCCCCTAATACTGTATCTGAAGTCTCTTTTATATAGACCTTAGTGGTCCCCTAATACTGTATCTTAAGTCTCTTTTATAGACCTTAGTGGTCCCCTTATACTGTATCTGAAGTCTCTTTATATAGACCTTAGTGGTCCCTAATACTGTATCTGAAGTCTCTTTTCTATCGTTAGCTGGTAACTTAAGGGAAAGTTTGCAGATTTTATGTTTTGTGGGTAAATCTTCAGAAGGGTTGAAAATCTGCAACTTTAACTCTTTAGCAATTAGCTTAGATAGATAGATAGATAGATAGATAGATAGATA
>NC_045740.1:18193260-18193895 GCF_008692095.1 Etheostoma spectabile
TAGATAGATAGATAGATAGATAGATAGATATTTTTTGATCCCAGTAAAATGGGACATTATAGTGTTAGCGGCAGAATCAGTGACACAGCACAGAATATAAATATACATAAAAACTAGGAAACAATATACATACATGCAATATACATGAAATAATAATAGGATAAAATTCAACAACAAATATTTGAATATTTACAAGTTGGGAATACAAAAATGTGCAACTGCTTAAATAGTACGATAAAAATGTATTTAAAGCTATTGTGCAGGTTGCACTCAGTGCAGTATTGCAGCATGCTGCGCCATTGGAACCATAAACCATAAACTCCACCCTCACGTCAAAACTCCTCATGTCCGGATGCAAATAAATAAGATTTAGCAAGTTAACCATCCAATGGGTGACATTGCTGCTGCTACATACTCTTTGGTACAGTCTCTAGATGTAACCAATAACAGTTTTATTTTTTCTCTCTGCTGCTCCAGCTGCTGGTTTAAAAATGTTCCTTTAATACAAAAAAACATCTGAACCTCCTGCAGAGACAAATAACGAGCGCTGTAATTATACTTTAATTGTCTGTGGGTGGCTCAGAGTGTGTGTGTGTGTGTGTGTGTGTGTGTGTGTGTGTGTGTGTGTGTGTGTG
>NC_045740.1:18193905-18210659 GCF_008692095.1 Etheostoma spectabile
GTGTGTGTGTGTGTGTGTGTGTGTGTGTGTGTGTGTGTGTGTGTGTGTGAACAAGTGGGAAAGTGAGTATTCATCCGTGTGTCTATTCTTGTTCCTGTTCAGAGGTGGAGTCCGTCTCCGCTCCTTCAGTCCAGTTCAGAGGGATCAACATTCAAAAGCTGGTCACAATATGCATTACAGCACCCAAAGCATCCTTTCCATCATGAGTGCACAAAGCACAGTGTGTAGCAGCTTGAATATAATTGCAGAAATAATGAGATCAGCAGTGCAATGCCAACAGCCTTAGTACTGGATAGGGTGAAGATGAGGAAGCTGTAGAAGCAGCTTTCAAACACACTGCACTAGAATTCAATTTAAATTCACAATAAAAAGCAAAAATCAAATATTTGTCGTTTGAATTGTCAGAATGAAATAAAAATGCAAATGTTTAGAACAGAAAAACAGATATGGTGCAGTTACAACGCAGGTATTAGTTGTACTCTGCCCCAAATTAGGGCTGTGCTGTATATCAATATTATATCGTCAGCGATTTGTAAGGCTAGAAATCGTCATGAATTTAAATATTGTAATAGTGAATGCAACATGTGTTGTATTTTCCTGGTTTTAAAGGTTGCATTACATTAAAGTGATCTAATATTCGGAACTTATCAGACTTAATGTTTTAATATTTGCATTCAAAGCACTTCATGGTCACTACAATATCACTGCAATATCGGCATTGATGTATTTGGTAAAAAAAAAAAAATCATAATTTTTTTTTGTCATTCCTCATGTTGCCGAGCTCTACCCCAAATTCTCTTAGGAATAAAACTTCAGTGGGGATATGAATCAAACATCCTGTTTTGGTACTCGAGGCACCGACTGTTCCAGTCAACTGTGAAACGGAGAACAAGAGGACTTTACTGAGTGAGTTTGGCTTTAGGTCAAGTCTTTCAGTTGTACATCTCCCCCCCCCCATCTCATCCCCCCCCCCCCCCCCTCCCCCCCCCCCCCCCCCCCACCTGTACAATCTTATCCATCCCCCCCCCCCGCCCCCCCCCCCCCTCTCTCCCCCCCCCCTCTCCCCCCCTCTCCCCCCCCCCCCCCCCCCCCCCCCCCCCCCCCCCCAATGTCTCCGTGGCTTGTTCTTGTTGTTGTTGTTGTTCTTGTGGGCTTCTGTCAGACTGCTGGCAGAAAGAAGGATGAAGGAGATGAACACCGATTTACTCTCATGGCTGTGATGTTGTTGTGGCTCTGGGAGCTGCTGTTGTCTCAGAGATAAAGTGAAGCACTGTTAGAATAATAATTACCAGCCGCTAGAAGTCATGTGGAAATAATTCAATGTAATAACAGTCTGAGTTAAGGATCTGATCTTCCACTAGCCACCTTCAATGTAACATACTCAAATGTCCCTCCGACCCATGCAACCCGAGGTGGGTTGTTTATTCCTACCTTCTAATACGGTTCGAACAACTTGTTAACATTGTGAAGGTCTATATCAGGGGTCTCAACGTTTTCGCAGGCCAAGGACCCCCAAACTGATGGCGAGGGGATCGGGGACCCCCTATTTATATATATTGTATAAAAGGTGTGTATATCAAACTGGTCCTATAGTGCCATGTGTGCATTGATGACTGAAAGACATCTTCTGCCGTCCATTTATATCTGTTTACTACAGTGGTTGAATTCATGTTATGTGTTTTAAGACATTTCATTAGTGAGAAAAAATTGCAGGGGGGGGGGGGGGGATATAAAAAAAAGTCTAATCAACCAAAACTTTCGCGCCCCCCATGCAGTACCGTCCCTCCGCGGACCCCCTAGGGGTCCGACCCCCTGTTGCAGACCTCTGGTCTATATGTGTAGTGTCTGTCTCCCCCTCCCCCCCCTCCCCCCCCCCCCCCATGAGGAACTCTTAGCAAGGACAACAAACTATAAACATGACATAAGCCTATCACGATCGCGTGTAGTCTTACTGACAAATACATACAACACATGCATTTTTGTGTGTGTGTTACATTTTATTTATGACAGAACAGCTTAGACATAAAAGGGGGGAGAGAGGGGGAATGAAATAGGTAGGAATCGAACCCACGGCCACTGCATTAGGACCTGAGCCTCTGTACATGGGCGTGCGCCCAGGCACCCTGGAGCCGAAAGTCTTAATTAGATTTTAGACTCGTTTGGCAATGGCTTGAATGTAACGGACGTTCAATTGTTAGAAAAATGTTACACACTGAAGCTTCAAAATGATGCACAAAAACGACTTGATTATGAAAAACGTTGTGGTTTGGGTTCAAATCAGACAACACTACAGGACCACCAGGTGGGTAGTAGGACTCTGCTGTTATAAAAGATGCCGCATCGGCTTTAGGAACAAATTAAATTCTCTTTGAGAGGGAGCAAAGATAAATGGCAGCAGATCTGGAAACCCTTCATGGAGCACTTCAACAACAGTGTGCTAATCCTTCCTATACTAACTAGCCCCCGTTTGAACCCAATTCACAAAATCACTTATTCTCCAAATGTTACAAATGAAAGTATAAAGCAAACAACCATGCAATATTGCTTCTTCCTTGTATGTATTTGATAATCCACCTGTAAAACACTGACTGGTTTTATTTCTCTTGTTTATGTATTTTTAATACATGTACTGAAAATACTTCTTCCCAGTGTCTAACTGAATATTTCACTCTGAAAATCCCACTAAGAATAAAAAAGCTTTTGTGTAGACCTTGGTGGTTCCCTAATACTGTACCTGAAGTCTCTTTTTATAGACCTTAGTGGTTCCCTAATACTGTACCTGAAGTCTTCTTTTATATGACCTAGTGGTTCCCTAAATACTGACCTGAAGCTCTTTTTATAGACTGTAGTGGTCCCCTAATACTGTATCTGAAGTTTCTTATATAGACCGTAGTGTCCCCTAATACTGTATCGAGTCTCTTTATATAGACCTTAGTGGTCCCTAATACTGTATCTGAAGTCTCTTTATATAGACCTTAGTGGTCCCCTAATACTGTATCTGAAGTCTCTTTATATAGACCTTAGTGGTCCCCTAATACTGTCTTGAGTCTCTTTTATATAGACCTTAGTGGTCCCCTAATACTGTATCTGAAGTCCTTTTATATAGACTTAGTGGTCCCTAATACTGTATCTGAAGTCTCTTTTATATAGCCTTAGTGGTCCCCTAATACTGTATCTGAAGTCTCTTTTTATATGACCTAAGTGGTCCCCTAATACGTATCTGAAGTATCTTTTATATAGACCTTAGTGGTCCCTAATACTGTATCTGAAGTCTCTTTTTATAGACCTTAGTGGTCCCTAAAACTGTATCTGAAGTCTCTTTTATTAGACTTATGGTTCCCCTAAACTGTATCGAAGTCTCTTTATATAGACAGTGTGGTCCCCCTAAACTGTATCTGAGTCTCTTTTATATAGACCTTAGTGTCCCTAATACTGTATCTGAGTCTCTTTTATATAGCCTTAGTGGTCCCTAATACTGTATCTGAAGTCTTTTATATAGACCTTAGTGGTCCCCTAAACTTCTTCTGAAGTTCTTTTATATAGACCTTAGTGGTCCCCTAATAATGTATCTGAAGTCTCTTTTATTAGAATAGTGGTCCCCTAATACTGTATCTGAAGTCTCTTTTATATAGGCCTTAGTGGTCCCCTAACAATACGTATCTGAAGTCTCTTTTATAGGACCTAAGTGGTCCCCAATACAGTATCTGAAGTATCTTTTATATAGACCTTAGTGGGCCCTTATACTGTATCTGAATCTCTTTTAATAGACCTAGTGGTTCCCTAATACTATACTTGAGTCTTTATATAGACCTAGTGGTCCCTAATACGTATCTGAAGTCTCTTTTATCCAGACCTAGTGGTCCCCTAATACTGTATCTGAAAGTCTCTTTTATATATAGACCTTAGTGGTCCCCTAATACGTATCTGAAGTCTCTTTTAACAGCCTAGTGGTCCCTAATATGTATCTGAAGTCTCTTTTATATAGACCTTAGTGGTCCCTAATACGTATCTGAATCTTTTTATATAGCCTTAGTGGTCCTAATACTGTAATGAAGGCTCTTATATAGACTTAGGTCTCATAATATCTGAAGTCTCTTTTATATAGACCTTAGTGGTCCCCTAATACTGTATCTGAATTCTTTTATATAGACCGTGGGTCCCCTAATACTGTATCTGAAGTTCTTTTTATAGACCTTAGTGGTCCCCTAATACTCTATTGAAGTCTCTTTTATAAGGCCTTAGTGGTCCCTAATACGTATCTGAAGTCTCTTATATGGACCTTAGTGGTCCCAATACGTATTGAAGTATCTTTATATAGCCTTAGGGGTCCCTAATACTGTATCTGAAGTCTCTTTATAAGACCTAGTGGTCCCATAATACTGTATCTGAAGTCTCTTGATATAGACCTTAGTGGTCCTAATACTGATCTGAAGTCTCTTTAATCCAGACCTTAGTGGTCCCCCTAAGTATCTGAAGTCTCTTGTATAAGACCTTAGTGGTCCCCTAAACTGTATCTGAGCTCTCTTTATACAGGCCTTAGTGGTCCCTATACTGTATCTGAAGTCTCTTTTATATAGACCTTAGTGGTCCCTAATACTGTATCTGATAGTCTCTTTTATATGACCTTAGTGGGGCCCTAATACTGATATCTGAGTCTCTTTTATAGACTTAGTGGTCCCCTAATACTGTATCTGAAGTCTCTTTATATAGACCAGTAGTGGCCCCTAATACTGTATCTGAAGTATCTTATTTAGAGACCTTAGTGGTCCTAACTGTACTGAAGTCTCTTATATAGAACTTAGTGGTCCCTAGAGTACGGAGTCTCTTTTATATAGACTTATGGTCCCAATACTGTATCTGAAGTCTCTCTTTATATAGACCTTAGTGGTCCCTAATAATGTATCTGAAGTCTCTTTTATTCCAGACCTTAGTGAGTCCCCTAATACTGTATCTGAAGTCTCTTTTATATAGACCTTAGTGGTCCCCTAGGTGGAGGTTAGGGGTGTGGCCTCGACCAACTGCAACTTTTTTTCGTATGAAATCCACAACGTCTCTCTCTCATGGGTGGGCCAAATTCTCTGGGCGGGCAAAGCAGAGAAAGGGGAGGTAACCTTGCCCCTTATGACCTCATAAGGTGCAAGATTCCAGATCGGCCCATCTGAGCTTTAATTTTCTCTGATGCAGAGCAGGATACCCAGGGCTCGGTTTACACCTATCGCCATTTCTAGCCACTGGGGGATCATAGGCAGGCTGGGGGAACTCGTATTAATGTTGAAAAAAAACTCAAATTGTAATTTTCATGGACCTTTGAGTAAGCTACAAGTGCCAAAAATTATACTTAAAGGGCATTGGCTCAAGTAATGTACAATCCACAACAGGTAGTGAGGACAAGCTTCACTCTTGAAATGCGTACATGTGACTAAACGTTGGATGTTTGGATGTGTGATGGTAGTTGTTGAGTGAACAGGCTGCAACTTTTGGAGGATCGACATGATTGGGGAATGCGTTCGGGATCCTCCAGCAACGGATCAATGGATCATACACAGAGCCTCTTTCTCAGCCTGTGGTTATAAATCTGGATTGTCATTAGTATTGAAAGAGGTGCACCATGGTCGTTCCTTTTATCGCAGCTCAAACAGGTATTGCTCCGCAGCAGAAAGCCATTTCCAGTCCCAGGCGGCTGCATTCGCTGCAGAAAGCTGTGAAATCCTGTTTCCCCCGGAGTGATGAAAGCACTTTAGGAGTTTGTGTCTCGGTTCAGAGGCTGTTGAAACTCCCTGAAGCGTTTCACATTTTCTACCCCGCTGGAGGGAAAACAGCAACTTCCCGCCGATAAGTTAAAACAACTCCGGAGTTTCATCAATGATTTTATAGACCGAAAGCGTTCGAGTGCAGAAATCACCTGAGTCATTTTTATTCCACCCGAGAAAAATAACACAATGAGTCTCAATGAAGGATATCGGATGATACTGAGGAGAACGATGGTGATGATGATGATGATGATGAGGAGAATGATGGTGGTGATGATGATGAGGATGATGATGATAATGATGATGATGATAGCCAAAAGCACCTACATACTTTGCAGAGAAATGTAGCTTCACAAGTCAAAGCAGCAGAATTGGGGAAATGGTCTTTTCCATTCCACCCGTTCTTCTTTAAAGTCAAAACCTGGTGCCTTTAGTGCATTACCCACAATGCAACTTGGGCCAGAGATTCAGGTGTGTAATGCTAATAACAACAGTAACAACAACAATAACATTGGTTAGACCCAAACTGCATTTCGTTGCCTTGTACCTGTGCATGTGTAATGACAATAAAGTTGAATCTAATCTAATCTAATCTTATCTAATCTAATCTGATAGCAGTTTATGTGGTAGAAAGAACAAAGTCTCAACCTTTCCTCATTAGCGCTTGGCTGCGGCTACTGCACAAAGCCCATTACACCACGTCATCTTGGTTTCTGCTTTACTCCCGTCATGATTACTACGACCACTAGAGGGCACCACCATTACTAATGTTAATATAAGTTGTAATCGCTGCTTAAACAAACGACTTATGTGGGCGTTTTTCAGGAGAGAACAGTCTCTATTTATCAGCTTTATCACACATTCTGAAGATAGTCGTGGTTTTTATAATATACACAGTACAGGCCAAAAGTTTGGACAAACCTTGTCATTGTTTGTGTTTTCTTTATTTTCATGACTATTTCCATTGTAGATTCTCACTGAAGGCATCAAAACTATGAATGAACACACGTGGAATTAAGTACTTAACAAAAAAGTAAAAATAAAGGAAATGCATTAAATGAGGTGTGTCCAAAACGCTGGCCTGTACTGTCCATAAAACAATGCATCAGTACTCCCCAACACCTGCGATCAAGCTTGATGTGTAAAATTGTTGGAGTGTCTTTTTAAGTACAGTGCTGGAGTCAGCACATTGTTAGCCTAGCTTAGCATAAAGACTGAACGCAGAGGGTTAACAGCTAGCCTGCCTCTGTCCATCTGCAGATTATTAAAATCTGTCTGCGTTGTCAACGTGCAACTCCCTGCTGAAAAAAAGAAAACCTTTAAAACCTTTTAGACCCAGAATTTTAGCACTCGAACAATAAAGCAACGCCAAACTGTTCGAGTGTCTCTCTCTCCCTCTCTCTCTCTCTCTCTCTCCCTCTCTCCCTCTCTCCCTCTCTCCCTCTCTCTCTCTCCCTCTCTCCCTCTCTCTCTCTCTCTCTCTCTCTCTCTCTCTCTCTCTCTCTCTCTCTCTCTCTCTCTCTCTCTCTCTCTCTCTCTCTCTCTCTCTCTCTCTCTCTCTCTCTCTCTCTCTCTCTCTCTCTCATATGTGAGTGAAGAACTTGGCAGGCGCTGTCTCGGCCTGATTGGAAATGTAGATCAGTGGGTAAGCAGATGTAAATTTACTCCAGTGAAGAAGCTCCTGGAGCTCTGCGGTGCATCCGATTCCAACGGCATCAATTATTTACCCCGGAATTAAAGAGTGGCACGCCTCGCTGCCATTTCAAGTTTTTAGGCGAACTGAAATATTAATGCAGACGCGACCGGGTCACTGCAGAGGCAAAGAATACGAGTTTACTGTGGACTTGAGAGCAGTGAGTGAAAGAGTAATCAAGCATGTAAAAGGCATGAAACCAAACATGAACATCTGTACGGTGCTGATAAAACGCCTCCTGAAGATTACCTGCAGGTTTTAGAGGAGTTTTCTCTGCAGAACTGCTGACTCTCAAAACTCTCAACAGGCTCAGGGAAACTCTCCCTCCCTTTTCTTTTTTCTTCTTCTTCTTTTTCCAATAAACTAATGGCGTTTTTCCACTGCGTGGTACCTCCTCGACTCTACTCGCCTTATTTGGTTGTCCATTACGAGAAAAAGTCCCTGGTACCTGCTGCCAGGGACTTTTTGAAGAACCACCTCGGTCGAGGTTCCAAGCGAGCTGAGGGGATATCAAAAGGTGACGTGAAAAACTGCTGATTGGTCGGAGAGAAGCGTCACTAATCACTGCATCATCGTTGCTAGCAACAGACGGGGGGGGGGGTGGTGTCCTGAACAAACCCAGCATTTTTTTTTTTTTTTTGCTTCCAGCTTTTTTCTGTCTGTGGAAACAGCCACACGCCGAGAATCAAAAGCAACACCCTTCGACGTTCTTGTGTGTGTGGTGTGTTGTGCGTTATAGTTGGGTTGGGAAACCAGAGGGTCACGTTCAAGTCCCTGTATGGACAAAGATACGGAGCGTGATTGGTGGCTTGAGAGATGCCACTCACCTCCTGGGCAGCCAGGTGCTGTTGAGCAAGGCACCGTACCCCCCCAACCTCAGGGCGGCTGGTCCAGCTGGCAGCCCCCTCACTCTGACATCCTCTCCAATGTGCATGTAAACCTGAGCATGTGTTGTGTGTTGTGGTGTGTGTGTGTGTTGTGTTGGTGTTTGGGTGTGTGTGTTGTGTGGTTGTGTGTGTGTGTTGTGTGTGTGTGTGTGTGTGTGTGTGTGTGTGTGTATGTATTTCAGGACTGTGTGTAATAACTAACAGAGTCTAAATTGTAATTTCCCCATTGGGAATCAATCAAATTAAAATGAACCCTCATGTTGTCCTGGGGTCAAATTTGACCCGTTTCCAATGTTTTTTACATCATAAATATTGGAGGTTGAAAAATAAGTGATGAAAATGTTGAACAAGGCGACAAATTGTTGAGGAAAAAGCTTAAAAAAATATTGAAAAAAAGCGCCTAAATTGAGGAAAAAGGGATAAACGTTAACAGAAGGGACAAAGACATTGAAAAAAAGATGAAAATGTTGAAAAAAACTTTTTTGAAAACAGCAACAACACATTGATATAGGGACAAAAAACGTGTTTTTTTTTTAATGATCGAGGGAAAGACAACCCAAGGGTTAATTAAATCTCTGCTTGAGGCACACCTGTTTGCAGTAGCTTTTAACCTTCGTTAACCTGGTTTCTGATGTTTTAAAGTGTTTTGTTTCCCTGTGATTCACTTTGGTTGTAGTCATTTTTACACTTATTCATGTATTTGACATCCACCCTGTTCAGCACTTTGGTCAAATGTGGTTTTTAAATGTGCTACAGAAAACAAATTGACATTGAAATTGAAATTAATGGAAAAAAATGCCAAAATATTTAACTGGAGTGTGGTTTGATGCTGCAGGGAGGTATCTTTCAACATGAGGTGAAACAAGAAAATCGATTCAAGGTTTCAAGGTTTTTGGAAACTGTGTTATATTAATTGGAGGCATTTAATTACGGACATGGTCGGAGTGTGTGACCCACGTCAGGTTGTTCTCGTTTTTGAAGACATTCAAGGCTTAACCCTCATGTTGTCCTCGGGTCAAGTTGACCCGTTGTCCTAAATCAATGTTCTTTTTAATTCCCCAAAATAACATGATTGATTCCACACAACGCTCTTTGGCAAGTACACATCTCTACTTTCATTAATTTTGGGGCGTCTTTATTTTATAGCATTTGGAGAGTAAATGGAAGTGTTTTTGAAATAGTGTTGAGTAAAAGTTGACACATTCCAGTCTGTGATTATCCATCAACATCCATTCCTTTAATTTTAGTCTCGATAATTCCCAATTTCTGCTTTTCTAACTCAAACATTAGGTATAATTTCCCATAAATAAGGTTTATTGATCACAAATTCCCAAAATCACTGCAAAACTAAAAAAAGTGTGACAAACATCGAACAAAAGCATCAAAAGTGATGAAATGAGGGACAAAAACTCAACAAAAGTGTTGATTTTCAATTTTGACGGGAGGACAACACAAGGGTTAAATCTACATTTAAACACTAAAAAAAAAGGTTGCTACGCCAACTGGAGCAGAGCTTTTCCTGCCCTGTGACTCGGGGCAGCGTTTGGTTGTTGTTGAGTTTTTCTGCATGACAGAATGGGACTTTTCCTTCTAAGAAAAACCGCAACAGTCCTTGAAATGTCCATTAAAAAAAAAAGAAAAAGAACATGTTCACAGTCAGGTGGCAAAAGGCCGAAGCAATTAGGACTCTCGGGAGCAAGGGAGGAAATAGTGTAAGGTCATAAAGCCACACGAGATCACCCCCCCCCCCCCCCCCCCCCCGAAAACAACAACAATAGCATTTACTGTTGCAGCCAGTGTCCCAACACAACATTTCTTTAGTGACAACTTCCTGTTGCAGCCTGAGTAATGTGCATGGGAAGCACCAAAGTACGAATACTTAATCACTGTAGGCCTACTTAAGTAAGTAGTAGATTTCTCAGCTTTTTTTTAGTTTACTATTTATTTTTGCACACCATGTATTTTTGTAATACAAATATCGGTACTTTCCACTCCTTAAATTTTACAAAACTGGCTCATTACTTCAGTTTTGTCCTAAAGCTCGTCTATCAGGTGAGATCGTGATTGTATGGGGGGGAACAGCGCGGACACGCGCCTCACACCGCGGGTGGGCGTGCACGCCACACGGAGAAAAAAGTGATTGAAAAGAAAAAATACACTAGCTGTCCGGAGGATAGCTTGTGTGTGTGTGTGTGTGTGTGTCTGTGTGTGTGTGTGTGTGAGATTGTGTGTGTGAAATTATGTGTGTGTGTGTGACCTTGAGAAATATAAGTTTAACTTGTATAACTTACAGCATGTTGTCAGTTCATTTTAGCCTGTTGTTGTATTGGTCTGTAATTCTTGCACATTTAAAGTAAGTTAGCTAATGATTCTGTTGTGTGTGTTCTTCACCTGTTACCTAGGTTACACCTGTTACCTAGGTTACACCTGGCTGTTGATGTGATATGATGCTGATTGTTGAATGTCCTCCTTGCTCACCTTTGTATTTTAGTTGCATCATTTACACGTTACAGTTACACTGCGTTAAGATAATGGAATTATTACTGGGTTTAGTTTTATTATTTGCTAACATGTATATATTCCTATGAATTGTGAATGGGAGCCTTTACAATGTTATTCACATCTTTGCAGAACCACACACACACACACACACACCCACACACACACACACACACACACACACACACACACACAGCCGTAGCAGAGCTGCCCATTTCGGCCTCTGCCTTGGCTCCTGGCCAATGTGCTGCATAACTCTAAAGTATGGGGATGTTCTTAATTAATGTCTGTTTAGTAATTCATATTTTAATCCTTTATTTTCTTTCCAGAAGCCATGTTTGAGCACACACACACATAGGTGTAGATTCCTTTAAATGTTGAGGGGAAGATTAAAAAAGAGAAACTGAATCTGTGAATTCTCACAGAATCACAACTGAAATCACATCTTGCTAATGAGTCAGAATCTCAGTAACCTGGAGTCCCAGTCTCGGTCTCAATATTCATATATGTGATGTTTTAGGCTTATTGGCAGACCAGATCCATTTATAATGTAGCCATTGATATATAGAGCCTTTTTTCCCACTGTAGTTTCTCAGCGTGCACTCCAGTAACGTGTGTGGTCCAGGTAGCTTTGCATAAAAAATGGTTGTCATTCGCAAGGCTACTTTTACTTTTATTAAATTAAATTTAGTTTAATTTCCAAGTCTGTACTTTGTTACTTTTACTTGAGTAAATAAGTTAAATCAGACTTCTTCAAAACTCCTACTTTTACCCCTTGTAACACAAGTATCTGTACTTCTTCTTGAGTTCGGGAAGTGAGTACTTTTGCCATCTCTGGTAATGTGACGGGTGCAATAGAGGAAGTCGACAGAGTCTGTAGGGCGGAGGTCAGGGTGGAGGTCAGAGCGGAGGTCAGGGCGGAGGTCAGAGCGGAGGTGAGGGTTGAGGTCAGAGCGGAGGTCAGGGTTGAGGTCAGGGCGGAGGTCAGAGCGGAGGTCAGGGTTGAGGTCAGGCGGAGGTCACAGGCGGGAGGTCAGAGCGGAGGTCAGGGTGAAGGCGCTCAGGGCGGAGGTTAGAGAGGAGGACAGGGTTGAGGCAGGGTGGAGGGCAGGGGGAGGTCAGAGGGAGGTCGGATGAAGGCGCCAGGGCGGAGGTTAGAGCGGAGGTGCAGGTGAGGTCAGGGTGGAGGTCAGAGCGGAGGTCAGGGTGGAGGTCAGGGCGGAGGTCAGAGCGGAGGTCAGGGCGGAGGTCAGAGCGGAGGTCAGGGTGGAGGTCAGGGTGAAGGTTAGGGTGGAGCTCAGAGCGGAGGTCAGGGTTGAGGTCAGGGTGAAGGTTAGGGTGGAGCTCAGGGTGGAGGTCAGGGTGAAGGTTAGGGTGGAGCTCAGGGTGGAGTCAGGGTGAGGGCAGGGTGAAGGTTAGGGCGGAGCTCAGGGCAGAGGTCAGGGTGGAGCTCAGGGCGGAGGTCAGGGTGAAGGGTAGGGTGGAGCTCAGAGCGGAGGTCAGGGTTGAGGTCAGGGTGAAGGTTAGGGCGGAGCTCAGGGCAGAGGTCAGGGTGGAGCTCAGGGCAGAGGTCAGGGTGAAGGTTAGGGTGGAGCTCAGGGCAGAGGTCAGGGCGGAGGGTCAACCAAAACATCTGACTTTAACATGAGATTGCTGTTTGTTTTTGTTTCCTCCCAACAAACAACGTTGGTTGTGTTAAGTGCGACAACAAAGGTGCACTAACCCTTAATAATCAAGTCAACCCAAACCACAGTGTTTCACTAATACTAGTCTACATCGACAATGTTTAATTGCCAACATTGTTAAGGTCCGTTGGAAATATTGCCGGATGTCCCTAATTTTCCTCCGAATGTCCCTCATTATTCTGTCATCCTCTCTCTTTGTGTTGTAATCCTAAATTCTGGTGGATTTATGTGGACTATGGTTAACTGCTCCTCAGTGTTCCCTGCTACTCGCGATCTAATTGGAGACAAACAGCCAATCGGAACTGACCCTTTATTCGAGTGATTTGAGTGAGCGTCAAGAGTAGGGCACGCTCAAAGGGAAGAGCTCGAGAGCGAGGGAGACTTGACCGGAGCGCAGCAGCGTCTACCGGAGCGCAGAGAAAGAGTTTTGGAGAGGACACATGAGTAAACTGCGTGAGAGGGGTTATTAGTGCACGTTAATATGGATAGTAGATAGTAGAATTTTACAGATAGATTTGTCCTATCTATATATTATATTCATAGGACAAACCTATCTGTAAAATTCTGTTTATAATAGTAGTAATTTCTATATTTATTCATTACTTATCCATGTCCTGCACTTATGGAACCAGTGTATATCCTGCACCTGCTGCTATTGCACTTCTGGTTAGACCTAAACTGCATTTCGTTGCCTTGCACCTGTGTAATGACAATAAAGTTGAATCTAATCTAAGTAACAAACATGCATTTATTGAGCATAATACAATAGGTTTATCATTGCTTTTTTTTGAGAGCATTAATTTCTGTTCAAAATGTAATTTTACGTGCTTGCAAAACATAGTTCTCTGTGCTCAAAACGTCCAGTTCCTCACTCAGGAATGACAACGCCATATTGACCGGCCTGTAGTTGGCGTTGTCTGGCTAACGAGCCTGTTGTGTGCTGTTACATGAAACAGTGTTACAGTGTATGTAAAGTAAGTATTTTGTTTTTCTTTATTTTTGCAGCTACCAGTGATTCAACAGATTAAAAGTGTGTTCAAGGAAAGTTCTCAAACTGCAAAAAGTCAATAAAACTTTCCAAATCATCAGCAAAAAGAGAGCCGGACCATTATTCAGCCGGGGACTCTACACCAACAGTGTGTGAAACATGTCAAAACACCTTAAGTGAATTCCTTAATTTACACTTTTTATTGCAAAAAGGAACAATTTTATCAGAATTAGACTCAGAATCAGCTTTATTTGCCAGGTATGAGGGCACATACTAGGAATTTTACTTTGGAATATCATTGCTCACAATGCGCTTACACATACAAAACAACCAAACAATATATACACAATAATATATACACACTAATACACACACACTCTTAACAGAAAGAATATAGAGGCAATAGTTCAATGAGTGCAATGAGGAGCGCAAAGTACGCAGGAGTAAATTGTGATAGCTATTATTTTAAATGTGGAGCATAGTGCAAAGGATACTGGAATAAATAGTATTATGTTACAGTACGAACAGTATGAACAACTCTGGAATAGAGAATGAGAAGGATGAGTAAATAATAAATAAGTGAGATATGAGAATGATGAAAAGTCACACGCACTTCCCACTAAGCGCCCATGTTCTTCTCATTTTCAGGTACATGATTGTATTCAGAGGTTGTACCAGAGTAGGTTTCTGTCAGGTTCAGGACACTTAAACTTGTTAAATTAATTACGGTCAAAGCAACAAAACGAGACACAGACGGTAATGAGCAGTTTATAGACCTTTGCCGCAAAACGGAAGAACAGATAAGAAGCAACCTTTCACCAGCATTGCTCCTAGGATCTTCAACAATTTTTCTGTAGCTCAGTGTTTTTATTACACACACACACACACACAAGGATACATTGGACGGTGGTTATCTTTATTATGTCTACGCTAAAGAGGGTCAGTTTTCAGAATGCAGACAGTATGTGCAACGTGCACTTTGGATGTCCTTGAAAACTGATCACCACCTCTGTGTTAACCAGCAGTAACTAGAAAAACACAGTTTATTAAATGTACATATAATAAGCATGAAGGTTATACTACTTAAGAAACTACTTTAAGAAAAACACCATATGTTTGTTGTACTTCACATGGCTGCAGCTCCTCTTTTCCCCCTGTGTGTTGAGCTCTCTGTTTTGGCTCCAGAGTGAGACATCTCACTTCTGTCCCACCTTTGTTGGGAGTCGCACATGCTCAGTAGCTCGGTACTGCACAGCGCTACTAGCTAGAAGCTAGCGTTGACTGAAGGTGGAGAAACATCTAGCTGATGTGGTAATCGCTGAAGTGATTAGCACACGCCAACGTTTTCGGCCAATTACGTAGACGGCCCTGCCTGCAGAGAAACCCGTAGGCTGTCTCACTCAAAACAGCATGGATAGGTTTTTTTCTCAAGTGTGTATGTGTGTGGAAGCACCAGAGACACAAAATAACCCCCCAAAGCCCATAAAAAGTGATTTTCTTTCATAATACGGGCACTTTCAAAATGTCTTAAATTGAAAACAAGATGAATTTCAAGATGAAATGTCCATGGGGCCAAAACCGTTATACTTAAAAAAAAAAAGATACATATGAAATGAATACGTTATCTTTGAGGTATTTTGGATAGAGTTTTATCACGATGTGAGCAGCTTTCTAACACATTGCAAGGGTCAATCAACACTTT
Organism: Etheostoma spectabile; assembly: GCF_008692095.1. Lineage (NCBI taxonomy): Eukaryota > Metazoa > Chordata > Actinopteri > Perciformes > Percidae > Etheostoma > Etheostoma spectabile. The sequence continues at coordinate 18,209,110 of NC_045740.1, forward strand.
TCAATGCGAAAAGGAATCAATTTATCACAAACACTTCCCAATGAACACACCCACACTATGGTGTTCCTTAACGTCTCCGTCTGGCCGGTGCATCTGGTGTGTGCGACTGCCTTTAAGTGACACGACACTTTGCGTGCGAGAAGGTCAATTTGTGTTGCACCCCAATCATGTCGAAAAACAGGTGACATTCTCACTTGACCAAAGTCAAAAATCTACATAAATTGTGTCCTGATGTGTTCCATCTGCAGAGTTTTACTGTGTGAGGAGATGAACATGTTAACTGGCTGACAGTCTGAGCTCCGTAGGTTTCAAGACCAGGGTGCTGCAATTCCCCACCCCCCCACCCCTGACCGCTTGTTGGAAAAAAGCGTATGTGTGACGCAGTGGGGCAGGTGTGTTCTGGGTAGTGGAAACAAAGCATAGCGTGCGAATGTAAGAGTAACGCAGTCCACGCTCCAGCCAAGTGCCTTTTGTGCCGGTGAATGTGCACCACTGTGAGTAATAAAGCCCGAGTTCACTGCTGACACCTACAACGCCTCACTGTTAATCCAGTGAGCATCGGCTTTGAGATAGATAGATAGGTAGGTGGGTAGATAGATAGATGAATAGATATTGATCCCAATAAAATGGGAAATGACAGTGTTGCAGCAGCAAAATCAGTCACACAGCACAGAATAGGAATATAAATTAACTACTAGAAGACAATATACATGAAATAACAATAGGAATAAAATACAATAACAAATATTTGAATATATACAAGTTAAGAATACAAAGTTGTGCAACTGCCTAAAGTATAAATAGACCAATTGTGCAGGTTGCATTAGTGCAGTACTGTGGAGTCTCATCAGCACCCAGTGAAGACGTGTTAAAGAGTTTTATTGCCTGTGGTAGGAGGCATGTTTTCTCTCGTTTGGTTAGTGTGCCACAGGTGATGCCCAATCAGCAGAGACGTGTGTGAACTTGTGGTAATAGGAAGGCAGAGGGTGCACAACAGTGTGTTCAACGCACCCCCGTGCTGCTACGTTTTGTCGGGGCTGAATGGGATTTTGTCCGGGCCTCTGGATTCAGAGCATTTGTCGTCATTATGCAAAACACACGACAGATTTGTGCGCAGCAGCACTGCTGTAATTGCAAAATATTTCACAATGAAGAATTGTTGAATTCCAGAAACGTCTCCTTAAGTTAGTTAAAGTTGTGATTGACAAACGAGCCTCTGGGATTATTTAAATGTAGCTGGTGCGACGCTGTCCTCCACGATTCATTAAACTCGGTCACTTTATGAACGTAAGTTAGCGGCAGGAGAGGAGAATGCTTGTCTTTAATCAAATGTTTACACCAGAACAGCGCCAACAATGAGCCGTTTCTCTCACTATTGAAGTATGATAATTGAGATCCTATACGAGGTGAATGGCTTTCATCTTTCACATGAAACCCAATAAGAGTGTTGCAACAAATAACCCATCTCATCAGAGAGAGTTGTATCAGACTGAGAGGAGCATCCCTGTCGCGCGCACACACAGACACAGACACACACACACACACACACA
>NC_045740.1:18210669-18212652 GCF_008692095.1 Etheostoma spectabile
CACACACACACACACACACAGAACTTTAATTAAACAACTAAACAAATGTTGCAGCTTCTGTAATGGTGCTGATGATGGAGCTGCCCAAACAACCCCTCCGTCTGTTTCCGCAGACTGCCATCATCAGAGACACTGCAGCATCACTGCACTCTGCTGCTGCACCTCCCAAAAGTAAGAGATTATCAATGAGATGTTATTACACTCATTTAAGGATTAACATGCAACTTTTTGGCATTGCTAGATTTTGAAAAGGAAGAAGAATGCATGGAATTAAATGTTGCCGGGCACCATTTTAAAGTGCCCATATTCATCTCGACAGATCAGCGCCACTCGAAGTCCAGACCACAGACTCTTCGGTAGATGTTGCGGAACAAAACGTAGCTAATCTATTTATCTCGAGGTCTGAAAAATTCTTCCTGGACTTTGCTCAATGTGGCTCCTCCCTATTTTGCGCCCCTCCTTTCTGATTGGCTGAAAAAAAGGAAATTGACCTACTTTTAAGACGAGGAGAAAGCACCAAACCAGAGGTTGTCCGTTGTCTTTTAATAAAACAGTATGTTAAGGCTCAGTTTTCACAACAGATTTTCAAATTGCAAAAGCCTTGAAAGGCAATTCCTTCAAGATCAGTTAATAAAGCAGGACCCACCTTCAGGCCTTTATCATCACTTGATGTTGTGCTTTAGCAATGGTGGAATGTAACTAAGTACATTTACTCAAGTACTGTACATTTGTACAATTTTAAGGTACTTGTAATTCAATTAAGTATCATTATTTTATGCTACTTTTACTCTACTACATGTTGAAAGGAAATATTGTTCTTTCTTCTCCATTACAATTATTTGAGAGTCTATAGTTCCTTTGCAGATTTAGACTATTAACATAAAATGAAAATCAACTAATAAATGATGGTATTATAGGTTGGCAGTAATTAAAATGAGGCCCACCTTTACCAGCTGCAACATTTAAAGTGGTGTGGTTAAGTCTGCAAAATGAGTAGCTACTTTTACGTTTGGTACTTTCAAGTATATCAGCAAAGTGTAAATCAGTGACTGACGGAGTGACAGAACGAAAGAACTGCAGAAGATTCAGCAGCATGAACTCAGCTGTAAAACAGCATGTTGGCTCACTTTAGTGCGGTTACCAGTCGAACTCTTCAGCTCTGCAGTGTCTGATTGACCGACACTCTGGAGACTCAAAGACATTTAACTAACCACCTCTGTCTGTGCGGAGGGCTCGACAGGACACTCCACAGCTGTCAAACCGGCCCCGTAATGATCCATTTCCTCCGTCTCGTTATATCTGCACCTCTGTTTCTGCGGCAGATCGTAAAGACCAGGCTTGTTTCATCCTGAGGCCTTCGGCCGGCCCGGCGCTCAGAATAATGACTCTCTGAGGACGAGGTGTAGACACTCCGCAGGGAGCCACAGGAGAGCCGCTGAGAAGGCTGACGGTTAGCGCTCTGCTGTAAACCTTTTTTACCTCGGGAAGGTCTGCTGGGCTCGGAGTCTGTCTGACATCTGCCAAAAATGGCACATTATGTGTTTGCTGGAGAAAAAAAAAGGTGTTTAGTGCAGTGAGACCAGGTTTATTTATAACTGAGATGCTCATGTTAGATGTCTGCGTGGCAGACTTTAAAAAGGAGATTCACGTGTTTTTGACACCTTCATTCACCTTGTGACAAAGTGCAGACTGATTGAGACTTTTTTTTCGCTCTCCGCTCAATGAACTCCAGAAGCCAGAGTCCTGATTTACAGCGCTCCCTCAATGCATTCTCTAGAACGGGTTTGTACGATATCGTACGAAAACATAATCTGAATCTGCAAAATTACTAATGTTGTCAAATAATGTAGTATAAAGTATAGTATAAAGCAGGGCTGTAGTACTCGAGTCCGTTCTTGGACTCGAGTACGGACTCTGGACCGTTGTTCTATGGTCTCTGACTTGTCTCGGACTCGCTAGTATTTGGACTCGGACTTGTCTCGG
>NC_045740.1:18212666-18212861 GCF_008692095.1 Etheostoma spectabile
GGCCGCTGGTCTTGCCCAATATGGCTTCTGGTCTGGACCGAGTCCAGGTGTCTTTATTATGTTGATAACATTATTGGAGGGAAAGTGAAACCCAAAATAATTGTCTTGATACTGTCATGCACAAGACCTTTATTCTGTCCTGGACTCGGTCTTGACTTGGACTTAAACCTTTTTGGACTCGGTCTTGTCTTGGAC
>NC_045740.1:18212871-18213378 GCF_008692095.1 Etheostoma spectabile
TTGGACTCGGTCTTGACTTGGACTCGACTAGACCTGGTCTTGGACTTGTCTTTGACTCGACTAAGGTGGTCTTGACTACAGCCTTGGTATAAAGTAGCCTATAATATTTCCCTCCAATGTTGTAGAAGTATGAAGTAGCAAAAAAATGGAAACATTCAATTCAAGTATACTTATACTTTAAATTGTACTTAAAGTAGTATGTGAGTAAATGTACTTAGTTACATTCGGCCTTTGCCTATAAACAACCCCATTGGCTGTTGGCGTGATACATTGTTCCTCATGTTAGTCCAGAAAAAAAACACTGGTTCAGAAACCATCATTGGAAAAGTTTTAGTTTAGTTCTGGTTTAGTCACGACTGACATCCATCACAGAAATGAGTCTGGAAAAGCTGAAGTAAAGGTTATTGATCGCAGAATGAATACATGAGTTAATAGTAAAATTGCATAATTGCTGCGGGCTGATAGTGTGTGTGTGTGTGTGTGTGTGTGTGTGTGTGTGTGTGTGTG
>NC_045740.1:18213388-18214483 GCF_008692095.1 Etheostoma spectabile
TGTGTGTGTGTGTGTGTGTGTGTGTGTGTGTGTGTGAGAGATAGAGAGAGGGAGGGAGAGAGGGAGAGACTTCAGCGGTGGATCATTTCTCTCATCAACGCTAATGTGAAGGAGCGCGATAACAATGAGGGATGAAGGTCTGGATTATTACAGACACAAGACGTTGATCTCAAGTCTTATTAGGCAGACAGAGACACCAACACAGGAATACTTTAATATGTCTGCAGACTCGAAAACCCCATTCATCAATAACCTGCCAAAAGATTTCAACAAATTATACATGTGATATGCAGAAAATGAAAGAAATGTGTAAAATATTTACACTTTCCTGCTCTGAAAAATATTCAGGCTTTTAAATATACAGAATATATAACTTTTCTGCATTAAAATATCTCAAAACAACTAGACCTACCTATGTTATATATTTCGTTGACCTGTGTACTAACATTATTCCACATGGTTCCAACAAAGACAAATCTCTGTCATTTTAAAGTGCCCATGTTATTAAAAAAAATCACTTTTTCTGGGTTTTGGGGTGTTATTTTGTGTCTCTGGTGCTTTCACACGCATGCAAACTTGGAAAAAAAAACTAAACTTGTTTTTAGGGAGATCCGGTTTCTGAATGTCCTCTGGCTTCAGTCTCCGGGTGAGCTGTTCAACATCTGCACGGCTTAATACTTCACTAGAGACAAGGTGGCTAACTGTTTTGCTAGCTCGTTCTCAATGGCACAACACTGCTACAACACCCACTAGCTCACCATGATCTCCAAAAGAACTACTTCCTGTCCCTGTTCTACTTCCTGTCCCTGTTCTGCAGGTATTCCACAAGTGTCCCTGGTCTAGAAGAAGTGTCCCATCTAGTCCTGCCTTGGACTGACCAAAGCTGGAGAAAGAGTTATCTAGCTGATGGGATCTTACCGGCTATGGAGCATGTGAGCTCCCAACAAATAATATAGAAGTGAGATGTCTCACTCTGGAGCTAAAACAGAGACCTAAACACACAGGGTGAAAACAGGATCTGCAGCAATGTGCAGTAGCCTACAACAAATATATATATTTTTTGAAAATGAAACCATGAAAACCTATTCTGGTACA
>NC_045740.1:18214493-18214718 GCF_008692095.1 Etheostoma spectabile
ATACAATTATGAACCTGATAATGAGCAGAATATGGGTGCTTTAATTGAGGAAAGGGTCTGTGTCATTTTGGTTGCTGTTGTGTGTCCATAGGGTCAAATCCCCTGACCAGCCAGAAGCTAACATAAATTGAATTGTTATTCAGTTAAAGCAACACAATTCCAACACATTTTTAGATATTGGTTGTTTTAATTATAATTCAATTCAATTCAATTCAGTTTTATTTA
>NC_045740.1:18214728-18214939 GCF_008692095.1 Etheostoma spectabile
TCATAACAAGAGTTATCTCAAGACACTTTATACATTTGAACCCGGTAAAGGATTTTAGTCATTGGAATCTGAATCATAAGTTTGGTCAATAATTGTAGATATTTACAAAGAATATACACGCATGTGATGTGACGTATGTAACAAACAGTACATCACATCACATCTGGATCATCTGGTCTCACATAAATGATCAGATATTGCATATATACAG
>NC_045740.1:18214949-18217470 GCF_008692095.1 Etheostoma spectabile
TGATCACAACACTGTATTTGTCCTGCAAATACATAAAAAAGACAAAAAGAGACCCAGTGGGGGAATGTAACAAAGTATATTTTCTCAAGTACTATTGATGGAGTACTTATACTTTACTTGAGTCTTTTCATTTCATGCAACTTTGTACTTCTACTCCGATACATTTTAGTTAGAAATATTGTACTTTTTACTTTATTACATTCATCTGACAGCTTTAATTACTACTTTAAATTAGGATGTGTGCACACAAAACAAATGTAGTTTTTATTATACAACGTTTTACTATGCATTAAACTACCCTTAAACAATATAACGTACAAGTAAGTACAGCTGAAATAAGTAGATGATTAAACACTTGTAAGAACTGTTTGTTGGATCGTTTCCAGTTTCTAAAATGTGAGTGCTTTTACTTGTAATACATTGAGTGCATTTTCTGAAGATACTTGTGTACTTTTACTCCAGTAACATTTTTAGTGCCGGACTTTTACTTGCACCAGAGTATTCTGACAGTGTGTTATTGGTACTTTTAGTTAGATAAAGTATCTCATCACTTCTTCCACCACTGAAGGGCACACACAGTATGTATTATGTTTCTAATATTGAAACCTGCTGACATGATCTTGCATGGAGCAGACGGTACTTTGTGTCTTTTTGTGGGGTTTTTTTTACTGTCAGTGTAATGAACAGCTGTGAGCAGCGGTACCTGGACCAAAGGCCACAGACCCTCAGCTCTCTGTCTGCCACGACACCAAATAACACAGGCACTCCTCAGGGCATGGCCTGGAACTCACAGGGATGATGGAGCTCATTGGTGAGGGGGACAGGACCAGTAAATCTCCTCCTCCTCTTCCTCCTCCAGGCTTCGGTGAGGGTGGTGTCAGGATTTATGGACATATTTTTATGTTGTCTGTGTTGCTGCTGGGTGATCTCCTGGTTATTTTTTCATGGGATTATTGATGGGTGTTGGCAATCGAGCTTCTGTCTGCTGAAGTATTTGCTCAGTTTCTGAAGACTAGACACAACAAGATTAGATTTTATTAGACTAGAGAATAGATAGACTAGACAGAACTACATTAGATCATGTAGACTATGGATAGACTAGACTACTACAAAATAGAATGAACTAGAATTACATCTGCCTGGACTAGAGAATAGATTAGACCAGACAGAACTAGAATTAAATTAATTAGTTTTGACTCAGTCTAGACCCCTCAAAGTCTTGGTCTTGTCTTGGTCTTGACCCCTCAAAGTCTTGGTCTTGTCTTGGTCTCGACCCCTCAAAGTCTCGGTCTCGTCTCGGTCTCGACCCCTCAAAGTCTCGGTCTCGTCTCGGTCTTGTCCCGGTCTTGACCACTCAAAGTCTCGGTCTTGACTCAGTCTCAACCCCTCAAAGTCTATGTCTTGTCTTGGTCTCAAAGTCTCGACCTTGTCTCAGTCTCGTCTCCTCAATACCTCGGTCATGTCTTTGTCTCGACCCCTCAAGGTCTCGGACTTGACTCTGTCGCAACCCCTCAAAGTCTCGGTCATGTCATGGTTTCGACCCCTCAAGGTCTCGGTCTTGACTCTGTCGCAAGCCCTCAAAGTCTCGGTCATGTCGTGGTCTCGACCCCTCAAAGTCTCGGTCTTGTCTTGGTCTCGATGCACTCTGGTCTTGGTCATGAATTGATCTTGGTTTTGGTGGTCTTAACTAAAGCACTGTGCAGTAAAGAACACACTGTTAATATTTTCACAGGTTTCCTTCCTTCATTCCGAGGTCACGCCCTATCTCACAATGTTAACACAAGTTAAAAAAAAAAAAATCGTATATCTGCCCCTTGATCCTGATCCACGGCAAAGTGGAATTGCTTTTTCCTTGGCCCACGCTTCTTCCTTCCACCAGGTTTCATTAAGTGGTTTTTCTGTAAACCAGACAGACAAAACAGACAGACAGACAGACAGACAAACACACAAACCGAACCGAAAACATGACATCCTAGACAGAGATAATGAATAATGCAAAACTCAGATTACAAGGTGCAAACAGTGCAATAACATACATGAAATGGAAATAAATCTTTAATGTTAAGTTCCCAGTTGGTGTAAGAGAGAAACACACACAATCCGGAAATGCCTAACCCTGAAAAACAATAAGTAAGAAATCATTCCAACACTCTTAGAAATATTGATGTATTAAGAGTTAAATTACTGTATGTTTTGACAGAAATTGTCCATAGAATATGATTCACAGTTTTTATTTCTGTTCATTTACATTTTGAATTGCAGCAACAACTAACGCAGGTTCACAACCCTGTTTTCAGAAATTATTAACCAGCAACTGGATTTGTCTAAAGCGTTAGAAAAAAGTGTTGAAAACAGTGTTGAAAAAGGTGTAGTAGTGTCAAAGCATGAAAAAATCAAAAGAAGCATTGAAAGAAGCGTTGAAAGAAGCTGCGAAAGAAGTGTTGAAAGAAGCGCTGAAAGTGTTGAAAGAAGAGTTGAAAGTGTTCAAAGAAGTGTTCAAAGAAGCATCAAAAGAATCATC
>NC_045740.1:18217480-18218540 GCF_008692095.1 Etheostoma spectabile
AAGCATCAAAAGAAGCATTGAAACAAGCGTTGAAAGAAGTGTTGAAAGTGTTGAAAGAAGTGTTCAAAGAAGCATCAAAAGAATCATCAAAAGAAGCATCAAAAGAAGCATTGAAACAAGCGTTGAAAGAAGAGTTGAAAATGTTGAAAGAAGCGTTGAAAGAAGAGTTGAAAATGTTGAAAGAAGCGTTGAAAGAAGAGTTGAAAATGTTGAAAGAAGCGTTGAAAGAAGAGTTGAAAGAAGTGTTGAAAGAAGCGTTGAAAGTGTTGAAAGAAACGTTGAACAAAACAACAACAAAAACCGTATGAAACGATGAAAGAAGCGTTAAAAGAAGCTGCAAAAAAACGTTGAATGAAGTGATGAAGGAAGCGTTGGAGGAAGCGATGAAAGCGCCAACAAGAAGTTTCCTTACTGAACAGCGTCGTATGAGAGACTTTTAACAGAAGATGTTCTGTATTTTCACTGTAGCTACACACAAAATACTGTTTCTAATTACAGGACAGAGTCCGGGTAATGAGCTGCCAGTACTTTTTCTATTACTGACCGGATTTATACGCTCGCTAACCCAAGTACGGGTTAATAATTTACGATAATAGTGTCGTGAACAGCTCACTACAATAGCTAGCATTAGTGATGTCCAACAGAAATTCACACATGTGATGGATGACCAACTCAAATAACATTTAAAGTACTAGACATCCGAGAAAACATGCACGTCGTTAATTTTCCCACAATTACTCCCCGCTGAAATTCAACATGGAAATAAACAGAAATACAACTGTGAATCCCAATCTGTGGACATTTTCTGTTAAAATATACAGTCATGCAACTGTTTCAAGGAGGAGGAGAGAAAGAAAAGAGACGAGCGCTGCGTGGTTAAGATGGTACGGTCCACCATAGGGGTGTCTGGTATTGTTGGGAAACATTTATTTACAGGTAAGAAGGATATGTACATGTTTTGAGCACCCTGAACGGTTATTTGTAATTCTTCTGGGGTTGTCTATACACAACTACCTCTTCTCAATTTTGGGGTGAGGGGGGGATATCCCCTGCATTCCCC
>NC_045740.1:18218550-18219044 GCF_008692095.1 Etheostoma spectabile
CCAAAAAAAAAAATCTAGGCCTTTGTACACAGATATTTCTTAGAGTGTACATAATTTATCAGGACCAGCAAACGACCCCTCCTCTTCCTCCTTCCTTCCTTCCCCCAGGCGACAACGGAGCCAAACAGACCAACATGGAAGTGGTTGTACTCCATCTGGAAGACAGCTTCATATATGTATTTTATTGGCGATGTTCTTCACGGAGCCAGACGGTTGATTAGCAACATAAAGCAAGAACCGAACCTCGGGCCTGCTCCTGTGATGTGTCTCTGCAGAAGGAACTCATTAGTGCTGAGTGATGAGTCTCCTGCTAATACAGCAGCAGAATTATACTCTCTATCACGGGCTCCGCGAGTGTTTGGCATTCTTCAAATTTAATTAAACAGTCAGTAGTGTGGTTGTAAAAAGATAAGGAGGTTTCCATCTGTAATGTAACATGGATATGACACTGGAGCGGCAGTTTGATGAGAGGGAAGTTGTTGTTTCTGCCCCCC
>NC_045740.1:18219054-18225004 GCF_008692095.1 Etheostoma spectabile
TAATGAGGCTGATTGATCCCAACGTATCCAGAGATGTTTCTCAATTATTACTCAACAGATTGGTGTGAAATCCACACGGGATATTCATGCTCACCAGAGCATGATTCCTAATGATTTTGATGACCTCCTGACTTTGTACTCTGTTTCCACTGGACACAATTTAGATTTTTACTCCAACTTTTGGCGAGACTCTACAAGGTATTCTTTATATATTTGCTCAATGCAATGATCAATCAATCCTCCCATTTTAGAAGATGGACTTGTAGGTTGTTATATTGTTGTCTAGTTTAATTTATAATGAAAGATTGTATAAACTACATGTGTTTTGTGTTCAAAAATCTTAATTGTAACGTAACTAGTGACCAAAGCTGTCATTAATTCAGTGGAGAAAGTACATTATGTCTCTCTGAAACGTGGCAGAGTAGAAGTTAACTCTCAAGGAAAGTACATGTACCTCAAATTTTATAATTAAAGGAGAATTCCAGCCAATTTTTATGTTAATCTTGATCCCACACAACACAACCAAATACATGAACGTGATGCAAATAAAAAACGACGCAAAAAGAAAATCACACAAACCATGAAAACAAATGCAACAAAAAAACAGAAGTTGTCTATGTGTGCTAAGTGAAACAATTGGTAAAATAACTTAAAAAAAAGTGTAAATAAGAGTATAAAAGTGACTAAAATGTGAACAAATGTCAAATAAAGTGACAAAAATGTGACAAGATCTCTCGAAAAAAGTAACAAAAATGTCAAAAAAGTGACAAAAATGTGACAAGATCTCTCGAAAAAAGCAACAAAAATGTCAAAAAAGTGACACATGTAAAAAAAAAAATACTTTAAAATTTTGGGGAAAAACCCACGGAAATGTCAAAAGTTTCAGGAAAAATCAACAAATGTTGAAAAAGTGACAAAATCACTGGGGAAAAGCCACAAAAGGGTCGAAAAACACGACAATAACCTTGCTAAAAGGTTTTTCCTTTTAACCCTCTATTGCATGAATTATTTTCTAAACATGGTAAAAATGTCTTGATGTGTTTTTATTACTCCAGGATGCTTAAATAATGTAATTGTAAAAAAAAAATAAAAAAAAAAATTGAAGGGGGGGTAGTTGGTAATTTGTTGCCATATGCAACAACGCGCATTCGTGGAAAGTGCTAAAAAATCCATTATTTCTTTAAAAACATGCTTTTATTGAAATATTACTAAACAAATTCAACTTATATGTATCAACATGTATAGCCCATGTGTGTTACAGTCAAATTAGTTTAGTTTTAATTGTTGTTTTTGATAATTATTAATATAACACTGTAATAAGTCTGTCATGTACACCGAAAGAAGACACACGGATAAAATGTACTTGATTAGGGGCAAAATAAGCACACACTGACTAACTTACAATTACTGAACTATGCCACTGAAACATATTTCTGATACATAATCTTCCTTAGAACCTCTCTATTTAGACTAGAAGGGTTTATTGACTACAAATGTCAGTGACCAACAGGTATTTGAGTGCGTCAACTGATTTCCTTTGGAATAACTCATTTTTATTATGAGCAATTCATTTCATTAGTGTGTAATTAATAACTGATAATATATTAATTACAAAATGGCTGGATATCATAATATAAATACATTTCATGTTTTTCTTTCAAAACATTAAATAACTGCAAACATAGTGTTAGAGTAGCCTAAAGTTATAGTAATTCAATTGAGCCAATTAGGCAAAATGTCCAGATTTCACGTCAATATTTGCATAATGTTGCCATATGGCAACAAATTAATTTTAGCCTTTACAGAAAAAATACAAAATTTTAACTGGTTTAAATGATGAAAAATTAAAGTTTACTTATTCCAGATAACAGTTGGATTTTTTATTTTTCAAAGAAATGCATCTAAAATTGAGAAAAACAACGACATTTTGGCTGATCCTGGAGCTTGATCTTTAGTGTGGCACATGTCCGGAAAAGGGGGGGGGGACAGGATTCTGTGGGTATGTGAAGTCATCAAATGAGTACAACTTCAAAATAAAAGACCTGTTTACACAATTAAACAAAAAACAATGCATTTTACATGGTTTATTGTGAAAAACACTAAGAAAAAGAATTTGTTGCCATATGGCAACAACATGCAATAGAGGGTTAAATATTGACTCAGGAAAAAAACTTTTGAACATTTAGTGTCAATTATTATTTTTTACAATTTTAAATTTGTATTATTTGCATCACGATTCATTCTATTTCTTATTTTCCTCTGGCTATATTTAATTTCTTTATTACTGTTTTAGGATTTTACTATCTGTTCCCCATTACTTTCAACACAGTCAGTTTTTTTCTCGTTGATACAAACACGGTAGCTTTCCTGGGGGTTCCCATCGCGCATGCGCGTTACAGCAGCCTGTCAATTCGAAACAAAGCGAGGGAAACGGACCCTGCAACTCTTGCAAGCAACCGTAAGTTTTCCTCTCTTGTTTCCTGCATGTAATGTGGTATTTCCTTGCACAAACTCTGGAAGATTAGCATTTGACAACGATGGGCCATTTATAAACTGTATGTCCGTTGTTTTGGGGAAAATCAATGTTTGGCCAGACCCAATCTGTCAATCCTTATGTTTAGGGTTGCATTGCTTATTGATACAAGCATACAGCACGTAGAGTATGTTTTTCTATATTTTATAGATCTGTAAATTCTCCTTTAAAATACGGCTAACATCATTTACGCATTCTTTACTAAATAAAATAATGTGGGTTTGTTTTGTTACTTCCCTCTGCCCTCAATATCATGCTACTTTCCACCGCTGAGGTCCGAGGGAAAGTTGAAATATTATTAAATAAAGTTCTGCATTGTGTGTTGTATGCTAGCCGAATTCACCAATAGCGTTTATTTATTGATGAAATCTTGTACATAATCTTCTAATTTATGTGTATTTATGCAGAGCATCAATACAACTTTAAAACTAAGGATTTTTGAATGGAGTTCAATTGACGTTAGATTAAACGCCATGATGTCCCGCTCGCTACCGTTTTCTTTATTACCTTACTTCAACACTGTATGAAATCAGTGTATACTTGTCATGTGTGCTACTGTAAGACGATTTAAGTGCTAAATAGGAGGCTAAGCTGCCCGTCCTTGGATGTTTGCTAAAGTTGGCTAGCAGGCTAACTAACTAGCTAACTTGCTAACTTGCTAACTTGCTGTAGCCAAAGGTAACTACAGTAACGGTAACATGTTACACAAATAAAGCGAGATATTTGTATGTGGTCACTCTTCACGTCAGCATTAGCTAGCTTCGTTCTTTATTACTTCACCCTTTCATATTGTATAACATGAACGGTGACAGGTGGACCTGATGTGTATTTAATGAACAGAAACTACTACTGTAACCCCAGTTTATGTTACATATATTCGTGTCACAGAGGTAGTAGTAGACATACATTAGACTGTGCAATACTGATGTTACTTTACATTTTTTGGGGTTCAGGTGCTACTGAACCCTAACTCTACTTGACATTTGTTCTTATGCAATGAGTCAATGTTTTAGAGGGATATGATGTTGTATCTGTGACCTCTATTCCTTGTTCTGTCTATTTTTGCTTGCTTGTTATGTAGGAATTGAGGCTTCAAACTTCAACTCACTGTAATTCTCATTTGGTTGACAGTTTTTGTGGATCTAAATTCTTAAAATGTTAAAGAAGTCTTTGAGCAGCAGCAGCAGCAGCAGCAGCAATAGAAGAAGAAGACATCGCTCAATCACTTCTAGACACAGCAGTCATTATGGGCCACTTTAAAAAGCCCATTTTCCTCTTATTTTTTCCACTTCCTTTTGTTGAAATTAGGTTGTGATTGTGTTAGGAAACAGCTCAGCCTCGTTTTACTGCTGACGTTTTATTGAGCTGTTGCATGGTTAATCAGATGGAGGGATGACAGTGTGGAGCCCAACGACTCGGAAAATGGATTTAGCTGTTCACAATGTTTATTTTGGAGGAAAGAAATTGCATCACGAGCTAATTTACTTTCTAAAAGGAAAGAGGCTGCAGGTAGTTAATCGAAGTCACCGCTGCACAAAATGTCATTAAGAGGATTTCCTGTTGAGGTATTTTTTTATACTGTATTTTGAGTTTATGTGGGTGTGTATGCCTTGTTAATATCATATCGGACTTATCTCGAGTCTGTGACTTATTAAACAGTACTTAGATGTATACGACTTGGCACTAACTAATATAATTGCCTAAAAAAACACAAATGGAGGCCTCACGTCAGGGGAGAATTGTGATCTTTTAATGTGATCACAGTGAAAGTTGGAGGCAAATAATAAAGGCTGTTTTCTTTGCAGTACTGCATCACCGTTCCTGACCCTTACTGGACCCCATATATTACCCTGTACACACTGTAACACCAAGTGGGGGTTTTAAGAGGAATTAACTTCTTTGGTTATTCTTAACAACCGCAGAGAAAACTGCAGTTTTAGGCATGACGGAGGGCTGAGATGGAGACCCAATGTTTACGTACTGTCTTCTGGATTCTCTGCATCAAGTCTTTGTGAGTCCTGAGCTGTGAGAGTTTAAAGTCTGGCTCTCCGTCCTGCTTTTGAATCGGTGGCCACTCGCAGTGGGATAGACCACTCAATGCGCGACCCCGGCGACCTCCCGCTGGACGGGACTTTCATCTGGCTGTGGCATCGTGGTTATTTCTCCTCTTTGCCTCACTGGCTGCTGCATTACAGAGACCACCTGCCACTTTTATCACCCTTTGCACATGAAAGGTTTACCTGCTGCAGAGGCTGAGAGAGCAGACTGAATCTGTCCAGCAGGAGGATACCAGACCGGTTCTGTGCCAGACCGGCATAAAAATGTAACAAAATGGCTGAAATACGATTACATGTTAATGACTGTAGTTACACCGGTCCAACTGAATACGGCCACGCATCACACAGATGTCCTTTTAACATTTATTTCCACATTTCCATCCACAAGACACCGTGAAAACTACAAAGAAAATAAACACATGAAATACAATAAGTCAAAAATACTTTCAGTGATTTTACAGCCTCTTAAACACGTTTCCTTAATTAGACGGACCCCATAATGTTAGCGTCGCAACGGTGCAGAAAGTGCATTAAATACAAAGAAATTACGACAAATATTCAACAAATACATCAAAGATGAAATACAAAAGCACAATTTTTGGACCGTGCAAATCTTAGTTCAAGCCCGTACATTCTCGCTGAATACCTTCTTCCCACAATGCAACAGGTGTGGCCTTCACTAATCTCTGGTCATTTGACCTTTTGATTTCAACATAAGGACTAGCAATTGTAATAAAGAACAAAATGTAAACATATCTTGAATGTAAAACATTTTAGTGCAATTTTAAATCAAATGTCCCTTTTTAAACTTATTTGTTATACATTTTTAAGGTTTTTAATTACCGTATGAATTCACACATTAATGAAATTATCAAACAATATGGACTCATGTGTAAATCTCAATAGCACTGTCCCTCAGACAGTTACAATGGCTTTGTTTTATAATTTACACGACAGACTACCGTCCACAGCAGGCGAGCTGTCAGGTTGTTAAATTTGCTGAAGACACAGCGCTCATTGGGTTAATCGAAAATGACGACTATAGCTACTATCAAAATGACATACAAGCCTTTGGTTGATTATTGCGATACGCATTTCCAGGAACTCAACGTGAAGAAAACTAAAGAATTAGTCGTTATTACAGGAGGAATAAGATCACAGCTGGGGAAGTGGAATACAAAGGTGAAGAAATGGAGTGAACACATACTAGTATTTGGGCGTTGTTTTCAATGACAGGCTAACATGGTCTGATCATGTTGACTCACTGATATAAAAATGAAGCCCACGGGGTCTACTGTATGAGGAAGTTGCAGTCCTTTTTAAGGGGAATACGGACGTAGTGAGAATGTTTTTATGTCAG
>NC_045740.1:18225014-18248414 GCF_008692095.1 Etheostoma spectabile
GTAGTGTTTGGAGTTACTGTGGGGTGGGGTGGGTTGGGGGGATGCTGGGGCAACTGAGAAGGCCAGGATTGATAAAGTGACTAAAAGTGCTGGGAAAATGGAGGGAGAGTTAAATAGTGGATCAGGTATATGACTATTGCCTGGTAAAAATGAGAGAAAATAATGAGGGACCCTGTGTCACCCTCTTCACGGTAATCTGACTGGTTACAGGGTTATGGAGCGTAGTGATAGGCTAAGACCTCCTGTGATAATCTGACTGGTTACAGGGTTATGGAGCGTAGTGATAGGCTAAGACCTCCTGTGATAATCTGACTGGTTACAGGGTTATGGAGCGTAGTGATAGGCTAAGACCTCCTGTGATAATCTGACTGGTTACGGGGTTATGGAGCGTAGTGATAGGCTAAGACCTCCTGTGATAATCTGGCTGGTTACAGGTTATGGAGCGTAGTGATAGGCTAAAACCTCCGTGATAATCGACTGGTCTACGGGTTATGGAGCGTAGGATGGCTAAAACTCCTGTGATAATCGACTGGCAGGGTTATGGAGCGTAGTGATAGGCTAAAACTCTGTGATAATCTGACGGGCAGGGTTATGGAGCGTAGTGATAGGCTAAAACCTCCTGTGATAATCTGACTGGTTACAGGGTTATGGAGCGTAGTGATAGGCTAAGACCTCCTGTGATAATCTGGCTGGTTACAAGGTTATGGAGCGTAGTGATAGGCTAAGACCTCCTGTGATAATCTGACTGGCAGGGTTATGGAGCGTAGTGGTAGGCTAAGACACTAGTTTTTTTATTTTACTGTATTTTTTTGTATAGTATTGTACTGTATAGTGTATTTATTGTATTGTTTTCATGGGTATTACGGCGGGTATGAGCACTGTAATTTCCATTTTTTATGGATTTGTGATACCTGTAAGTAACACTGATGGGTTGAAAATGGGATTGAAGGGTTTATCATTTATTTTTTTTAATTGAAATGGCAATCTTAAAGTGGCTTTTCCATATTGTGTTTGCATTTGAATGAGTTCACAATCTAGCTGAGAGACATCCGTGGCTGACACATTTATTTACATAGTTTTGGGATGTCCCTAAGAGCTTTTTTTTTGGCCATGATCCAATTTTAATACATATTGAGTATCTGTCGATACCGAGTCCCGATCAGACGCTTGTGTTTGCCGATAATAGAGCTGCACACTTTTTTTGGTTCACAAAAACAACCAAGTAACTAAAGGATGTCTTCTGCTTAGCTCGTCCGATTGACAGTCCCGATTTTGACTAACGAGTCCTGAGAATTTTTGATCATTATGCATTATGTAATTAATGATTTATGTATCACTGCATTCCTTAGTATCCCATGAATCATGAGTGAATCATCAGGAATTGACGTGTTCGTAGTCGGTCCTCAGTGACAACACGACTAAACCATTGGGTATGTGGGCCCATCATTATGATTTATTAAGCATGATCATAATTATTTTTCTGCAAAACGGTGTGGTCATCACTGCGCCAATTCAGATTTGAACACAACTTGTGCGTAATGATGTACTCACCTTACTTAACCCTTGTGTTGTCCTCGGGTCAAACTGACCCGTTTCAAAGTGTTTTTTTTATCAATAATATGGATTTCTTTCAACCAAATTGCCCAAAAATAACATGGATGATTCCATACAACCTTCTTCACGTCAATTATAACTTTCATTGAATTTTTTGGGTGTTTAATTTAATCTTATAGCATTTGAGTTATTATTATTATTATTTTTTTTTTTTTATGGTTTCAAAACAGTATCCAGACTTTGACATATACCCATCTGTGATCCACTCAACATCTTCAGATTTTAACTATTAGCTAAAATAGTTCATAATTTCTGCCTTTTTTTTAACCTTAAACATATGTATAATTTGATCCAAATGAGGTTTATTGACCATGAATTCCAAGAATAAGTGTAAAACCAATTATTAAACCAGCTCAGGTTTTTTTTTAAAGCGCCAAAAGCTGGAAAAAGTGACCAATAAATCAGAAAAAGGACAAAAACATTGGAAAAGCACAAACTTTTTCATAAATTTTGACCTGGAAGGGCAAGTTCTTGGTTAACGGGAAGACAACACAAGGGTTAATGCTTTAGCTGATGTGTTCATGCGTGAGGTCGTGAATCAATTCCTGATGATTCATAAGATATGAAGTAATGCACAAATCACGACTTAATTCATGAATGCATAATTCATGCACCCTTAATGTAAAGTGTTACCATAACTTTAGTTCAAGTCTGTGGCAGCAGTTCCAAATCATTTGTTTGGTGCAATGGCACTTCAGTGGGTGCATTTTGCAAAAGATTGCTTTAATTTTGAAAAATGAAGTTGGTCCTACACAAAACTCGCTCTATGTATTTTTGATAATATTTCTTAGATATGTAGACTACATACCGGGACAATTCATAAGTATTAACTAAGATACCCCATTCTGTTGTGAGCAGTAAGCCTGTTGTACATGTGCTGTTGGCGCAATTGTGTCTAATCTGTCCATGTCTGCATAAGCCTGAGTAGTGTAGTACGTATTATTTAAAAGGCTGCAATTGATCATTACATATTTGAATATTATTGGAATTAAATCAAATCAAATGGAATCAAATTGTATCATAGAGGAAGATTGACAGCTCTGATACATAGATTAGATAATACTTCACTCATCCCATAATGGGCAAATTCACTTGTTCTTATTTACATGTATATAGAAATACGAAAAATTGAATTACGCTTGGACTAGTACATGCTTATCTAGTTTAGTACAACTGGCAACAAGATGTACAGTACATGGAGTTGAGAAAATAAACACAAATCGAGGAACAGGTGCATTATTTGACAGGGACAGTTTTCCTCCAAGTGTCCTGCCTGACGTGAACTAGTAATATCTAAAATGTGTGACTAGACCAGGACAGAGAGTGGCTGTGGTGGTGGAAGGGTTGTGGTGAGGGCTCAGGGCCCAGTTTGTAGAAGAAGAAGAAGAAGAAGAAGAAGAGCAACAGCATGTTGGTCAGCGACCGAATCTTCACACAGAAACAAGCAGCTCACGCTTACACTGGAACAATCCTCTCTCCACATCTATTCTGGGAGTTGGTTTTCTTTCTGCCTCTAAGTCTCTCTCTTTCTCTGGCTCTCTCTCGCGCTCTCTCTCATCCCCACAAAAGAAGAAAGACAAAGACATTTATGGAAATGTGGAGAAAATAGGGTTTGTGTCTTTGGCGAGCGCCGTGGCGTTTGCTGAGCGGTTTTGTGATTTTGACGCCCAGCGGCTGTTTGTCGGAGAGGCAGCGTCTCATCATGGCTGTCATTCTTGACATGTTTTTCATCCCCCTCCGCCTCCCTCCATGCTGATTGGCTGAAAGGATGGCAGGATGGATTATTTTGCATCTTCTTCGGGTGTATTATTAAATTTCTGACACGGAGGCATTGTAGAACAAAACATGGCAGCTAACACTGATAAAAGAGATCAGTTTTAGCTCGCTGTTGGCCAGCAGTAAGTAGAAAAATAATTTGAAATAACATACAAATATGATCATAAAATCTGGGTGTTATATCAAAATCTTCCCATAAAGAGAGGCGAAGTCCCTCACCTTCCGCTGGACCCCCAAAAAATATGTACTGTAGTGAACGGGGAGACACAAATAATAAGTTAATCCCATTTGAATGGAGCCATAAATTAAAAATTTGACTTTTCCTTTCCAACGTGTAAAATGACAGTGACCATGTGGTAACTTCTGTGAATGAATGGATTGCTGAACCCAAAGTTACACACACACACACACACACACACACACACACACACACACACACACACACACACACACACACACACACACACACCACACACAATGGTTTAATTATTACCCAGAGCGAGTTAGCCTACGTTTGCCTGCTGGTTTATCTACAGTTTTGTTACAAGTCACTACAGATATGACATACATTATTATGAACGTGTGTAAATTAGAGCCCGACAGATACATCGGTGGGCCGATATTATTGGCCGATATGGGCTTTTCCCGACTTGGTGTTATAATGATAAACGATTCTGATATGAATTAAAAAAGAAAAGAAAACACAAACGACGGATAGTTTGTCCGTACAATGTCCCTGTTGGCAACACTCTATTCATTTTCTGCTTTGTGTTTTTGTTTTGTTTAAAGGACTTTAAGGAAAGGATCTTAAATTGTTATTATACATTTTGTAACTTATTGTTTGTATTGTGAGAACTATTATTTTTATGATTGTTAGTGTGTGTGTTGTGTGTGTGTGTGTGTGTGTGTGTGTGTGTGTGTGGTGTGTGTGTGTGTGTGTGTGTGTGTGTGTGTGTGTGTGTGTGTGTGGGGTGGTGTGTTCCCTGCTGATTTTGACATTTGCCCACGACAAAGAGAAGATCAGTCTATAATTTAATGGTAGATTATTTGAACAGTGAGAGACAGAATAACAACATACAAACGCATTTAAAATGTTATAAATGATTTGCATTTTAAAGAGAAAATATAGTATTTGACCCTTCTGCAAAACATGACTTAGTACTTGGTGGAAAAACCCTTGTTGGCAATCCCAGAGGTCAGACGTTTCCTGTAGTTTCCACCAGGTGTGCACACATCTCAGGACGGATTTTGTGCCTTCAGGTCTGGAGACTGGCTAGGCCACGCCAGGACCTTAATGTTCTTCTTCTTGAGCCACTTCTTTGTTGCCTTGGCCGTCCACGACCCATTTCCAATGCCCTGGCTGAACGAAGGCTCACCCAAGATTTCATCATCCCCTTTTGATGCGGTGAAGTTGTCCTGTCCCCTTAGCAGAAAAACACCCCCAAAGCAAAATGTTTCCATCTCCATGGTTGATGGTGGAGATGCATGTATTTTAACATAGGGGGGTGTATACTTATGCCCCCTGTATTTTAACATAGGGGGGTGTATACTTATGCCCCTGTATTTTAACATAGGGGGTGTATACTTATGCCCCTGTATTTTAACATAGGGGGGTGTATACTTATGCCCCCTGTATTTTAAGAAAGAAGATAATTTATTTATTTACAATACATTATTCATTCACAAAGAAAATTGGTGTCCTTAAAAGAATGGATTTTTCCTCTTTTTTTATTTTTTTTATTCCTCTTTTGAGTCAACTTAAAAATTTAAACTTATGAGCACAACTGTAAATGTGCTTTCTTGAGCAGGGGGACCTCGCGGACGCTGCAGGATTTCAGTCCTTCACGCCGTAATGTGTTACCAATTGTTTTCTCAGTGACTGTGGTCCCAGCTGCCCGATCCTCCCGTGTAGTTCTGGGCTGATTCCTCACTGTTCTCATGATCATTGCAACTCCACGGGGTGAGATCTCGCACGGAGCCCCAGGCCGAGGGAGACTCTCAGTTCTTCTGTGTTTCTTCCATTTGCGAGTAATCTCACCAACTGTTGTCACCTTCTCACCAAGCTGCTTGGCAATGGTCTTGTTGGCCATTCCAGACTTGTGTAGGTCTACAATCTTGTCCCTGACTACCTTGGAGAGCTCTTTAGTCTTGGCCATGCTGGAGAGTTTGGAATATGATTGATTAATTGCATCTATGGACAGGTGTCTTTTATACAGGTAACAAACGGAGATTAGGACCACTCCCTTTTAAGAGTGTGCTCCTAATCTCAGCTCGTTACCTGTATAAAAGACACCTGGGATCCAGAAATCTTGCTGATTCAGAGGGGGGGGGGGTCAAATACTTATTTCTCTCATTAAAATGCAAGTCAATTTAAAACATCAGTTTTTCTGGATTTTCTTATTCTGTCTCTCACTATTCAAATAAATCTACCATTAAAATTATAGACTGATCATTCCTTTGTCAGTGGGCAAACGTACAAAATCAGCAGGGGATCAAATACTTTTCCCCCTCACTGTATATATAAAAATCCTTTTTTCTGTCAGTCTCTGATGCCATTTCAACAGTCTCTGTAGGCTTTTGCTTCTAAACGATGCATTGTAGTGATGTAGTAGGAGTAACGTTGCATCCCTGTAGGAAACACACCAACATCGTAGGTGAATAGTCTTTATAATTGCGTATTTTCACAGTCGTCTTGTACTTTCAACAGTTTTGCAACAACCAGATATTTTCTTGACATGGAAAAAAAAGATCATTTAAACTGACATGTGTAATTCATGGTTCAATTCAAATGGGATCAAATCATTATTTGTCTCTCCCGGTTCACTACCTTACATTTTTCTTTCAAAATAATGTCCCATGGAGATCCTCAGGAGGGGGGGAATTCACCTCTCAATAGGCCACACATTTACCCTAAAATTATCAGGTTGGCTTTATATGCTTCAACTGCAAGAATGAGCCCTTTTTATTATAAATGTAATCTAGTGCATATAATTTCAGAGAACCTTTCTAAGCATCTTTATTTGAAAACCGTCTTATTTGAGAATTCACCTGAATGTATTCAGGTGAAGTTTGACAATTAATTAATTACTTTGCTTTCGGACCATGATGGGCTGTCAATGAATGCCAGCACCGCTGTAATGTTTTTCTAATCTTAGGTTGCTGTAAGGTATGTTTTATACTAAACACTTTTGTTCCTTTTTTAAAGGCTATTATTAGGTTGTCATCTCTGATACAGTAATTGCAGACATGCTGATTCTGTCGTCTTATCTGACAGCTTTCGCCCTCCGAGTGGTTCTCGGCCAAAAAGTGAGATTTGTATTTGAGTAGAAATCTTTTTTTCAGCGAGGTGAAACCTCCGTAGGAGCTCATTAAAACCTCTGACCATCTCCATTAATCCAATACAACCGGTTGCTGTGGAGCCTGGAGTCAGCAACTTTACAGTGTCTTATCAAAAAAAGAAAATCTGCTTCTACAAGCACAGAAAGCTTCACTATTAATTAAAAAAGAAAAAAAAAAAAAAAAATGTCAACTGTGTGCTGAGGAGAACTTTTCAAAAAGTGAGCAGCAACAGCTGTGAGATGACAAGCAAAAAGCAGACTTTTTGTATTTCCAGTTGAAGTGTTAAAACATGAGTCTTACATTAAGGTTGGCCATCGTTTTGAATTTTAACAATTAGGATTCAATTTTTCCTTTTGATTACGGTTCTTTTCGAGTCTCGATTCCCGTTCTTTTGGTGGGTGAAGTTGAAACGAGTCACATGCCTATTGTTCATTAACAGGAGGAACGTTTTTATTTTGATTTAATGGTGGTTTGCAGTTTTACCGGGCTTTTTTTTTTTAAATGTAAAAGCCACACTAGAGCGCCGCTTACTGTGCTCCGAGGCTGCCGAAGCGCCTGGCCGCTACGGAAACCAAAAATGCAAATATTAAATTGGGAAGTGATGATCTGATTTGAAACCAAATCCTCTAGAAACGAGTAATTTTATAACAACTCCATGTAGACGTGTCTTGATGCCCAAATCTAGTCTTACATGAGACATGAGATGTTCACTATCGACTTTACTGTAAGTTGGTGGATGCCATGTGTTAGAGATTCGTCCTGATGGTAGTTAAGGTGTATTGAAAAAAGATGTTGCATTTATTGAACTTTTAAAAAGCAAATCAACTGTAAAAACACCTTGAACTGGGACATTTTTCTTTTTGTACTTGCAAAAATGTAATCTGCAAAATAATCGTTTTTCTCGGCAACATGGTTTTTGTGATCGTCATGAGCCGAAATTGCCATCAAAGTTCGA
This sequence comes from Etheostoma spectabile, assembly GCF_008692095.1. Classification (NCBI taxonomy): domain Eukaryota; kingdom Metazoa; phylum Chordata; class Actinopteri; order Perciformes; family Percidae; genus Etheostoma; species Etheostoma spectabile. Next base: position 18,232,699 of record NC_045740.1, read on the forward strand.
TTGGTTGCACTTCCAAGTAGGGCTGCACAATTAATCGAATTTTAATCGCGATCACGATTTTGACTTCCCACGATCAAATTTGCGTGATCGAGCGATTATTTTTTTAAAGCGCCATTTCATAGAACGCTCCGGGTTTTTTGCATAGCCCATCTACCGCTGCTACCGTCTGCTCATGAGCCAATCAGTTGTCCCTGCACCGTGCAGCTTAGTTTCTAGATGTAGACAGTCACAGAGGACAGAGGGACGGGAGGAAAACTCAACAGAGCAGTCGGTTACACGTCAGTCTCAAGGTTTACCAGTTTGCCAGTAAACGCAACATTTTGTCCCGTTTGTTGTTTTTCAGACATGCCCGCCCAGAGCCATTGTGGGATGGCTCTAGTGCTTAATTCTGACCAAGGCTGAGATTTGGGAAAAGACTTCAGATACAGTATAGGGACCACTAAGGTCTATATCAAAGAACCTTCAGATACAGATTAGAAGGACCACTAAGGTCTATATAAAAAGGACTTCAGATACAGTATTGGGACCCCTAGAGGTCCTATATAAAAGAGACTTCAGATACCGTATTAGGGACCACTAAGGTTTATAAAAAGCACTTCAATCAGTATTAAGGGACCACTAAAGTCTATTTAAAAAGAGATCAGATACAGTTATTAGGGACCCACTAAGGTCTTATTAAAAAGACTTCCGATACGTATTAGGGACCACTAAGGTGCTATATAAAAGAGACTTCGACTAGTATTAGGACACTAAGGTCTATATCAAAAGGCTTTCAGATACAGTATTAGGGACCACTAAGGTCTGATAAAAGAGGGAACCCTTCTTTTTAGATACAGTTTTAGAGAGGGGGACCACTAGGTCTATATAAACGAGTACTTCAGATACAGTATTGGCGAACCACTAGGATCTTTATGAAAAGAGACTGCAGATACAGTATTAGGGACACTAGGTCTATCTAAAGAGACTTCAGATACAGTATTAGGGACCACTAAGGGTCATAAGCATCCAAAGAGTCCCCATGGTCATGGGACCTTTAGCAGGACACAAGCGCATGCCATCATTGAAGCTAAATTAAAAACAAACTATTTTGATGGCTTTTAAAAGGCGGCAGTCTAACTCCGCGGAACGGACACAGCACCTAACCGCTTGATTTTTGTTGGCTCTGTGCAAAGATCATGAGGACAGTCAAGACAAGTTCGAGTTGTCAAGGAAGGCGAAGAGGAAAAATAAATAAATAAAATTAATATTTGAGCGGGCTGGTGGATCGCTACACTGCACAAACGGACCGAACAAGAATCAGAAAATAAACTGCCAATTGATTTAGCAGACAGACAATCAGCGCCAGTCCCACTCCCATCGCAGCAGCGTGTGCTAACACACTAATATAATTCCCGTGATGCACGGATTCATGAAATGATGAAAAGTTCTCTTTTAGAAGGAGTTGCAAAAAACGTTTGCACTTCTCGTCCAGACAGTACAGAACCAGTTAAGGAGTGTATCTGTGGTACTCATAATGTGGTAGATGGTTTGTTTAGTATTACTCCTTTTATTAGTACATGGTTCAGTGAGAACATCCACAATAACTGCCGTACCTTAAATGTTTCTGTCCAAAACATCACATCTTTGAGTATTGATGAACCTACCCCTTGAGTGACGTTTGATTCGAAGTCCTTGGGCCAGCTGATCTGCGAACAGGATGACGTGATGGACGGGTTGAGGGAACAGGCGTTCGTGCGGAGAATCTTCACTCTCTCTGCGAACAACACACGCGGACAAGTCGGAACACTGTATTCAGAGGGTGTGTTCAGAGACTGACATGTCATGAACACACAAGTCGTTGTGCATGTTCTGAAGTGGATTGTGTAAGTGTGTTCTGTAAATTGGGGACATTTAATGAACAAGTTGGCCATTGTTTGAGATGTGTGTGTTATGAAACGTGACGATAACCGAGACAAACAATGCTCTACGTAACCTGTACAAAAACATGTAATAACCAGGCCCAAATACAACTTGAAAAAAAAAAATTTGCTGTTATGTGGTAAACATTTCATTACTGTCATAACACATTATATCGTGTCTTAATTTTTTTTTGTACCTTGAGTAAAGTGGAAACTATTGCCTGTTGGATGACAGTTCAACCAAAACTCTCTTATATCCCAACGGGATACAAGGAGAGGTGAGGGCTGTCACTTCTTCAAATCGGAGACACATAGCGGGTTTAAGAGTTAGATTGGATCGCTAGACGTAGTCTGACGTTTCAAAGCCACGTGCTCCTGCCCGCCTTCTTCTGCCTCCTATGTCTTTCCCTGGTATTCTTACCCTACCCATCCCACTCCCTACGCCTAAACACTAACTACGTCACCAGGGGGCAGATCCATTTTTAGGCTCATCCCACAGACAAGGTAGCAGAATTTTAAATTAATAAAAGCATGTACCACCGCCACTATATGAAGAGCCACAGTCAAAACACACCACCACCAACCACACACCCACACCACTGGCCTCCGTTCTGGCTTTCTACAATCCCGATGGCTTAAAAACACAACACCTACAGTCGTAGAGGCCACATTACCACAGTGTAACACACCACCTACTCCTCAGTGCTACATGCTCAGCTTGGGATCTATGGTTCACTTTACTGGTGTATCGTACATAAGAGATATGAAGTGTCTAAACACTAAAAGCTTCTTTTTAGTACATTGTCATGAAAAGTATGGGGTCTGGTTAGGGTTCTCTCCCGTCTGTGTTCTGTACAGTTGTCACGTCCCTCTATTAGAGACCCCTCAAGGTAATGTGTTACCTCTTAGTTTTTGAAAGTACATTACCTGTCTGGTTCGTCCTCGTTTTCCAGTACAAGCTCTATAATCATCTACACAATTAACCTTCGGTGAAACTTTTAAATGACTTCTGAATTATCACGTTACCAACAACACAAAAAACTTCTCAGTGCTGACCTTTGAACGAAAATAAATTGCCTACGCTTTTAGATACCATCAAGTTGATTAATACCCGTGTTCGGGATTAAAGGTCCAATATGTCTTAGAATTACTGTTATAAATCCAAACGGAAGCCCCACCGCATCACCAGATATTAGGAAAATACTAAGTTGAAATACTATCTTTTCTGACCAACATGTTAATGCAGTATGTTCTCTCTTTTGAAATGTTGTTTTGACTGTGTGCGGTATCAAGGTGTCCGTTAGACAGCCAGGCCAGGTTGCCAGATATATCTGTAACATGGTCAAGACGTGACACCCATATTTTGGAGTCTATAAGGTTTTAGCTATAATTTCAATGGGTTTCCTTTTTTCTAAAAACTTCCATTAAACTTCTACCCCCACAAAAAGATGATCCCTCTGTACTGACAGGGACTGGTTTGCTTCCTTGTAGTGACACGTGCCCTTGAAAATACAACACAGCATCACTCAACTCAGCTCTTTCCTTCTGTACAACCTGCTCTGGATCTGGTTAAAACACCCCACAGAACCGGCGGCATTGAACTAACCCAGCTTCAAAATGACAGCTGAAATACACTGAGACAAACACGCTTGAGCGTTACCTTGGATGACCAGTCTTCAGGATGACGTTGCATGACGCCAACCGACACAGCGCACGGCATTTCTGAACCATTTCCCCTTGGAGACATAAAGAAAACATTTCCTTAGAGACGACCTGAAAGCATTTAGGTCTCAACCACGCGCGTGCAGAATTTCCCTGGAGGGCCCGTCTGCGGACAAAGCCACGTCAGAAGCTGAGCATGAAAAGGAGCTGCGGGACAGCGCTGGATTACTTTCCTGCTTTGTTTTTGATAAAGGATCCCCGTAAAAAAAAAGAAAAAAAAAAAAAAAAAAAAAGAAACTAGTACAGTGGTGCCAATCTTATAATTGTGGTCAAAATGAAAGACTCTCTGCTGGCAACCGTAACCTTGACCTGTTTTGTTGGAGCAGCGGTGCTGGTGGTGAGAGGGAGATGGATCCTGGTCATTGGGCTGGTACCTGGCGCCGGGCCCGCCCCCTCACGACAACACACGGAACAGCATGGCGTCACCTGAGGGACACGAGGAGAAGGTGCATTCAGAAGAGGCAGGCCATTAATGGAATTTTCAATCGCATTAGGATTGCTCAGGACGATCACAAAAGCACAGTAATCCGAGAATTTTATTTTGTATTTTAGACGTTACAATTGTCAAGTAAACTCTTACTTTGTCTTGTGTTCTGAAGGGGAATTCAATCACAGGTTGAACGGGATTAAGTATTGTGAGGGAGATTTCACCATTTCACTGTTGATTTGTTTTCACGTAAAACTTAAATGCCATCTGTCCGAAAGTCAATGAGAAGATCGTGTTAAATAGTAATCTTTGATTCAAACTTGATCAGAACAATCGCAATTTGATTTTTCTCATCAATCGACAGCCCGAGTTTCTGCACCCAACAAACAGGTGAGTTTTGGGTTAGAGTCAGTCTCTGCTTAATGCTAGGTTTGTGAAAAATAGTGTCACTGATGGTTCAAAAAAAAAACACAAAAAAAAAAAAGATGTCCAGTCAGTTTCAGTCTGTGTTTGGGACAGAAGTGAATGCGTGGTTTCACGCTTCAATCGTCTCCGTCTAATAAGACAGGACACACGCCAAACCAGTGATCTCTGGTTATTAAAAGGTCTTTGGGTTTTAATTCCAGTCCGACTGTCCCGTCCACACAGACGATATTACCGGATAAACCCTCTGACAGGAACCACCGGCTCCATGTTCGACGGCACGCGGGGGGGTGGGTTAAAGTCTGCGAGGCGTTTCGAGATGGACCCTAGAAAAAGTGTTGGGTTGGTTCCCAGCAGTGCACGTGTGCTTCCTGTTCAGAGCTTGTTACGTTTGATTTCTGGCAGATTTGACCGGAGAGTCCCCTCTGTTACTCGTCGACTGAGGACGGCAGGCGGGAACAGCCTTCTAGGTACGAGAGCGGTTTCAATCGGCCGTGCAGTAGGCGCTCAGGCAGCAGAAACCCAGCCAGGAAAAAAAATAAATCCAAACCTCTGATGTTAGACCGGAGGGGCAGGAGCCCCGGGGCCAGGGCAGCCTCAGAGCTGCTCTGAAGATGACGCCGATGCTACAAGTCAACTCGGTAGTCGTCTGAACCCCAAATACATCACAAAGCTCACAAAGCCCACACCACCACACACACACACACACACACACAACACCCACACACCACCACACACACACCACACACACACACAACACACCACACACACACACACACACACACACACACAACACACCACCACACACACACAACACACACACACACACACAGCTCAGAATTACCATCACCAACTCACTGCGACAGTGGCATTAGATTACTTTTCCGTGGGTGCAAACAGGAGTTACACAATTTTTTTTACCTGACGGCTGACATAAGTATCTGGTTCAGTCATTTTCTTAGAACTTCTCATTTAGGCCAGGGCTTGCCGTTTAGATGACGAGGGCCATTTAGGAACCCAGCATAAGAGTTTTTTTTTAATTGGTGGGTTTTTTTTTAAAGATTTTTTGGGGCGTTATAGGGCCTTATTTGACAAAGACATATAGACATGGAAAGGGAGAAAGAGCGGGAACAGCAAAGGGACCCCATCCGGCGTCAAAACTAGGGTCTGCTGAGGTCAGGAGTAAACATCTATATACGGGCGCACGCTCAACCACTGAGCTATCCTGGCGCCGCAGCCAGGCAATGTTGGAAGATCATAGGAAGAACATGTTGACTTTGATATTAGTCCATAAAAAAGGCATTTAACATATTGTGTGAGCACCAATCCCCTGTTGGGATAAGACTTACCTGTCCAACAGGGGAATTTGGTGCTCACTTTCTGTCCCCCGAGGGACACAAGTAATCCAATTTTTCCTGAAACTCGTTTTTGGGGGCGCAGTTTGACGCAGTACCAAGTTAACTGTATGAAAGTAAGCACTAAAAGTGAAAGTGTTGAGATGGACTGGGGTGATTCAAAAAATAATGCATGCATTTCAATTCATGTTCAATAAAAAAAAAAAAAAAGGGACAAAACACCGATGCAATAAAAAGATTCATTACCTAAGAGTTTAGGGAATCCATTATGTTGCCTATCAGAACAGCAACCCTAACACGGGGACGCATCCCATATTCCACCTGTATCTCCTTAAATCCTCCAAGAGACTGTGTATCCGTCTGTGTTAAGTAACTTAGGTTATCATTCAAAGACATCTTTCAAATTAGACAAAAGAAACACTCTTAGTTGTCATTGTCAACTATTAACTAATCGACAACTTATTTTGATCATGTGATTAAAGGTTGTAAAAATCTCTGGGTTCCACCGCTTTATAATGTGATATAGTCTGGTTCCCTTTAACTCCTCTGATATTAACTGAATTCTTTTGAGTTTGGACAAAACAAGCCATTTGGGACGGTCTGTTGGGTTTTTGGGAAAATCTGATCCGTTTTTACAATTTCTCCCTGGCCTTTTATTATAGCCACAACCTAACAGATGAATCAAGAAATAGCTGACAGATTAATTAACATGCAAATAATCTTAGTTGCATTTCAAAATTGCTTTACTTTGCAAAAATGACTGATTGAGCCAGTAGCTCTTCGGCAATCCGCATCCTGCTGGTGATGTGACAAAAGAAAACAACCACCTGGTGATAAAATCTCCACACCTTATCCCACTGATCTCCACTGAGCTGAGACCTGCAGCCCAAGAGTGGTTTGTTGTCAGTTCAGCTGTCAAGTAATGAACGTACCACGTCGAGCTGTCCCTCCATCCACCGGCAGCTACTTATATTTCAGAGACCAGTCGGCTGATCCCCGCGGTGGACAGCAGCTGATCCCTGCCAAATATCAGCCGGGCGCACATGAGCAGACGGGCGGCCGTCCTGCTCTCCCGAGCGTCACCGAAACGCACCGCTCAGCGCTCCGGGACATAACTCGGAGGTGAACTCAAGTTCATTCCCACAACATCGCTCATGGAGGATCGGTGAGAGGACAGAGGATGGACCTCCAGCACCGACTCAGTAGCAGAGGGCATGACAATTGGGCTGGAGGACTTTAGATGTTGAATTTACAAGAGGGTTCTGCCAACGCGTGGGGTTTTTTGCACACATAAAACCACTGGACAAAACAAAACTGATTGGTCAGTACCAAATGGAGCCCGAACCACTAAAGTAAAAAAAAGTACAAAAAAAAAATATGTTTGTCGATACCGACACAATATGTGCCTATTTAAAAAAAAATATGAAAATGCCGATACTTTTAATGAACTATGTATATATTGTATATTTTTTTAAGCCAGAAACGGTTACAAACAAATGATTCCTAACATTGTTATTGTATTTATGATTTCACTAAATTATAATATCATATGTTTATTGTCACAACAAAACGAGAGGAACATCAAACATATTAAGTTTCTGATAAAGTAAATGTTGTAAACCAATACAAACTAAGATATGAAAACTTAAAGTCATTTGAACAAAAAAACGCATTAACAAAAAAAATCAGTGTTGCCAACAGGGGACGGTTGTAGAGCCCCTCTGTGGACAAACTATGTAACGCCATACTCATAACATGGTTGACAGTCCGTTTTTAAGTTTTAAATATTCATTTCATCAAATACTATTTGTCAGTGAAAAATGATTTTGATGAAAGAATATTTATTTTAAACAAAATTAAAATCGGCCCTATAAGTTGGTACCTAAGATGTTCTTTTTTTTTTTTTTGTTTTTTAGGGTAATGTATATCGCTGCAGTACCAAACATGGATGTTTTTTGGGCACCCATGCAGCACATATGGCATCACTACCACCAGCCTGTAAACACAGAGGCTTCAAGGAGAAAGGGAGAGCATCGCAGCGCTTTAAAACCGTACTTTATCATCTCAGAAATGGTCAGAAAAAACAAATCAGCTTAAGAAAGCCAAACAGTTTGACAGAGTTGAAAATCATAAAAGGTGCCCTGCCACACAAATCTGTTTTATTGCATTTTCTTTAGATAGTTAGGTCATATATATATAGTGTGTGTGTGTGTGTGTGTGGGTGGGTGTGTGTGTGTGTGGTGTGTGTGTGTGTGTGTGTGTGTGTGGTGTGTTGTGTGTGTGTGTTCTGTGGTGAATGTGAAGATGAACTGCTACCTCCTCTGTCTGCTCTCGCCCCGCAAAAGAATACGAGCGAGAAAGTCAGACCAATCAAAGCTGGTCGTCTGACTCATGCTACATGACGCTCATTAATTTTCATGCATCTCGCCCAGTTGCGCTGGGTGAAGATCTAATAGCCAGGCTCATCATTGCTAGCTGCTAGCCAATCAGAGTACAAGCGTTAGCTTCTGGTTGGAATATTCTAATGGAACTGTGCCAATGGAGCGTGAGCTTCCTGCCGGACCTTTCTATACCACGCTAGAATGCTTGAAACAAGGAACCCACCACGGCATTTATTACCACAAACAATGTTACAGAGGTAGAGTTGGGCAATAAATCGTCTTATATGACATCATGATATGAGGTAATTTCGTCTTTAGATTTTGGCATATCGTAAATATTGGCATAAGTTATTGTCTTTTCTGGTTTTAACATGCGCATACAGTAAAGTGATTTTCTGATTCTTACCAACTGGTTGTAACTGTACTATTATTTGCCTTACCACTTACTCATATATCCACGTTCCTGATGAAGTACTCATCACAATCTCTATCTGTAAATATATTACACATATTGTTGCCGTATTGCGTACAATGTTAGACCATTACCAACAAAGTAACGCCAAATACGTTGGGCCAGGGCACCTTTAAACTATGAGAAACTGATAATCATGAAACCACCAGAAGTAATCACCTGTAAGACATCATCCCTGAAACTCCACTGTTCAAAACCCAACATGAAGTCTCCCACTCCCGCTGAAGACTAACTCAACTCTAACCTAGCATATTTATTACGTGTTACAATCTCCAATGTTGCCCGAGCACTCTCATATTATGACAGAGTAGTAATCTACTCACTTCAGGGTTCCTGCAACTGAAGGTTTATTTTCTGATAACTAAAACCTCCAGCTGCCACAGCACGCTAACAGCACTCTCACCTTTTGAATAAAAAATAAAAAATAAAATAAGACTACTCGGCCGCACGGTGATTTCCAGGGCTTTTTATCACTCAGGAGCAGCTGCAATGCAGATCGGAGGGAGTATATCGAGGTGGAGCAGCGCTGCAGTGGCCTAAAGAACCCATTTTTACAAGCCCATTTACAAAACCACTTCAGCAGCACTGATTTCCAGGCTCTCTGTGGATGGGGGGCGGAAAAAACAACAGGCAGAACGCCCTGACACAGACACTCCTGTTTAAAATTGTACTCAAACCGCAATTACATCCTCCTTAAAAGAAGTTAAACTGTTACACTTTTTAAAAAAGCCCCTTGCCTGCCTGCCGCCCCCCCCCCCCCCAATACCCGTGCTAAACAATACGTGAGCATGACTAACCGTGCCTGAGCCGCTGCATTAACACAGCCCAAAATACAGTTGGCGTCATCAAATAAATGCTTGTTATTGCTCAAATTTGTTATGTTTATACGTAAAAACAAGAACTATTTCACCAGTCAATTGCTCTGTGAAAGGTCCATGGGCATGAAATGTCACTTAATGAGTTTATTAACATAAATGAGGTTCCCCCCAGCCTGCCTATGATCCCCCAGTGGCTAGACATGGTGAAAGGTGTAATCTTGCCCTGGTATCCTGCTCTGCCTTTAGAGAAAATTATCTGGATCTGGCCCCTTATGATGTCATAAGGGGCAAGGTTCCGCCCCTTTCTCGATTTTGCCCGGACGGAAGAAAATGGGCCCACCCTGAGAGACAGACATAAGAGAACAGTGGCAGCTGGTCAAGGCCACGCCCCACGCCTCCACCCTTAATTACCTCTTTATTGAGCCGCACCGATATTACAGCCAATATGGGCGTTTTTCAAGATTATTTGGTAGGCATTTATACAACCAATTAAAAAACTAAAAAAAAGTTTTTCTTTAAATATTTCATAACATTAGATTTATCAGCACTCGTTTTGTTGTGACAACTAAAAAAGTTAATTATCCTATTAGTTAGTGAGAACTCATAAATAACTGCCCAATAACTAATGTAAGGGAAATTTGTTTGTTTGTACGCATGTCGGATGTGAAAAAAATATGGCATATATATATCAGCGGATAGATCGGCAATCTCGGGTAGTTTTAAGAACAACAATACCGGACGCCCTTTAAAAATCCGTCTTAAATCGGTCGGCCTCTAACGTCCGTTTCGCCCGGCATTTATAAGTGTGCAATCGAATCTGCGATATTCGTTCCGTTACATACCGGTCACATTAGGAAACCATGTTGCAACCAGGTTCCAATACACAAACACTAGTGTTTCCAGCAAGCTGTTTTAAAAGAAAATTAAACTGCGATAACACCCAACAAAAATCAAAACAGACGGACACAGTAAGAGCAGCTGGTGAACGAAATCTTTCTGTTTCCCCCAGGATATGGTGGGAGACCACACCCTGAGCTAAACAAGGAGAGTGAATATTGGACAATGGCCTGCTGCTGTTGATGTCATGGCCCAATATATTGAAATAGAGACGTTGGTGGACAGTAAAGAGCTAAACGTCTAACGACAGTGTAGCTCTATCTGATCTAGATGCATGGTAGCTTCAACAACGGCACCGCTTAAACGAATAAATAGCCTACTTTATCTTTTCATGTTCCGGCAGCTGCATCTCTTCATCATCAGAAGAGGACGAAATAGTCAGAAGAATGAGGAGGTAATACAACGTCACTGTGCAGCGGAAGATATGTTTTTATCTAGTTGTTATCCCTACAATCCACGTCTTTTCTCCCCCCCCCTCCCCCTTCCTCCGGGTGTAGAAACACAGATCTAAAAAGATATGTCCATGCAGACTGGAGGGGTCTCCTCTGCAGTAGGAAATCAGAGTAATCCTCCCAGAGGGCAGCAGGAGATGACCAACGCAGTCAGTGATAAGAACGACACAGGCTCAAACGTACAGACATCACTGTCACAGAGAAAGAAGGAACCGCGACAGTCAGCTGTTCATTAAAGCTACGGTTTATGAACAACGTCCAGGATTAGGCGCACAAGACAAAAGAGCTATAGCGGTCATGGCGTTGTGTGTCGAAACCGTCACGTGTGGGAGTCAACCCTCCGGTGTATGCAGCCGCCACACAAAATGTAGGGATAGGTGTCCCTCAAAATATTATCGAACAATTACCAAATGAGAGTGACTCTTGATACCGGTTCACTAACACATACTTTTTTTGATACCACTTTCATGTAACAAATTAAAGTTAACAATATACCCCGAACAGCACAATCTGTGGTCTCTGTGTGTATGTATTTCTCTGCGACGTGTAGTGCTAAACAGCCAATCGCAAGCTCATTAGATCTTGGAGAACATGCTGCATGCTTATTGGCTAACTGAACGCTGATGAGATTTACTCCTTAGTGCAGCAACATATATCGGTGGGGCCCAATATTAATCGCCCAATATTAGGCTTTCCGGATCTATCTGTATCTCTTTACATTTATGATTGCCGATCTTTTTTTTTTTTCTAGTTAGTTTTTTAATTATCGAATTAGTAAAACATAATGGCCTTTGGATGACGGGATGAAGGTTGGTGATAATGGGTAAGTAGATTATTGCCATTAAGAGTACAGCCCCCCCCACTCAGATCACTGCTATTCTGCTATAATGGAGTGGGTATGGAAATTTTTAAGTGACACCACAAACCTTTGGACCGTACGGTATCTACATTAACCCATTATCCAAACCATTCATAATCGTAAATGTGCGTGTAATTTATATAGCGCTGTTTCCAGTCCTTAACAACTGCTCAAAGCGCTTTATAATCTACAGGAAACTTCACATTCATTCAATCATCCAAAGGCAATTATGTTTACTACTTCGTAATCATTTTAACAAACTAACTAGAAAACACAACCTGGCACACCATTGCAATTATGTCAGCACAACGTAATTACTGATTACGCCCTGGTTTCAAAAAACAATGTAACTGATCTCAGCTGGTATTCGTCTATATGGAGGGAATGGAAATTTTAAGTGACCCCAAACTTTTGACCGGTAGTGTATATTATATATATATATATATATATATATATATTCTCTTTTCTCTATCAATTCTTTTTTTTTTAATGGTCTGCTGAAATTATACTAAATGTGAAACGACGGTCAACATGTAAGGAGTTTTGGGTGTATGTTTGCGCACCGAGGGCGCTCTACAAGTCCCTGTTGGCAACACCTGATGTTTTTTTGTTCAAAGAGACGTTTAAGTGTCCTATCTTAAATTTGTTTTTTTATACATTTTTATTTTATCAAAACTTAATATAGTTTGATGTTCCTCCTTGTGTGACAATAAAACAATTTATTATAATATTTGTTTATATTGAGAAAATCAAATAACAAAAAAAAAACACTAGGGTTCGGGACATCTGTTCGTACGGTTCCGATGTTTTTTAATATAAATATATATCAGCCGATGAATATATCTGAATATTGGATTTTAAATAACCAAAAAAAATATTCGGTTCCACTTAAAAATCCTTTATCGTCGGGCTCCTACTACCTGTAGTGTTGAATGGTTTTAACGACGGGCCAACAAGATTACTTAAAATACTTACAGAAACTGCGCTGATGGCAGCAACCTGGCCATCCAGGCGTGTACGTCTGGAACGCATACTGCTTTGATTTTTATGTATTTTATTACTTCAGTTAAAGGTGCTCTAAGCAATGTCACACCGTGTTTGGGTTACTCATTTGTGGTGTCACATACCGCAAACGTGTGTTGAAGCCCCCCCCACAGAATGGGGGGAGGGGACCGGATAAGGAGGATGGGAGGGAGCTGTCGCGTTTGTTTGAAAACTACTTCAGGTGGACTACAGGATTAACATTTAAATTTCAAGACTTTTTAAGATTTGTTAATACCCAATTCTAAATGAAATTTACGACCAAATTACGAGTCGGAAATACTACAGTGGAAATATACAGGAATTTTCCAAGTAAAACCAAAATTAACAGTAGGTTAAAATGTACATAACTCGTGAGTTTAAGAACATGACTTAATGTGTGTAATCTGCAAGCAGTAACACACAAATGTAATTGCTGTCTAATATATTATTACAATATTTCAGAACATTTGGGTCCTTGAACAAATAGTTATACATCAAGTGAAATACATCAAGTGAATATTTAAAAAAACACGTCCTTTTGACAAAAAATATAATTCAAATGCCAATTCCAGCTGCTTTTAAAATGCAAAGACTATTATATGATTTTGTGCCTAACAGACACAGATAGAGAGACTCAGATGGAGGGTTGCAGTTGTGGAGAGGACTCATGGAGAGACATAGACAGCCAGTGTTAAGGAGTGGTTTTGCGGGTGTGGAATATGTGTGTGGTGTGTGTGTGTGTGTGTGTGTATCATATGTGTGTTTTTCAGCTCCAGTGACCAATTTTTGTTCAAGTTGTTGATGTTCTACTCTGAGCTTTTGTGATATACTTGAGAAACAATTCATATACTTATAATAAAAAAAAACAGTGGGCGGACTTTGCACTTGGAGAAAGCCTTCCACAAAGAGTGTCCGTACCTATTTATAAACGATATACGCACATGCAAGTCAGCTGTTTGATCTTTAGTTTTCTGGTTCAGTGTCTCAACATAATACAAACTCACCTCCATTTCGGACTTCTGTGAGAGGTCTTTTTTTTATATATGGCGCCATCCAAATTTAGTCCACTATCTGGTCTTGTCTTTTCCAGAGGAACTGACTGTCAAGCCTTGAATCTAGAAGCAATTGCGGAAACGTCCTCAGTCCCGTCATTTGACCTGTATGAATTGGTCTGTCACGGTACTCGCCCCCCCGTCACCTCGGTCATGACGTGGTTGGCGTAGTCCACAAACTGCTCGTAGCGTCAGCTGCGTTGTCTGCTGTAGATTGTCACGCATAACATTCTAGCGGTGTAGCGTTGACATGTTGTAGCGGTGGAGACAGAAACTAGCGATGGCGGGTTGCTGTCGTGCCTTTAACGTTCTCTGTTTTTCTTTGTACTGTGCGATTCCACCGCTCTGTATCACCATTGGCTCAAGTTTGAAAATCTTCCGCCACATAAACGGCAGTTCGCTTCATAACATTTTCAGCAACCGACCTTAACCGGGAGGATAACTCGTGTGTTTTCAAGCCACTTGTCACGAACTTCGCATTTCTCCATGTTCTAGACGGCTATCAACAATTACTGTATCACCTTGCATGCTTCTGAATTACGGAATCCCGCGAAATTACAATCTCACATGACTACGCCACGCAACCCCGCCACGAAGAAGCTTGATTTGGTGGGTGGTTAAGGTAGGCTAGCCGATTGGTCAGGGGATGGAATAGTACAAATGCGCTTATTTATCCACGGACAACGCAAGCGCAAAGCCATACCGGGAAAAGATATACACAAACATATTTTAAGACCTACCCGAATCGAATTTAAGACAATTTATGCTTTTTTAAGGCCTTAATTTTTAGCGACAGTGGATTTAAGACTTTTTAAAGACTTTTAAGGACCCCGCCACCCTTTATTTGAACGTCCCAACTCGCTTAGAGCAACCTTTAAGTTGGAGAGTGGTTGCATGTTTATTTAATTTGGCTGAAAATTTGGCATCCTGGTGCGCTTTTGTGCTGTTGCGGCTTACCCATTACTGACCTGCTCTACTCACTGCTGGTTAAATGAATGATTGCGACGGTGGTGTTCGCTTGGTTTTTTTTTTTTGTGACCGATTGCGGCAAAATCATCGCACTCAGGACAAGTTGTTTGAATTGAACGTACAAACCCGCGCTGCACAGAGGCGATCAACACGAGCCCATCAGCTTAAAATACGGTCTAGCTGAAGAACATTGAACCGGAAGTAGGGCTGCCATCTTATGGCCAAAATGATCTCAGATATTTTGATCAAAGTTTTGAGTGCGGATTATTCTCACGCATCTATTTGTTGATTTTAGCCAAAACTAGGTTATCGCACGTGCTATTTATAACTGCGAGAGGCGAGTGTGTGGTGACGCTAACTCACAGCGAGACGGCGGAATATTATGAAGGGGTCCAGCACGGGTCGCCCGTTTTCACCACGGCCGTGTTAGGAACGTCTGCTAACGTTCCTGTGCTGCATTTTGTAGAACTATGATATTCTCCCAATGGTCACATCTCTGGCACAGGTCCAGAGCTCAGTCTCCGCTGTTACTCTAACCACTGAAGTTAGTTGTCATCATAACCTTCTGTCGGTGTTCTTCGCAGTGCGGTCCGCGATAGCAGAGTTACCATGGAAACACGGTACAAACACCGGTTTGCCCCCTCATCTTAACAATATACACGTCTGTGTTAATAAAAAAATTAGAACGTAGTACAAATGTCGAAGTTTGACGGCGCTGTTGTGGGCCGTGGCGGAGTCAAGAGGAGCAGATCCCACACAGGCACGGCTTTACAGACGAAATGGTTCATGTAACGCAAATTAAACCCATACCAATATAAACAGTCATTGCAGCGGCATGCGAGGAAATTAGCACCGGTGCTGTCCTAGAGGAGCTAAACGACTAACAGACCTACTAGCTAATACGACGCTATTAGCTACACGCTACAGACTCTAACAACTAGCACGACTAGCCCACTGGTCCACCGCAG
>NC_045740.1:18248439-18248529 GCF_008692095.1 Etheostoma spectabile
CCGTGCCTGTGTGGGATCTCTCCTCTTACTCCGCGCCCGGCCACACAGCGCCGGTCCAAACTTCTGACATTTGTCTACAGTTCTAATTTT
>NC_045740.1:18248539-18248953 GCF_008692095.1 Etheostoma spectabile
AGCTGTATATTGTTAAGTATGAGGGGGCAAACCAGTGTTTGTACCAGTGTTTCCATGGTAACTCTGCTATCGCGACCGCCACGGCGAAAGAACACCGACAGAAGTTATGATGAACTAACTTCAGTGGTAGAGTAACAGCGTGAGACGGAGCTGCTGGACCTGTGACCAGAGATGTGACCCATTGGGAGAATATCAGAGTTCTAAAAATGCAGCACAGGAAGTTACCAGACGTTTCCAATAAACACGCCGTGGTGAAAACGGAGTTCGACCGTCTGGACCGTGCATAATGATTCCGCCGTCTCTCTGTGAGTAGCGTCCATCACACTCCCTCTCGCAGTTATAAATAGCCTACGTGACGATAACATTAGTTTTGGCTAAAATCAACAAATAATCGTGAGAATAATCGCAATCAAA
>NC_045740.1:18248963-18281855 GCF_008692095.1 Etheostoma spectabile
AAATAATCGTGATTATCATTTTGGCCATAATCGTGCAGCCCTACTTCCAGGTTCAATGTTCTTTAGCTAGACGTGTATTTTAAGGTCGATGGGCTCGTGTTGATCGCCTCTGTGGCAGCCGGAGTTGTACTGTTCAATTCAAACAACTTGTCCTGAACGTGCGAGTCAATTTTGCCGTCAATCGGTCACAAAAAAAAAAAAAACCAAGCAGAATACACACCGTCGCAATCATTCATTTAACCAGCATGTCAGTAGCAGCAGGTCAGGAAATGGGTAACCCAGGCAACAGCAGCAAAGCGCACACAGGATGCCAAATTTTTAAGCCAAATTAAATAAACATGCAACCACTCTCCAACTTAAAGGTGCTCTAAGCGATGTTGGGTGACGTTCAAAGTACAGGGTGGCCGCGGGTCCTTAAAAAGTCTTAAAAAGTCTTAAATCACGTTTCCTAAAATTAAGGCCTTAAAAAGCATTAAATTGTCTTAAATTCAGATCGGGTAGGTCTTAAATATGTTTGTGTATATCTTTTCCCGGTAGGCTTTGCGCTGCGTTGTCGTGGTAACATAAGCGCATTTGTACATGTCCTATCCCCTGACCAATCGGCTATCCTAACCTTAACCACTCCAACCAATCAAGCTTCTTCGGGGCGGGTGTTGGCGTGGCCGTAGTCAGTGGATTTGTAATTTCGCGGATTCGTAATTCAGAAGCATGCAGGTGATACAGTAATTGTTGATAGCCGTCTAGAAACCTGGAGAATGCAAGTTCGGAGTGGCTTGAAAACACGGTATCCTCGGTTGGTGGTGCCTGAAAATGCTTTGGCGACTGCGTTATGTGGCGGAAGATTTCACAACTTGGCCAATGGGGATCAGAGCGGTGGAATCGCACGTACAAAGCACAGAGCTACGTAAGGCACGCCCGCACCCCCGCCTCGCGTTTCTGCTCCACCGCTAGCAACATGTCAACGCTACACGCTAGATGTTATGCGGAAATCTACCGCCAACAACGCCAGCTGACCTACGAGCCGTTTGTGGCTCTACGCCACACTCGAGCCGAGGTGACGGGGGGGCTGGTACCGTGACAGACCACATTCATACAGGTTGCGGGCTGAGACGTGTTCCAAGCAGCTTCTGATTCAAGGCTTGTCACGTCATTTACCTCTGAAAAGACAAGACCAGTACGGGTACAATTTGGATTGGCGCCCTATAAAAAGACCTCCTCACAGAAGTCCAGAAATGAGGTGCGTTTGTAATTATGTTCGAGGCACTGAACCAGAAAACTAAAAGCAACCTGGACTTGCATGTGCGATTCGTTATATAGGTAGGACACTCTTTGGGAAGGCTTTCTCAAGTGCAAAGTCACTGTTTTGTTTATTATAGTATATGGATTGTTTTCCAAGTATATTCACAAAAGCTCAGGAGTAGACATCACACACTGAACAAAAATTGGTCCATGGGACCTGAAAACACACACATATAGATCACACCACACACACACACCCACACAATTCCCACACCGCACAAACACTCTTACACATGCTGCTCTACTGTCTCTCCATGAGTCCTCCACAACTGCAACCCATCCCTCTGGTCTCTCTCTCTGTGTCTGTTAGGCACAAAATCATATAAGAGTCTTTGCATTTAGCAGCTGGAATTGGCTTTAATTTATTTTTTGTTCAAAGGACAGTTGTTTTTTAATATACTTGATGTATTTCACTTGATGTTATAACTATTTGTTCAAGGGACCCAAATGTTCTGAAAATATTGTAAAATATAATTTAGGACAGCAATTACATTTTGTGTATGCTTTCAGATTACAACAAAGTCAATGTTCTTAACTCAACAGATTATTGTCATTTTACCTACTGTTAATTTTGTGTTTACTTGGAAAGATTATGTATATTTCCACTTAGTATTTCCATCGTAAATTTGTCTTAATTTCATTAGAATTGTATTAAAAAGTCTTAAAAGTCTTAAATTTAACTTGTTAATACCTGTAGCCACCCTGAAGTAGTTTTCAAACAAAACGAGACTAGCTTGCCCCTCCCTCCTCCTTATCCCGTTCCCCCCCCCCCTTCTGTGCTTCAAACAAGTTTGCGTAGTGACAACAAATGATGTAACCCAAACACGTGTGACATTGCTTAGAGCACCTTTTAACTGAAGTAATAAATACATAAATCAAAGCAGTATGCTTCCCCAGACGTACAAGCTCTGGATGCTCCAGGTTGCTGCCATCAGCAGTTTCTAAGTATTTTAAGTATCTGTTGGGCCTCGTCAGTTAAAACCCAATTTCAACACCTAAGTAGTAGAGCCCGACCGATTAAAGGATTTTTAAGGCTGGCACCGAATATTTGGTTATTTAAAAATCCAATATTCAGATATATATCGGCTGATATATATTTATATTTAAAAAAACATCCAGGAACGCGTTACGAGACAGATTTCCCTAACACTAGTTTTTTTTTTTTGTTATTTGAGTTCTCATTAAAACAATATATTATAATTTGTTTTATTGTCACAACAGAATGGAGGAACATCAAAATATATTAAAGTTTTGATAAATAAAAATGTATAAAAATACAAAATTTAAGATATGAAACTTAAAGTCTCTTTGAACAAAAACATCAGTGTTGCCAACAGGGACGTTGTAGAGCGCCCTCTGGTGGACAAACTATACAACGCCAAAACTCATTACATGGTTGACCGTCCGTTTTCACATTTTAAGTATTAATTTATCAGAACCATTTAAAAAAAAAAGAATTGAATAGAGAAAAGAGAATATAATATATATATATATATATATATATACACTACCGGTCAAAAGTTTGGGGTCACTTAGAAATTTCCATTGCCCTCCATTATAGACAGAATACCAGCTGAGATCAGTTACATTGTTTTTTAACCAGGGCAGTAATCAGATTACATTATGTGCTGACATAATTGCAAATAGGTTTGCCAGTGTTTTTCTAGTTAGTTTTTAAAATGATATCAGATTAGTAAACATAATGTGCCTTTGGATGATTGAATGAATGTGAATGTTTCCTGTAGATGTAAAAGCGCTTTGAGCAGTTGTTAAGACTGGAAAAGCGCTATATAAATACAGCACATTTACATTTACATGAATGGTTGGTGATAATGGGTAATGTAGATACACTACCGGTCCAAAGTTTGGGGTCACTTAAAAATTTCCATACCACTCCATTATAGACAGAATAGCAGCTGATCTGAGTGGGGGGGGCTGATCTTTAATGCAATATCTACATTACCCATTATCACCAACCATTCATCCAGTCATCCAAAGGCACATTATGTTTACTAATCTGAAATAATTTAAAAAACTAACTAGAAAAAAAAAAAAGATCGGCCATCATAAATGTAGATACAGATAGATCCGGAAATGCCTAATATTGGTCGATAATATTGGCCCACCGATATATCTGTCTGGCTGCACTAAGGAGTAAATCTCATCAGCGTCAGTTAGCCAATAAGCATGCAGCATGCTTCTACCAAGATCTAATGATGCTTGCGATTGGCTGTTTAGCACTACACGTCGCAGAGAAAACTACATTACACACAGAGACCAAAGATTTGTGCTGTTCTGGGTAATATTGTAACTTTTATTTGTTACATGAAATTGGTATCAAAAAAAGTATTGTTTAGGAACCGGTATCAAAGTCACTCTATTGGTATTGGTATCGATAATATTTGAGCGACACCTATCCCTAATTTTGTGTGCGGCTGCATACACCGGAGGGTGACTCCCACACCGTGACGGTTCGACACAAACGCATGACCCGCTATAGCTCTTGTTGCTGCCTTAATCCTGACGTTGTTCATACCGTAGCTTTAATGAACAGCTGACTGCGGTCCTCTCTTTCTCTGTGTACAGTGATGTCTGTACGTTTGAGCCTGTGTCAGCTTCTTATCAGCTGCTGCTGCTTGGTTCATCTCCTGCTGCCCTCTGGGAGGATTACTCTGATTCCTACTGCAGAGGAGACCCCTCCAGTCTGCATGGACATATCTTTTTTAGATCTGTGTTTTCTACCCGGAGGAAGGGGAGGGGGGGGGAGAAAAGACAGCTGATTTGTAGGGATACATAGATAAAAACATATCTCCGCTGCACAGAGACGTTGTATCGTACCTCCTCCAGTTCTTCTGACTATTTTCGTCCTCTTCTGATGATGAAGAGATGCAGATGCGAGAACATGAAAAGATAAAGTAGGCTATTTATTAGTTTAGCGGTGCCTTGTTGAAGCTACCATGCATCTAGATCAGAATGAGCTAACACTGTCAGGGTTAGATGTTTAAGTCTCTCTTACTGATCCACCAACGTGCTATTTCAATATATTGGCCAATGACATCAACCAGCAGCATGGCATTGTCCAATATTCACTCTCCTTTTTTAGCTCGGGTTTGGTCTCCACCATATCCTGGGGAAACAGAAGATTTTCTTCACCAGCTTGTCTCTTACTGTGTCCGTCTGTTTTGATTTTGTTGGGTTTATCGCAGTTAATTTTCTTTAAAACAGCTGCTGGAAACACTAGTGTTGTGTATTGAACCTGGTGCCAACATGGTTCCTAATTGACCGGTATGTACCGGACTGAATATCGCAGATTTCGATGCCACTTAAATGCCGGCGAAACGGACGTTAGAGGCCTGACCGATTTAAAGGATTTTTAAGGGCGATACGGATATTTGGTTATTTAAAACTCCGATATGCCGATATATCCGCTGATATAATATATATTTTTTCAAATCCAGACACGCGTTACAAAACAAACAAATTTCCCTTACATTAGTTATTTGCAGTTATTTGAGTTCTCACTAAACTAATATGATAATAACTTGTTTTATTGTCACAACAAAACAGAGTGCTGATAAATATAATGTTATGAATATTTAAAAGAAAAACTTTTTTTTATTTTTTTAAATTGGTTGTTATAAATGCCGATACCAATAGATCTGGAAACGCCCAATATTGGCTGATAATATCGGTCGGGCTCACTTAGAGGTAACTTAAGGTGGAGGCTGGGGGTGTGGCCTTGACCAGCTGCCACTTCTCTCTTATGTCTGTCTCTCATGGGTGGGCCAAATTTTCTGGCCGGGCAAATCTGAGAAAGGGGCGGTAACCTTGCCCCTTATGACCTCATAAGGGGCCAGATTCCAGATAATTTTCTCAAAGGCAGAGCAGGATACCCAGGGCACAGATTACACCTTTCACCATGTCTAGCCACTGGGGGATCATAGGCAGGCTGGGGGGAACTCATATTAATGTTAAATAAACTCATAAAGTGACATTTTCATGCCATGGGACCTTTCACAGCAATTGACTGGTGAAATAAGTTCTTGTTTTTACGTTATAAATACAAATTTGAGCAATAAACAAGCATTTATTTGATGACGCCAACTGTCATTTTGGGCTGTTAAGCATCGGCTCAGGCACCGGTTAGGCATGCCTCACGTATTGTTTTAGCACCGGTATTGGGGGGGGGGGGGGCAGGCAGGCAGGCAAGTGGCTTTTTTAAAAAGTGTAACAGTTTACTTCTTTTACTGGAGGAAGTGTAATGCGGTTTGAGACAATTTTAAACAGGAGTGTCTGTGTCCAGGGTCTTTCTGCCTGTCTGTTTTTCCGCCCCCATCCACAGAGAGCCTGTGAATCAGTGCTGCTGAAGTGTGGTTTTTAAATGGCTTGTAATAAATGGGTTCTTTAGGCGCTGCAGAGCTGCTCCACCTCGATATACTCCCTCCGATCTGCATTTGCAAGCTGCTCCTGAGCTGATAAAAAGCCCCTGGAATCACCTGCTGGGCCGAGTGAGTCTTATTTTATTTTTTATTTTTTTTATTCAAAAGGTGAGAGTGCTGTAGCGTAGCCTGTGGCAGCTGGAGGTTTTATGTTACAGAAAATAAACCTTCAGGTTGCAGGCAACCCTGAAGTGAGTGAGATTTACTTCTGTCCATAATTAATGAGAGTGCTCGGCAACATTGGAGATTGTAACACAGTAATTAAATATGCTAGTTTAGAGTTGAGTTAGTCTCTCAGCGGGAGGTGGGAGACTCATGTTTGGGTTTTTAACAGGGGAGTTTCAGGGGATGATGTCTACAGGTTGATTACTTCTTGGTTTCATGATTATCAGTTTCTCAGTAGTTTTAAAGGTGCCCTGCCACACGTATTTCGTTACTTTGTGGTAATGTCTAAAGTTACCGCAATACGGCAACAATATTGTAATATATTTACATGATGAGATTTGTGATGAGTAATCATCAGGAACGTGGATATTATGAGTAAGTGGGTAAAGGCAAATAATAGTACAGTTACAACAGTCTGGTAAGATCAGAAAATCACTTTACTGTAATGCAGCCTTTAAAACCAGGAAAAGACAATAATTATGCCATATTACGATATCCAAAATCAAAGACGAAATCTAGCCTCATATCATGATGTCAATATAAGAACGATTTATTGCCCAACTCTACTCTGTAACATTGTTTGTGGTAAAAATGCCGTGGTTGCCTTGTTTCAAGCCATTCTAGCGTGGTATAGAAAGGCTGCAGGAAGACTCAGCTCCATTTGGGCCAGTTCTCATTAATATTCAACCAGCTAAACTGCTTGACTCTGATTGGCTAGCAGCTAGCCAATGATAGCCTGGCTATTAGCATCCTTCACCCAGCGCAACTGGGCGAGCTCATGAAAATTAATGAGCTCAGGTAGCATGACGTCAGACTGACCAGCTGTTGTGATTGGTCTGATTTCTCCTCTTATTTCTTTTCGGTGGCTAGAGCAGACAGAGGAGGTAGCAGTTCATCTTCACATTCACCACATAACACACACACACACACACACACACACACACACACACACACACACACACACACACACACACACACACACACACACACACACACACACACACACACATATATATATATAGACCTAACATATCTAAAAGAAAATGCAAATAAAACAGATTTGTGTGGCAGGGCACCTTTTAATGGATTTTCAATCTGTCAAACTGTTTGGCTTCTTAAGCTGATTTGTTTTTTCTGACCATTTCTGAGATGTAAAATAGGTTTTAAAGCGCTGCGATGCTCTCCCTTCTCTTCATTGAAGCCTCTGTGTTTACAGGCTGGTGGTGATGCCATATGTGCTGCAGGTGCCCAAAAAAAATCCATGTTTGGTACTGCAGCGATATTAGGCATTACCCGATCTATAGGTACCAACATTTATATGGCCGATTTTAAATTTTGTTTTAAATAAATATTCGTTCATCAAAATCATTTTATACTGACAAATGATTCTGATAAATGAATATTTAAAAATTAAAAACGGACTGTCAACCATGTTATGAGTGATGGCGTTACATAGTTTGTCCACCAGAGGGCGCTCTACAACGTCCCTGTTGGCAACACTGATTTTTTTTTGTTAATGCGTTTTTGTTCAAATGACTTTAAGTTTCATATCTTAAGTTTGTATTTTTACACATTTAATTTATCAGAACTTTAATATATTTTGATGTTCCTCTGTTTTGTTGTGACAATAAAACTAATTATTATATTATTTTAGTGAGAACTCATAAATACAAATAACTAATGTTAGGGAAATCATTTTGTTTTGTAACACGTTTCTGGCTTAAAAAAATATAAATATATACATATTTCATTAAAAATGTATCGGCATATCAGATTTTTTTTAAATAAGCACATATTCGTGTCGGTATCGACCATACAATATTTTATTTTTGTACTTTTTTTTACTTTATTGGTCGGGCTCCATTTGGTACTACCAATCAGTTTTGTTTTGTCATGGTTTATGTGTGCAATAAACACTCCACGCGTGGCAGACCCTCTGTAATGTAACATCTAAAGTCCTCCCAGCCCAATTGTCATGCTCTCTGCACTGAGCTGGTGCTTGGAGGTCCATCCTCTGTCCCTCTCAGCCTCCTCCATGAGCGATGTTGTTGGGATGAACTTGAGTTCACCTCCGAGTTAATGTCCCGGAGCAGCTGAGCGGTGCGTTTCGGTGACGCTCGGAGGAGCAGGACGGCCGCCGTCTGCTCAGGGTGGCCCGGCTGATATTTGGCAGGGATCAGCTGCTGTCCCACCGCGGGGATCAGCCGACGTGGTCTCTGAAATATAGCTGCAGTGGGATGGAGGGACAGCTCAGACCGTGGTACGGTTCATTAACTGAAGCTGAACTGACAAACAAACCAGCTCTTGAGGCTGCAGGTCAGCTCAGTGGAGATCAGTGGAGATAAGGTGTGGAGATTTTATATCACAGGTGGTTGTTTTCTTTTGTCACATCACCAGCAGGATGCGGAGTGCCGGAAGAGCTACTGGCTCCATCAGTATTTTTCGTCAAAGTAAAGCAACATTTGAAATGCAACTAAAGATTATTTGCATTGTTAATTAATCTGTCAGCTATTTTCTTGATTCATCTGTTAGTTGTTTGGTCTATAAAAGGCCAGAAAATTGTAAAATACGGATCAGTATTTTTCCCAAAAACCCAACATGACGTCCTCAAATGTCTTGTTTTGTCCAAAACTCAAAAGAGATTCAGTTTAATATCAGAGGAGTAAAGGAACCAGACAATAATCACATTTAAGAAGCTGGAACCAGAGAATTTTTACAACCTATTAATCAATGATCAAAATAGTTGGCGATTAGTTTAATAGTTGACAATGACAACTAACTGAGTTGTCTTTTTCTAATTTGAAAGATGTCTTTGAATGATAACCTAAATGTTACTTAACACAGACGGATACACAGTCTCTTGGAGGATTTAAGGAGACTACAGGTGGAAATTATGGGATGCAGTCCACGTTAGGGTTGTGTTCTGATAGGCAACATAACTGGATTCCCTAAACTCTTAGGTAATGAATCTTTTATTGCATCGGTGTTTTGTCTTTTTTTATTAGAACATGAATTGAAATGCATGCATTATTTTTTGAATCATCCCCAGTCCATCTCAACACTTTCACTTTCAGTAGCTTACATTTAATACAGTACTTGGCTACTGCGTCAAACTGCGCCCCCCAAAAACGAGGTTTCAGGAAAAATTGATTAACTTGTTGTCCCTCGGGGGACAGAAAGTGAGCACCAAATTCCCCTGTTGGCAGGTAAGGTCTTATCGGCCAACAGGGGAATTTGGTGCTCACACAATATGTTAAATGCCTTTTTATGAGACTAATATCAAATCACATGTCTTCCTATGCTCTTCTCAATCATATGCTGGCTCCGGGCGCCCGGATAGCTCAGTTGGTAGAGCGTGCGCCCATATATAGAGGTTTACTCCTTGACTCAGCAGACCCTAGTTTGACGCCGGATGGGGCCCTTTGCTGTATTCCCCTCTTTCTCCCCTTTCATGTCTTCATATGTCTTGTCAAATAAAGGCCTATAACGCCCCAAAAAATCTTTAAAAAAAACCCAACAATTAAAAAAACTCTTATGCTGGCTTCCTAAATTGGCCCTCAGTCATCTAAAACTTGGCAAGCACTGGCCTAAAGTGAGAAAGTTCTTAAAATGACTGACCAGATACTTGATGTCAGCCTCAGGTAAAAAAAAAATTGTGTAACTCCTGTGTGCACCCACTGGAAAAAGTAATTCTAATGCCACTGTCGCAGTGATGTGGTGATGTAATTCTGAGTGTGTGTGTGTGTCGTGTGTGTGTGTGTGGTGTGTGGTGGTGTGTGTGTGTGTGTGTGGTGTGTGTGTGTGTGTGTGTGTGTGTGTGTGTGTGTGTGTGTGTGGGTGTGTGTGTGTGTGTGTGTGTGTGGTGTGTGTGAGCTTTGTGAGCTTTGTGATGTATTTGGGGTTCAGACAGACTGACCGAGTGACTTGTAGCATCGGCAGGTCAGATCCCTCAGAGCAGCTCTGAGGCTGCCCGTGGCCCCGGGCTCCTCCCCTCCGGTCTAAATCAAAGAGGTTTATTTGATTTTATTTTTATTCCTGGCTGGGTTTTCTGCCTGACTGAGCGCCTGACTGCACGGCCGAGTGAACCGCTCTCTGTACCTCGCAGGCTGTTCCCGCTCTGCCGTCCTCAGTCGACGACGTACCACGAGGGACTCTCCGGTCAAATCTGCCAGAAATCAAACTAACAAGCTCTGACAGGAAGCAACGTGCTACCTGCTGGGAACAAAGCCAACACTTTTCTAGGGTCCTCTCTGAAACGCCTCGCAGACTTTAACCCCCCCCCCCCGCTGTGCTGTCGACATGGATCCGGTGGTTCCTGTCAGAGGGTTTATCCTGGTAATGAGTCGTCTGTGGTGGAGGACAGTCGGACTGGACTTAAAAACCAAAGACCTTTTAAAACCAGAGATCACTGGTTGGCTGTGTCCTGTCTTATTAGACGGACGACAGATTGAAGCGTGAAACCACTGACATTCATTTCTGTCCAAACCAGACTGAAACTGACTGGAACATTTTTTTTTTTTTTTTTTTTGATGAACCATCAGTGACACTATTTTTCACAAACCTAGCATTAAAGCAGAGACTGAACTCTAACCCAAACTCACCCTGTTTGTTGGTGCAGAAACTCGGGCTGCTCGATTTGATGAGAAAAATCATAATTGCGATTGTTTCTGATCAAGTTTGAAATCAAGATTATTATTTAACACGATTACTCATTGACTTTCGGACAGATGCATTTATATTTACGGTGAAACAAATCAACAGTGAAATGTGAAATCTCCCTCAATACTAATCCCGTCAACCTGTTGATTGAATTCCCCTTCAGAACACAAGACAAAGTAAGAGTTTACTTGACAAATGTAACGTCTAAAATAAAATAAAAATTCTCGATTACGTTGCTTTTGTGATCGTCAGGAGCCAAAATCCTAATTGCGATTTGAAATTCCATTAATTGCACTGCCCTTGCTGAAATGCACCTTCTCTCCGTGTCCCTCAGGTGACGCCATGCCTGTCCGTGTGTTGTCGGAGGGGGCGGGGCCAGGCGCCCAGGTACCAGCCCACCTGACCAGGATCCCCATCTCCCTCATCACCACCAGCACCGACTGCTCCAACAAAACAGTCAAGGTTGGTTTGCAGCAGAGAGTCTTTTTCATTTTGACACAATTATAAGATTGTCACCACATGTTTACTAGTTTCTTTTTCTTTTTTTTTTTTTTCTTTTTTTTACGGGGATATCTTTATCAAAAACCAAAGCAGGAAAGTAATCCAGCGTCTGTCCCGCAGCTCATTTTCACTGCTCAGCTTCCTGACGTGGCTTTGATCCGCAGACGGGCCCTCAGGGAAATTCTGCAGCGCGTGGTTGAGACCTAAATGCTTTTCAGGTCGTCTCTAAGGAAAATGTTTTCTTTATTTCTCCAAGGGGAAAGTGGTTCAGAAATGCCCGCTGGTGTCGTTGGCGTCTGACAACGTCATCCTGAAGACTGTCATCCAAGGTAACGCTCAAGCGTGTTTGTCTCTGTGTATTTCAGCTGTCCATTTTGAAGCTGGGTTAGGTCAAAGCCGCCGGGTTCTGTGTGTTATGAACCAGATCCCAGAGCAGGTTGGTACAGAAGGAAAGAGCGAGTTGAGTGCTGTTGTTGTATTTTTCAAAGGGCAGTGTCACTACAAGGAAGCAAACCAGTTCCCTGTCAGTTACAGAGGGAATCATCTTTTTGTGGGGGTAGAAGTTTTAATGGAAGATTTTTAGAAAAAAGGAAACCCATTGAAATTATAGCATAAAACCTTATAGACTCAAAAATATGGGTGTCACGTCGTTGACCCATTTACAGATATATCTGGCAACCTGGCCTGGCTGTCTAACTGGACACTTGATAACGACACACAGGTCAAAACAGAAATTTCAAAAGAGAGAACATACTGGCATTAACATTGTTGTCAGAAAAGATAGTATTTCAACTTAGCATATTTTCTTAATATCTGGTGATGCGTTGGGGTCATTTTTGGATTTATAACAGTAATTCTAAGACATATTGGACCTTTTAAATCCCGAACAGGGTTATTAATACAACTTGATGGTATCTAAAAGCGTAGGCATTTATGTTCGTTCAAAGGTCAGCACTGGAAAGGTTTTTGTTGTTGTTGGTCAACGATGATAATTCAGAAGTCATTTAAAAGTTCACCGAAGGTTAGATTGTGTAGAGCAGGATTATAAGAGCTTGTACTGGAAAACAGGACTGAACCAGACAGTAAATGTACTTTAAAAACTAAGAGGTAACAATTTACTTGAGGGTCTCTACATAAGAGGGACGTGACACTGTCATGAACACAGACGGATGAACCCTAACCATACCCATAACTTTTCATGACATGTACTAAAAGAAGCTTTATGTTTATGACACGTTCATATCTCTTATGTAGATACCACCCAGTAAAGTGTAACCAAGTAAGATCCCAAAGCTGAGCACTGTAGCACTGAGGAGGTGATGGTGTGTTACACTGTGTAAATGTGGGCCTCTACAGACTGTATGTGTGTGTGTGTGTTAAGCCATCTGGATTGTAGAAGCAGACGGAGGCCAGTGTGTGTGGGTGTGTGGTGTGTGGTGTGTGTTATTGTCTGTGGCCTCTTATAGTGGCGGGGTACATGCTTTTATTAATTTAAAATTCTGCTACCTTGTCTGTGGATAGATCCTAAAATGGATCTGCCCCGCTGGTTGACGTAGTTAGGTTTAGGCGTAGGGAGTAGGGAATGGTTAGGGTAAGAATACCAGGGAAAGACAATAGGAGGCAGAAGAAGGCGGGCCATGAGGCACGTGCTTTGACGTCAACACGTCTAGCGGATCCAATCTAACATCTACCCTGTATGTGTCTCCAGTTGAAGGATGAGCAGCTCCACCTCTCCTGTATCGTTGGATTATAGAGAGTTTTGGTATGAACTGTCATCCAACAGGCCAAATAGTTCCACTTTACTCAAGGTCAAAAAAAAATTAATGACACGATATAATAGTGTTATGACAGTTTAATGAAATGTTAACACACATAAAGCAAAATAGTTTTTTTTCAAGTTTGATATTTGGGCCTGGTATGACATGTTTTTGACAGGTTACGTAGAGATTGTTGTCTCGGTTATCGTCACGTTGTCATAACACACACATCTCAAACAATGCCAACTTTTCATTAAAAGTGTCCCAATTTACAGAACAACACTTAACAACAACGGTCATGAACATGCACAAAGACTTGTGTATGTTCATGACATGTCAGTCTCATGCACACCCCTCTCAAATACAGTGTTACGACATGTTCCGCGTGTGTTTCGCAGAAGAAGAAGATTCTCCGCCGAACTCCTCGTCCCTCAACCCGTCCATCAACGTCATCCTGTTCGGAGAGCTGGCCAAGGACTTCAATCAAACTGTCAATCAAGGGGTAGGTTCACTCAATCATCAAGATGTGATGTTTGGACAGAAACATATGTAAAGGTACAGCAGTTATTGTGGATGTTTCTCATGAACCATGTTACTAGATAAAAAGGATAGAAATATATAAACAACATCTACCACATTATGAGTACCACAGATAACTCCTTAATGTTTCTGGACTGTCTTGGACTGAAGAAGTGCAAACGTTTTTTGCAACTCCTTCTAAAAAGAGACTTTTCATCATTCATGAATCGTGCATCACGGGAATCTATATTTAGTGTGTGTAGACACGCTGCTGCGATGGAGTGTGGATGGCGCTGATGTCTGGCTGCTAAATCTAATTTGCAGTTTATTTTCTGATTCTTGTTCTTTCCTTTTTGTCAGTGTGAGTGAGTCACACAGCCCGCTCAAATATTAATTATTTATTTATTTATTTTTCCTCTTCGCCTTCCTTGACAACTCTAACTTGTCTTTGATGTCCTATGATCTTTGCACAGAGGCCAACAAAAATCAGTAGGTCATGCGGTTCAGTTCCGACGGAGTAGACTGCCGCCTTTTAAAAAGCCATCAAAATAGTTAGTTTTTTAATTTAGCTTCAATGATGCATCCGCTTTGTCCTGCTAAAAGGTCCCATGACATGGTGCTCTTTGGATGCTGTATAGACCTTAGTGGTCCCTAATACTGTATCTGAAGTCCTAGGTTATATAGACCTTAGTGGTCCCTAATACTGTATCTGAAGTCTCTTTTTATAGACCTTAGTGGTCCCTAATACTGTATCTGAAGTCTCTTTATATAGACCTTAGTGGTCCCTAATACTGTATCTGAAGTCTCTTTTATATAGACTTAGTGGTCCCTAATACTGTATCTGAAGCTCTTTATATAGACCTTAGTGGTCCTAATACTGTATCTGAAGTCTCTTTATATAGACCTTAGTGGTCCCTAATACTGTATCTGAAGTCTCTTTTATAGACCTTAGTGGTCCTAATACTGTATCTGAAGTCTTTTATATAGACCTTAGTGGTCCTAATACTGTTATATGAAGTCTCTTTTATATAGACCTTAGTGGTCCCCTACTACTGTATCTGAAGTCTTTTTCCCAAATCTCAGCCTTGGTGCAGAATTGAAGCCACTAGAGCCAGTCCCACAATGAGCTCTGGGCGGGCAAAGCAGAGAAATGGGAGGTAACCTTGCCCCTTATGACCTCATAAGGAACAAGAAACTGCCGTTTTAGAAAAACCTTTGTGTTTCTCTGTAGTCTTTAATTTTTGTTCACTCTGCATAATAATTTGAAGCAAATTTATAAAACTATATGGAATAAAATTTAATTTTACCAAATGAGAAATAAGAATATGATGATGATGATTATGATAATTACTTTAATGGCTTTATCGCTGCATCTGTAAATTCAGATTCTTCATGTAAGACAAAGGCTAATTTTCCTCTAAATAAACATGTTGGTATACTTTTCACTTTAAATGTAAATGAGAATTTGTATTTGTATTTTTTTTTCTTGGTTTTCCATTGTTGCGGTTGAGCTTGGGCTCGTACTGAAACATCTGGCTCTGAATACTCGTCACTCTGCTGGGAATAACACGTGATTTACTACATTTAATATATTCAACAGATTTATGTCAGTTGTCGTTGTGAAACAGAGGAGTTTGGAGACGTTGCTCGGTCCTTAAAGCCTCTGAATGAAGAACAGTGTGAAATCCTTTTTTCTAATATTATAATATAATATTAAATATTCATGAGAGATCGTATTATGCTATTTTCATAAAGAAAAAAAACCAAAACAGGCTTGGCTAGTTGGAAGGCTGTCTGTGGAAATTGCATCTTTCTGCATCATAAAGCCTGTGATGTGAATAAGATAGTGTGTGATGTGTGATGTGTGTGTGATGTGTGATGTGTGATGTGTGTGTTGTTGTGTTGATGAGTAGGACATTACTCTGTAGGATGAGATGAATTCATTCTCTGATGCTGTGGTTGGAAGAAGTGTTTGCTGAGCTGTGTTGAGCCTCTGATGGTTGGAAGTAACTCAATATCCTGGGCTTTGAATAGATAAATGGGGAAGAGTGTATACATGCAGTTGATCCAGACATTAATACAAATACTTTATTGGGGGGTATTTTTGGGCCTTTATTGGATCGGACAGGTTAGACATGAGAGGAGAGAGAGAGAGAGAGAGACATGCAGCCGCTGAGATGAGGACTTAGCCTCTGTAAATGGGCGCACGTTCTACCTGGTGAGCTACCCAGGCGCCCAAGTACTGTACTTTAGTCCAATTTTGTACTTTACTATTTTACTTTCATGCTACTTTCTACTTCCACTCCAACAAACGTCTCAATCTGATTAATAATATGAAATATAATTAAATATATACGACGATGGATTGCAGATTAATTTACAACTTTATTGATCCCCGGGGATAGATACATGTATATAAGTAATTAAAATGAGCTCCACCGTTAGCAGCTGCAACGTTAAAGTGATGAATATATTAATGCGTTCATGATTGTATTTCAGTAATTTAATATACACATTTCTAATTTACTGCACAATAAATAATCTTGGTACTTTTAAGTAAATTTTGATCGTCAAACTTTTGTACTTTCACTTAAGTAACATTTTGAATGTAGGACTTGTAACACAGTTGTACTGTTTCTTTTACTTAAGTACAATATTTAAGTACTTCTTCCCCCTCTGCCCAAACCACTCTAAACCATTTGATTCCTATGTTGATATATGTAGACATGGACAATAATGGACAAAACTACAAAAATAAAACCAAAGTCGCCATAAACCGGATTTACCCTTTAACGTTAAAGTTATAATGCTTGAGATTTCATGAAATAAAACAGTTTTTTGGTACAATTATGATATATGTTTTCCTACCAGTGTATTTACATTCAGCAATCACCCGTCTATATAACAGTTTTCTGTCAGTGGCAGTGTCTGCCAGCCCTGGGCTGGATTCAAGTTGGTTTGCACATAAAGGCTTTTAAACAATGCATGCATGTAATCCGACGTTTCTTTCATCTCATTAAAATCCGCCTCACTGTTTACATCTTTACAGCCAAATCACAGCTATATTAAGTGACCGCTTATGCTTTCTACCGCTGCTTCATATTAAAAGTTTTCAACTGGCTTTTTTTTAGGGATCTCCCGATCGGATTGGAGTCGATATGGGCTTTTTTTTTTTTTTTTGTACTGATCGGGGAATTGGCTGGTTTTGCTTTGCCAATCCCTTCCTCCACAGTGCTGCGGAGGAGGGTCTGGCTAGTCCACACAGCATTCCAAGATGGGAAAAAAATCTTGCTCTGGTTTATTGGCATTTCTTTAAACCAGTCACAATCGTCTTGAGCGCCGGACAGAGCCCCGGTTCCGCTGCTAAACAGCCTCGGGAAGGAACTCGTTTTGTTGGAACATGTGTACGTTCAAAAGTATTTTTAGTCGTGCAACATAAAACTCAGATTGGACAGATAGTCTAGCTAGCTGTTATGGATTTACCTGCAGGAGACCTGAGGACCAGGTAACCATAGCCCAGATTGGGACAGATAGTCTAGCTAGCTGTCGGATTTACCTGCAGATCTGAGGACCAGGTAACCATAGTCCTCAGATTGGACAGATAGTCTAGCTAGCTGTCTGGATTTACCCTGCAGAGACCGAGGACAGGTAACCATAGTCCTCAGATTGGACAGATAGTCTAGCTAGCTGTCTGGATTACCCTGCAGAGATCTGAGGACCAGGTAACCATTAGGTCATCAGAGGCGGAACAGAAGAGTCTGAGCTAGCTGTCTGGATTTACCCTGCAGAGATATGAGGACCAGGTAACCACAGTCCTCATAAGTCCACCGGACGTTAGAACGCCACAGTGTTTCCTCAATGTTGGTGGCGATCTGCCACGGTAAAATTCCTGCCGACATGGTATCAGAAATAGGGCAGACGCACACCAGGGTTTCCACTATGTACACCGCGCACTGCCGCTCCTTCAGCTGTTAATGAGTCGTAATTACACGACTGTGCAGCAAGGTCTGCTCTACTGAGCTCAATGCAAAACTGTCATCCGCTTAATGTTAGCTACTGTTTTAGAAGTGTTTTCCAGGTTAGTGGGGGGTGCATACCGCTCAAAACCACCTTGAAAAACGGAGCTAGTGATGTTCACTTAGTGTTTGTTGTTAAACTGTGAGTAAAATGAGCGGTGACGTTAAATCACCGGTTTGAGGTAACCTCCCTACGGTACCGTCTATTTGCTGGATGTTTTCAAGGTAACGGTCGGTAGCTAACATTAGCAGATAAGCTTATTGACAGCAACGTTGTTGTTCATATTTCGGCCCAATGTTTCTGACCGTAGGGGTCATACTGACTGAAAGTGTGATGTGAGATGCTAAAACGAAACCACACGCTGTTTACAGGTAACATTACTTTTTGATGTTCAACACCCCCCCAATATATACACAATATAATTGCGATTTTAAACATATTGCAATATTCTGCAATACATTGTAATGTTATTTATTCCCAATTTCAAATCATGTCTCCAAAAGGAAACTTTGTCAACATCTGTTTTATCTAAAAAGAAACATTTCTCTTTTTGTTTATCTCACTTTAATTTTATTTCTGCACAATGGGATTATCAAGCAGACAAACTGACCAAATGTGTATCAATACAGTATTGCAACAGAAAATATCGCGATACAATGCTGTATCGTTATTTTTATATTTTATTTTTTCTCCCACCCTTAGGCAAGTATAAGTATCGGATCGGGACTCGGTATCAGCAGATATGAAATATTTAAAGAATCGGATCAGGACTTCCCAAGCTTTTATTGTGAAGCAGCCACAGGAAACTCCTCTCTTTGTTCTGACAAAGTAGATGTTTGCTGCTGACATCTGGGACTTGGTATTAAACAACACTTGCTGTCAGCACATCAACCAGGACTGAAAGGTTACGGATTACAACTTTAGCGTGTGCCTCAAAGAATGGATGATCCATGAATCATTCGTGTATCAGAGCTCTGGTGTGACAGTTCACCTCCTGCAACTCCTTTGAACTTTACAAACAGTGACTCTGAATCAGGGTTTACTTTGAGTCCACTCTAATACTGTCACATGGGATCTTGTTGACTGAGCTCTTATTTTTTTATTTTTTTATTTTTTTTTTACCTGGACGGGGGGGACAGGGAACACATCAGGGATAATCGTCCCGTCAGCCGCATCTCACAGTTTGTGGCTTCACCCTCGGTGGCATCCTGATAGAAGTCAAAGCGCCGCAAAGCTGGTTGAAGGCAGGAAGTCATCACAGCCTGAGCCGCTGCGCCAGGCTGGAGATCACAGACGTTTTGTCAGGCCGCGTGTCTCCGTAACATGATTATTTAGACTATCTGCTGTCCCTTTTGTCAGCCTCAAGCGCAGACTTTAAAACCCGTCTCGGGGGCAGCTGACACACACCTAACAAAAGACAATCTCCACTTTTCACACCAGCTTATCTTCGGCGGCTTGTTGTGCCGTCTTACTTAACGTCTCCGAGGATGCAACATCTGCTTCAATCTGTTCTCCCTCCGGGAAGAGGGATGCATATTTATCCCTCTTTGCTCTCCCTTTTTAATTCCTGGTTTCTCTGCTTGTTTGTCTTGTGTTGTTCTGCAGGATGTGGTTGCGGCCTCTGGCTTCACGGTGGGCAAATCTCCCACAGTTCATAAGGACAAGCTGCATCCCTGTAACCTGCTGCTGTCGGGAGACAACGCCTACATCTATGTGAGTGTGACTGAGAGTGTGAATGTGTTGTTTTTTTATAGGGGATGCATTATGTAATTGTTAGTCCTCACAAATATAAAAGTAAATGGAGGTCCCCTCTCTTAGATACAGACATCTCTTAGGGATTCAAGTCCCCTCTTGGCATTTTCTTTAAAAAACATAAAACATCCTATTTTCAGTAATATTATAAAAAAGTAAATGTTCTTTTTTATTTTTGTAGCTTTTTAAATGACCAGACACTTGGTCGGTGTAGCCTGGTAATCCCCTGTTGGTAACATGTGTGCGAGCGTGCATGCGAGCATGAATTGAGTCTGCAGGCTGTAACAGTCTGTTAGACCATGAGATCTTGGGCAGGAGCTGTAAATTGAACACGACTCTGCGTCAGACTGACCCAATAACAGCGACAACAAGTCGGTTTACCTGCCCATGAATCTCACATCCTTCTCATCTTTCGCCTGCAGGCTCAGGCGTCACTACATTAACAACGCAACAAGGTTCCTCAGATTTACAACCACCATTATTTGACTGACCAATGTCAATTACATTTTTTTCTTGATTAATCAATCTGGTCTACAAAATGTCAAAAAATGTTAAGAAATACGATGCACACACCAGCGCATCAGTATAAACTTCAGGCTGCTTACGTAGGCCACGGTGAAAACATTGCGGGGAGCCACCGCAGAACCTTAACGTCTCCCCTCTGTCTTCATCCTTCAGGTGACCCCCCCGCTTCCCGATCCCAGATCCCCGCCGGCCGCCAAGAGGAGCTCTGCGCTCTCCGCTGAGGTCAGAGTCAGATTCTTGGTTAGCTGGAGAGGCTGCTGGGGTGTAGTGGGGGTCTTGTATCTGTCAGGATGCTTCATGTCAGATGCCGGCTGGTTCAGGGTCACCTCGACTGGATCAGGGTCACCTCGACTGGATCAGGGTCACCTCGACTGGATCAGGGTCTTGGCAGACCCCTGTGTGTCTGTGGTGGTGGTCGTTATGGAGAGGAGGATTGTCAGCTTGATACAGTCTTGATATAGTCTTTTATATCTTCAATAACCGCTTTGAGCAACCCATGGCTTCAAACTTGTAGAAATCAGTGCAGTTAATTTTCCTCACGGTCCGTCCCGCTCCGTAGACGTGTCATCGGCAGGATGCACAGAGTTGATATATTTTTCTTCTTAGTCTTTAGAAGACCCTTCCTCCTCACATTCTCTAGTAGTGTGTAACCCGTCAAATCAAGGAGGACACCGAGGAGTCAAAAAAACATGGACTCTTCAGATGAGGTAATTATCTTGTAATTTGGATGTCCTCTTCGACTCCAGAGCAGAACGCTGCTGTTGGATTTCTCATCACGCACGAAAGTCACAATGTTCTGAACGTAGCCATACTGAGAAATCCAGAGAGAGATGTGTGGAGCTGAGAGTCTTAATTAGCTTTGTAGCAACTCATTTGGCTTGAATGTGACGGGCGTTCATTATTATAAAATAGTAGCTTTAAAATTGCTGAAAATGTTTTCAGTGACACCTTTAAGTGTACAGTTGAGTTGTAATTTCAGAAAGCTTTTTGATAAGTACGCCATTTTGTATTTTTTTTCCAGACAAAGCACCGCTACAAATCACGTGCACATTCTTCAATGAATCTTGAGTAAAGTTGGAAAAATAATATAATGTCAGACTTTCATGATCAAAGCCGAGACAGAGACATCTGCAGAGACACAAGAAGACGGATACGGAAGTCAGCTGAACTCTGGCTAGAGATATAATACTGTAGTAAAGCATAGACACATGTTGTTTTATCACCTCAGGAAATGTATTCTATATAAGCCAGTTGCAGATCACGTAACGGTGAGGTGAAGCTGTGATTAATATTTTTAGGAGAGAACACATTAACGGCCACAACGGACAGAAAAACACTCGCAGAATAAGTAAGAGATAAGAGTAAGAGATTTTAACAAGCCTGTGATCAAGGTTTAGAAGCTGATTCTAAGCCTTTTGAGTCTGATCTGCAGTGTAGAACAAATGCTGGTAAAAATACATTTTGGACAGACAGACTGCCTCTTTGATTTTCTCTTTTTATGAGTGTATGCTCATTTTTCAGATCTTCAGATTATTCTCCCCTGCAAGTTACATCTGTCTGAGTAAAAAAGTTAAAAGAGACGGAGGAAGCTGGAAACTTATCTTGTGCTCTGCAGTCGTTTCCTAACTAAGGTGTTTGAAACATCAGCTGTGCCCTTAGTTTTAGCCTTTATCACAGTCTGCAGTGATGACACAGTGAGGTGATGATGAGGTCTAAAAGGGTTTTACCGCAATGTTCACACACACACAGTGAGCATGTTAGAGTGCATGTTTGGCAGCTGTTAGCTCAGTAACACACACAGTTATAACACTGATGATGGATGAGACCAGTGTTGCCAGATCTAGCAAATAAGCAACTAGGCCTGTGAAAACAAGCCCAAAACAAGCGACTTTTTCTACGGAGCCCCCCTAGGATCCGGGAAGAGAAAAATAAATAAAATGTGTGCACGGTTTTACACTTCATGAGGACGGATTGTAAACTGTGCGCAGTTTTGCAAAACTGTATACAGTACATTGTACAGTTTTTATTTTTCTCCCCCGTAAGCTTCAGGACAATGACCACAAGAGGGAGTTAAACCACTTTTTAACATTATTTAACATTAGGTAACTAATGGGATATCAAATATAGACTGCGTTTTTTTTCAATGTTTTTCTGTGGTAGCATGTTGTACGAGGGCCGCATGGTGTGCACGTATTTCACACTTACATACTCTGCATAGCGCTTTTGGGTCGTCCTCCATGCTGGGTTGAATCCATTCTTTTACTCCTTTCTCCCAGTCTTTGTTACATTTCTTCCCGTATTTCGCCCACTTTATCCCGGGCATTTATTCCTCTCCTACAGTCCATTTAATTCAATTCAATTTTGTTTATATAGCACCACATCACAACAACAGTTACCTAATTGCGCTTTTCATAAAAGAGCTAGACCGTACTCTGTGATGTTATTTACAGAAAACCCAACAGTTCCCACCAAGAGCAAGCACTAGGCCACAGAGGCAAGGAAAAACTTATTTTCAAGAGGCAGAAACCTCGAGCAGAACCATGGCTCAGGGTGGGGGGGGGGGGTCATCTGCCTCGACCGGTTGGGGGTGAGAGAAAGAGAGAGACATGGAGAATTGTAGCAGAGGGTGTCGAGCAGGAACATGAAGGCAGCAGGTTACTCCGTCCACAGATCCAGAGCCAGAAACACCTGCAGGAAGCAATAGGAAGAGAGGGAGAGGGGCGAGAGAGCACAAGACTCCGGGAAAAGGAAGAAGTTGAGTTAGTAACATGCATGTCACTTAAGTGATGTCATTTAAACGGCACTCACTGACATTTTCCTAACCAAAAAGAAAAACAGATTGCCCTGCTCTGCCTCTGATTGGCTAGTACTCGTTGCCATCTGGGCCAGAGCCAATTAGAAGCAGGATGTGGGTGGGAAAAACCTCTGCGGTCTCCTGTGTGTATGGGGAAAGGGGAGGGCCATAGGGAACAGGCAAGACAAACTCTTACATTTAAATAACTGCTTGACAACTTATTATAGCGCTGGGAACAAGCCCAAATAAGCAACTATACTTTAGAAACAAGCCCAAAAAGAACGTGACCCGTGACTACCAATATCTGTTAGCGACTTTATAGAAAAACAAGCCCAAAGTCGCTTATAATAAGCGGACTTGGCAACACTGGATGAGACACAAGGCTTCACATCATGTATTTCAGCCAACGCTAACTCTTTAATTCAGATATTTTCCAAGGATTCCAGTGAAAATGGAAGAGGCTTCAGTTCAAAAGTGTCTGTTAAGATTGACCCTCCCCCGGACAAAATTAAAGAGAAGATGACGCACTAACCACAATATCCAGACCATTCAACAAAATAGTAACACAACAAACCATACACCAAATGAACATATGTATTAATGACATCATACAGGTCTCTCCCCACCACAAAGCGTCTCAGGAGCCCTCCAGAAAGCTCAGGTTGTGCTTCTTCTTTTTTTTTTTATCTCTGCTTTGTTTCTCCTCAGGTTTCCAGGGCGACCAAGGCTCCAAAATACACGTACGTCCGCCTGGGCGACCTGAAGCCGGGAACTGTAGTCAACGTGTACGGAGTGGTGGTCTTCTTCAAGCAGCCGTTCAAGAGCCGCGGCACAGGTCAGTCTGGAACCAGACCACGTGATGGATGAAGAAATTGGGGAAACTATTTAGTGTAGGTGTGTGTTTTTTGTTGTTGTTGTAAACAACCTGGGAGAAAAGCCTCAATAACCATAAAAATATAAGAAAGTTTACAGTCACGTTAGCAGCTCTGTGAGACGTCGAAAGCTGTTTACAGCAGGTGCAGTTAACCATTGGACATAATTCAAACAATCAATCCCAGTATATAGAGTTGTAGCTCAGGGGAACCATAAGAAGATAAATGGTTGCTGATGATCACGCTGGCAGGAAGGTTCGCTGGGGAAACTGGAAGAAATTTTACTTTCAGCCTTCAAAAAACATTAAAACAAAGCAGAACGTAGCCAGAATTCCTCTTTACTCTGCTCAAACTCTTCTGGTGCTACTCCTCAAACAAAACAGTCCCAAACACGGGGGGTGGGAGTAGCTCAGTCTGTAGGGAGCTGGGTTGGGGAACTGGTGGGTTGTTGGTTCAAGTCCCTTTTTTGGAAAGATGCTCCACTTCACCAGCAAGGCACCGACCCACCCACTCTGACAGCTCTCCATTTGTGCATGAATAGGTTTTGACCACGTGTGTGTATTTTATGCCTGTGTGTAGTGATTACTAACAAAATGGAGTGTAAATTGTAATTTCCACACTGGGGATAAATAAACAGTATAAATTATTATTTTTATTATTGTTACAAAATCAACTCTCACATTTACTCACACACATGATTAGAGCCCGCCTCTCCAGTTCCAATTGGCCAATCAGGTCAATACTCAGGTCAGTAATTAGGTGTGGTACATCGTCCAGTAATTACCAATCAACCAGACAAATCAATTTTTGTCTTTGTTTATTGATGTGGGAACTTTTAAACAAAGAAAATAAAGAGCGTAGTGAGAGTCTACATGTTTCAACAAAATGGTTAGTGAGGGGGAAATTATCGCTTGTAACGAGATATTAAAGTTACAATCAATCTCTCCGTTTCTTTAAAACTGTTTTTTTTAACCCTCATGTTGTCTTGTTTTTAAAGTTTTTTTAATTTTTATATCCGAATTAAAGGAAGTCAAAAGACGGGTGAAAAATGTTGGAAAAAGCGGCAAAATCGATGAAAAAAAAAAAATCAAAAATACCCCAAAATACAACAACTTCACAAACAAAAAAAAAAAGCAACAAAGACATCGAGATAAGGGGAAAAATGTTTTTCATGGTCAAAGGGAAGACAACACAAGGGTTGAACCAGAAAACTCGGAACCTTTTCAGCACCACGGACAGAGACGTTAAGCTGCTCAGCAGCTGTCGAGTTTGTAAAAATGTATCAAAGAGGGCGAGCAAGTGGTTAAAAAGGTACCCGAACACATCAACCACATCACCTCCTCGGAGGCAGAAAGGAGCTGACAGACAGAAAAGAAGAGCAAAGTCTTTCATGAAGCGATATAAGCTGGATCAGTACTGACTAAGAGCAGACACACACACCGTTTTTGTTTAGATGGAACCATCTCAGGTTATTTCGAGAGATGCAAAAATATACATTATTCAGTTTCTGTGTTGATGGACCTATAATGGATGTCTGGGTTTGAGCAGATC
Source organism: Etheostoma spectabile (assembly GCF_008692095.1). Taxonomy (NCBI): domain Eukaryota; kingdom Metazoa; phylum Chordata; class Actinopteri; order Perciformes; family Percidae; genus Etheostoma; species Etheostoma spectabile. The sequence continues at coordinate 18,273,814 of NC_045740.1, forward strand.
AGGCTCAGAGCTTTGAAAGCTCCAGGACTCGTCAACATCACGCTGGAAAAGGTGCATTAATCTCATCCACTGAACCTCCGGTACAATGTTTAGTCACTCACTTCATTTCCCTGTGAACAGATATCAGGAAGTGTTTGAAAAGCAGTTTGGACCTGAGGAGCAGGCAGGGGCTGGAATTATGAAAGGGGAGCGATGGAAATAATAAGATAATAAAACATCAGACGGTTCAGTCTGAGTGGACCCGCAGCCATGCAAGCACAGCATGATTAAGTGTGATGATGATAGGATGGTAAAAATGTGTGTGTGTGTGTCAGTGTGTGTGTGTGTGTGTGTGTGTGTGTGTGTCAGTCAGTGTGTGTGTGTGTGTCTGTGTTTGTGGTGTTTTTGGAGGGATAATAAAGAAAAAGCAGCATCCAGGCTGGAAACTGCCCCAGACTTTGTCATCATCATTGCGGATCCTTCAGGCGACTTTTAAAGTAAACAGAAACAGAGATATTAGAAAAATCCATCTGCGCACACACACACACACACACACACACACACACACACACACACACACACACACACACACACACACACACACACACACACACACACACAGAGATAGCTAGAGAGACGGTCATTGTTGCACAGATGTGTGTGCACATACAGAATATATAAAGAGTTCATTTTCAAAAATGTATAAAAGACGTATTTTATTTTATTTATTTTTTTAACTTTTAGTGTGTTACTTTATGATATTAATGAATCAAAACGTCTGTTACATTCAAGCCGTGGCCAAATGAGCTGCTGAAAAGCTAACTAAGACTCTCGGCTCCACGCAACTCTCTCTGGATTTTTCAGTATGACTATGTTCAGAAGATTTTGGCATCCGGTGACTTTCCCACGCAGAAACTCAGAAAAGTGAAGATAATGACCTCTTCTGAATGATTTCTTTTAATCCTCCGTGTCCTCCTTGGCTACTAGCAACTGTGTGGAGGAGGGGTGGGGGGCGCTGCGCAATCACAGAAGGCTTGTATCATGCCACAACAGCACTGTTACTCAGAATTCTTCATGGGGCCGACAGGAACTACGCACCATAGCTTTACGTTATGAATTAATTCTAAAAGATTTGAATGAAAACAAACATTTTAATTGACATTCTTTTGAGTGCACAAAAAAGATTTATGAAAATGTAAAGAGAAACAACCCTAACACCAGTTTGAGATTCACTGGGTTGTGTACACAAAAAATCCATAATTCAGGAAATTATATAAAAACTGGCTATATCTCCTTTTGCAAATGAACCCTTCATATGTATTAAGAGTTTTAACAAGACTCAAGCTTTAAGTATCAACCTTGGCAAGTTGTCTGAGTATGTTCAGTCCTCTAAAAAAAAAAAAAAAAATCTTGACATTTTTTGGAGTGGAGTGATTTGATTCTGTTTCCTCCAGCTACATTGCCGTTGCTCTTCCTTAGCACGGCTGATTTGTAATTTTGGGCTGTTAATGATTCCTCAATAAAGTATCTTGACATTAAAGGTGCATTATGAGTTCCTGCGTGATTTCAACGCAATTTCATTGTCAAATTGTAGGCGTCTCTCCTTTATCAGCTAGCTGCCTGCCCCGCCGAATACACTGTGGAAAAGCCCGGTCGCAGGAGACAACACGGGGCGTACACCCCAAACACTGGAGGCACAGGCTGTGCACCAAAGTACAACAAATCACGTTCAAGCCAATCACCGACAAGGTGATTGGGGGTGGGTGTTAGTGACCGTTACGGAAACATGGAGGGAGGGGCGAGCGTGCTCGGTTTTAGGGTTGTCTCAAGAACTAATACTTCCGACACCTTCCGGTGCTAAAATGACAAAACACAGACGATGTCCATTTTTTTTGAAGCACCTTAGGCACAGTTCGTGACGACGCATTGTGCGGCTAACAAAAAACAGCTAATGCTTAGCTACCTGCTCAGGAGGAAATTAGCGCTGCAACTCCGCGTCATTTTGGGCTCTAAGCTGTCTCCATCTTTCAAATACATCTCCAATATTAACCCGGGGGTTTGTAACATCTCTGGTCACGCAACCGTTAGAAACACTCCTTTTGCACAGTACCTTTTTTTTATTTTTATTTTTTTATAAATTAATTGCACTTCATTATGTTGATTTATGCTCTATTGCGCATGTTTTGTATGTCTTATGACATATTTTTCAAATATTCTAATAAAGAAGTTCATGTTTCAAGTACATTTAACCGTGGTATAGAAATCTGCATCGAGAATTATGTTTTTTACTGTTATTGGCATTTTTGGTATCGTGACACCCCTACTGTTTTTTGTGGTATTTACTTGGAACGTCATCATAGTGCACCTTTAATATCATCCTCCATGGAGTTAAATCAGTATGATTAAAAAGTCACAGGAAATACATTAAAGTGAATGAGGACTGTAATGATTAATGCTAAACTCAGGCCTGTTCTTCACTGTATTCCTAATGGTTTGTTTTACTTTCTCCTTCACTATCACACATACAGCTTAAAGGTTTTCATTATTTTTCACGCTTTCCTCAGCGTTCTGACCACCGGGAGATTTCTTTCCACAGACTTCTGCTCCAGCCTGAAGATCACCGATCAGTCCAACCAGAAGGTCGGCTGCACCATCTTCTGTAAGCTGGAGGACCAACCCAAAATCTTCCAAGTTGGAGACATCATCCGCTTGCACCGAGTCAAGGTCCCGCCTGGATTACAGACAGCTTTTAGAAACCATATCTCGTGTTGCCAAGTTTTTTTTGGCAGGCATGACTTCCAAAATTACCACTATTGTTTTTGTTATGAGTTGGGCTGCACAATATCAGGAAAACATGCAATAATTGTTAGGCCTGCACGATTAATCGTTATAAAATTGAGATCTCAATTTACCCTTTTCACTAATACATTTTTAAATAACTTTGATCTTCTTAATTTCTTTAAATTTTTTTTCTTCTTTTGATTACTTTGATTCTCATTTAATTTTACCGACTGCATTACAAACGCTACTACTTTCTTCAGTTTTGTTCGACTGCTTCTTTTAAGTACCATATCTCGTGTTGCCAAGTTTAAATTGTGCATCTTATTGTTTAGCTTTGGCAGGCATGAATTAAAACTTCCAAAACCACCACTACTGTTATGAGTCGGACTGCACGATATCAGGAAAACGTGCAATAATTGTTAGGCCTGCACGATTAATCGTTATAAAATCGCAATCTCGATTTACCCTTTTCACTATTTAATTTTTAAATAACTCAGATTTATTTTTCTTTTGCCGACTGCATCTCAAACGCTTTTACTTCAGTTTTGTTGTCATCACTTAGACTTCCTCGGGGGGGGGGGGCGACAGAAACTACGCACTGTAGCTTTAACAGGTGGAGAAATATGCAGAACAGTAACAGTTTCCTCTCAACATCCAGTCAAGTTTGTCCTCCGGTAGAACTCATAACCCAATTAAATGTATTTTTTCATTTCATAGTAAAAACAAACAACATGAGCTTTAAAACGAATAGTAAAAATCATTTTCAACATTCTTTTTAATTAAGAAATTGAACATTGAATATAAAAGACACCACTAATAAAGAACAGTTACCTTTTACAGTGCAGTTTCATTCTGATATTTTCTTTTAACTAACACAAATCTCTCTTTTGCAACATATTATTGCGCCACTTAAAATCATTGATTTAAATAAAGATGTCCTGTGCAGCCTTACTTATTTTACTACAAAGATTGTATCCACAGTACGTTACAGAGCTCCGTGATTAAAGTTCCCTCGTTTCTTTCACACAGACGCAGTCCTTCAATAACTCCATGACGCTCATCACTAGCTTTGGTTTCTCTGTGCTGGTGTTTGACGGAGCGGAGGGCGGATCCATGGAGCCGCGGACCTCCAGCCGCTCCTTCCACATTGACCAGGAGGACCATCGGACCGTGGAGGAGCTGCGATCCTGGGCCGCCAACCAGGCTCTCGTCCCCCCTGTTCCCTCGATCCCTCTGTCTGCCGTGTCGCCCAAAGCTTACTTTGACTTGACCTGCCAGCTGCTGGCCAAAGCTCCCATGGACACCACCTGCACCCTGCTCAGGGTAACAACCTTACACACGTTTATTTGATTAATAATGATGCCCATGAATCAACATTTCTGTAAACGCCCATTTACAGAAATGTTGATCAACTGTAGCCGCAGCATGCATGTCTTTATGGTTAACTAACCAACCAACCAACCAACCAACTAACCAGTTGAATGAATTATTAAGATACAGTATGTGGTGCATTTCTACAAGCTAATGATCCAGGTTGTGTTTCTCAATATTTGTGACGGGTCTTTTTTTTTTACTATGTGCAGCGGTGGAACTAAAGCTGGCACTATAGCTTTAAGTCATTTTTTTTTTATAGAAAAAAAAAGGAAGAACAATCGGATTCCAGCTTCTTAACTTTCATGTTGTCCTCAAGTCAAATTTGACCCATTTAAAAAAAAATTGTCAAAACAAATGACCGGGATGGTTCCACACAAGGTTCTTCACAAGTAAAATACATAATCAGTTCAATACTTTCATTGCATTTGGGTGTTTTATTCAATTGTGTTGCACTTGAAAAAGAAAATTGATAAAAGAACGTTGATAAAAATGACCAATAGGTTGGAAAAAGGATCAAAAATAGAAATAATAAAGCGCTAAAAAAATTGACAAAAACACTGGAAAAGCTTCAGAAATGTCGAAGAAATCTGACAAAAACAAGAAAAGTGTCAAAAGACAACCAAAATGGAAAAAAAAGGTTTTAGTTTTAAATTTTGACCCATCCAAAAAAAACAAAAAATTCCACGTCGAGGGGAAGACAACACAAGGGTTAAATGTGAATATCTTAACTTCTCTGTGAGAGTAAACTGAATGTCTTTAAATTGTGGAAGAAACGAGACATTTGAGGACGTCATCTTGGGTTTTTGGGAAACACTGATCCATGTTTTATACACAAAACAAATTCTTTTGGATTAATCAAGAAAATAATCAACAGATTCATCGATGATGCCAATAAACGTTAGTTGCAGCCCTACATGTTGTATGTTTGCCTTGCAGCCCTACATGTTGTATGTTTACCGCGCATGCCCTACATGTGTATGTTTTACCTGTCGCACTACATTTGTATGTTTACCTTGCGCCCTACATTTTGGATGTTTGCCTCGCAGCCCTCATGTTTTAATGTTTGCCTTGCAGCCCTACATGTTTTATGTTTACCTTGCAGCCCTACATGTTTATGTTTTACCTTTCAGCCTACATGTTGTATGTTTACCTTGCAGCCCTACATGTTGTATGTTTACCTCGCAGCCCTACATGTTTGTATGTTTGCCTTGCAGCCCTACATGTTGTATTTTTACCTTGCAGCCCTAACATGTTGTTGTTTACCTTTCGCCCTACATGTTGATGTTTACCTCGCAGCCCTACAGTTTTAGTTTACCTTTCAGCCCTAATGTTTGTGTGTTTACCTGCAGCCTACATGTTTTATGTTTACCTTCGCCCTACATGTTTTATGTTTCCTTTCAGCCCTACATGTTGTATGTTACCCTTGCAGCCCTACTTTTGTATGTTACCTTGCAGCCCTACATGTTGTATGTTTACCTTCAGCCCTACAGTGTATGTTTGCCTTTCAGCCCTACATGTTGTATGTTTATCTTGCAGCCCTACTGTGTTGTTTGCCTCGCAGCCCTACATGTTGTATGTTTGCCTTGCAGCCCTACATGTTGTATGTTTACCTTCAGCCCTACATGTTGTATGTTTACCTTTCAGCCCTACATGTTGTATGTTTACCTTTCAGCCCTACATGTTGTATGTTTACCTTGCAGCCCTACATGTTGTATGTTTACCTTTCAGCCCTACATGTTGTATGTTTACCTTGCAGCCCTACATGTTGTATGTTTACCTTTCAGCCCTACATGTTGTATGTTTACCTTGCAGCCCTACATGTTGTATGTTTGCCTTGCAGCCCTACATGTTGTATGTTTGCCTTGCAGCCCTACATGTTGTATGTTTACCTTGCAGCCCTACATGTTGTATGTTTACCTTTCAGCCCTACATGTTGTATGTTTACCTTTCAGCCCTACATGTTGTATGTTTACCTCGCACCCCTACATGTTGTTGTTTGCCTGCACCCTACATGTTGTATGTTTACCTTGCAGCCTACATTTGTATGTTTCCTTAGCCCACATGTTGTCTTTTACTCCGCAGCCCTACATTTTATGTTTACCTTCAGCCCTACATGTTGTGTGTTTACTCGCAGCCCTACATGTTGTATTTGTTACCTTTCAGCCCTACACTGTTGATGTTTACCTTGCAGCCCTACATGTTGTATGTTTACCTTTCAGCCCTACATGTTGTATGTTTACCTTGCAGCCCTACATGTTGTATGTTTGCCTTTCAGCCCTACATGTTGTATGTTTATCTTTCAGCCTTACATGTTGTATGTTTTGCCTTGCCCTACATGTTGTATGTTTGCCTTGCAGCCCTACATGTTGTATGTTTTCTTTGCACCTAATGTTGTAGTTTACTTGCAGCCTACTCATGTTGTATGTCTACCTTTCAGCCTACATGTTGTTGTTTACCTTCAGCCCTACATGTTGTATGTTTACCTCGCAGCCCTACATGTTGTATGTTTACCTTTCAGCCTTACATGTTGTATGTTTACCTTTCAGCCTTACATGTTGTATGTTTACCTTTCAGCCTTACATGTTGTATGTTTACCTCGCAGCCCTACATGTTGTATGTTTACCTTGCAGCCCTACATGTTGTATGTTTGCCTTGCAGCCCTACATGTTGTATGTTTACCTTGCAGCCCACATGTTTATGTTTACCTTGCAGCCCTACATGTTGTATGTTGCCTTGCGCCTACATTTGTATTTACCTTGCAGCCCTACATGTTGTATGTTTACCTTGCAGCCTTACATGTTTTTCTTAGCCTACATTTATGTTACCTTTCAGCCTTACATGTTGTATGTTTACCTTTCGCCTTACATGTTGTATGTTTACCTTCAGCCTTACATGTTGTATGTTCCTTCAGCCTTACATTTTTATGTTGCCTTGCAGCCCTACATTTGTTTATGTTTACCTTGCAGCCCTACATGTTGTATGTTTGCCTTCAGCCCTACATGTTGTATGTTTACCTTGCAGCCCTACATGTTGTATGTTTGCCTTGCAGCCCTACATGTTGTATGTTTACCTTGCAGCCCTACATGTTGTACGTTTACCTTGCAGCCCTACATGTTGTATGTTTGCCTTGCAGCCCTACATGTTGTATGTTTACCTTGCAGCCCTACATGTTGTATGTTTACCTTGCAGCCCTCATGTTGTATGTTTACCTTCAGCCCACATGTTTTACGTTTACCTTTCAGCCCTACATGTGTATGTTTACCTTGCACGCCTTCATGTTGTAGGTTACCTCGCAGCCCTACATGTTTGTTTACTCGCCTACATGTGTGTATTCCCTTGCAGCCCTACATGTTGTATGTTTGCCTTGCAGCCCTACATGTTGTATGTTTACCTCCCTTCTTCATCTGTCTTGTAGTAAATCGACGTGTTCCCCATGTCTCAGGGGGACGAGATGTTGTGTGTCCTCCTGAGCCGTTTCAGCAGCCGCCTTCGTTTTCAGAGCAGAAATGAGTGTAATTGAAGGCTGGTTTCCTGCCAGTGAGGCTGATAGAGGAGATCCATTTAAACAGGATTTGGCAGTGACCACTGGTATGCTGCCAGTCTGCTATCACCGGTTTCCAAAGCTGTTCTGAGGGTGCTGCCTGCTGTTAGACAACAACACATTCACCCAGGAGAGCGTGTTCTCCAAATCGCAACATTTAATTAGACTAAGAATAGATGTTTGTGCTTTTTCCTCAAGCACCTGAGATCATTAACTACGAGTTTGTTCAACGTTCTTTCCTCTTAAATGAATTTCTGTAGTGTACAACAGCCAGCTTTTACACACGATTTGAAACTGGAAGTAATTAGGGAATATGAATACTTACCCTGCAGAGATCTGAGGAGCAGGTAACCATAGTCCTCAGAAA